>NC_134239.1:5267607-5584397 GCF_965152275.1 Natator depressus
TACTTCGTGGTAATTTGTCAATGAAATCTATTTGGATCCTATGCCAGGGACCCAGCCTTCTTTGATGTAGCAGTTGAGGCTGGTATGGGGGTCGGGCTTTATCTCTGGCGCACTGAACACAGTTCCTGACCCATGTTTCTACATCATCTCTCATCCCCCTCCATTCTGCCACTTGCTTCAACCTTCCCAACGTCCCCTCCACTCCTTCGTGCATGAATTGGTGAGCTATATTCACCAGTTCCTGCCTTTCAATTCTTCCTGGGACGTGGACTGATCCTAATACCTTCTGTTCCTGCCTTCGGGTTACTGCTGCTATCCCTTCATAGTCTCTGGCTATAGCATCGGCACGGTTATTCCAGATGGTTTCAGCTGCTGAGCCTTTCCCATGTGCCTTTACATGTTTGATTTTTAACTGATCGGGATGAGAGGTAACCCAGGCATAAATCCATTTCCATTCCTCTATGTACGCTATTTCTTTACCATCCGCGGCTTTCCAGCCATTCTTTTGCCAATCAAACATCCAATATTGCACTCCATTCACGCAATAGTTGCTGTCAGCATAGATGTATACAGTTTTGGGGCATTTGTCTGCTGCATACTGTTTTAAAACTTGATATATTGCATGGAGTTCGGCATGTTGTGCCGAGCCGTGATCTAAATATCCTGTTAACACCTCTTCTTCTAAATTTATGGCTGCATATCTGATTCTCTTTTTGCCATGGATCACCATGGAACTGCCATCGGTGAACCAAATGTGTCTTTCCCGACCCACTGTATCTAGTTCTTCAAGGGGGGGCGCTTGGGCTTGCATGATTCTCTGTTCTAGTGTAACTAGCGGACATTCATGCTTAGTCCCCCTTTCGATAAGAGCATGAGTCAGCATGTCAGGTTTAGCCACTGTGTCAGCCCGGACTCCTCTGTTTACCAGGGTTAGGGTCCATTGCGCCATCCTGGTATTAGATACCCTGCCTCCTATCAACTTTCCAGACAGGATGTATTTCAGAGGTGTATGTGTGCTCTGTATTGTAATTGGGGCACTGCCCGTAAGCGGCTCAAAGGATTGAACAGCCCATACTGCTGTCAGGCACTCCCGTTCGCAAGTGTCAAAATTTAATTCCGCTCCCTGCAATTTCTTAGATTCGTATGCTACGGGTACCAATTTCTGGTTCTCACTTTGTTGTAAGAGGGTGGCTGCCATGGCCACTTCATTAGCTGCTAACCGGATGACAAATGGTTTTGATTCATCCGGGAAGCGCAAAGCAGGGGCGGTTAGGGCTTTTTGTTTTAAGGTGTTTAAAGCCGTATCCTGGTCTGGACCCCATTCCCAATGTGTCTTTTTCTTAAGTAATTTCCATAAAGGAAGGGTGATCTCTGCATATTTATAGATATGGGGCCGTAAAAAGTTGAATCCCCCTAGCAAAACCCTTAAGGAGTGTACATCGGTAGGAGCTGGCATTTCAATTAATGCCCTCACCTTCCTTTGATCTACCTGCCTTCCCTCTTGACCAATGATAATCCCTAGGTAACTGACCTGGGTTTGCACCAATTGTGCTTTTTCCAGGCTTACCTTGAATCCGGTGTCCTGGATCAGTGTGAGGACATCCTCTGTAAGCCTTTGTACCTGCGTCTCGAGCTCCCCGAAAACCAAAATATCATCCACATAGGAAAAAACGAGTAGTCGATCTGCTGGACTTAATTGATCCAGCATATCTACCACATGTCTGTGGGCAATAGCTGGAGAGTCTTGGAATCCTTGGGGTAAGCGTTGAAATGTGTATTGCTGATCCCTTATGGTGAAGGCAAACCGGTCCTGTGAATCAGGGTGTAAGGGTATTGCAAAGAAACAGTTAGCCAGATCTATAACTGAAAAGTACCTGGAGGTGGCTTGTACTTTTTGGATAACTTGTGTCATATCTGCCACAATGGGAGCCATGGGTATGCTTCCTTTGTTGATCCTTCTGTAGTCAATAGTTAGTCGCCAGGACTGTCCGTCTGCCTTTATGACTGGCCACACAGGGGAGTTAAAGGGAGAGTTAGTTTTCCTAATAACCCCCTGTTCTTCCAGGTCCTTGATGATCTGGATCAATTGTGCTTCAGCTTCTTTGGGGTACCTGTATTGTTTCTGGGGCGGTATTAGTTCCCCTATAATTTTGACACAAGCATTGATTTTACCACAATCTGTTTTCTTCTGGGTCCAGACCACGGGAAACTTTGCACGCCACTCCTCTTTCTGTTGGGCAGTGAGGGCTGCAATTGATCGGTCTCCTCTTTTGGAAACCACGTTGTTTTGGCTCTCTTTTGATAAAAAAGGGGGGAGAGCTTCCAGCCTCCACAGGGCACTCCGGGGTAAATCGATTAGGATATTGTTTTTAAACAACCAGTCCGTTCCTAGAATTACATCGTTAGTCATGTATTTTGTTTGAATTAAGTTCCCAGTTGTGCTATAGCATTGCACTGAGGACGGGAAACCTTGTACTGTGAAAGGGACTTGTGTCCATTCTTGTCCCATACTGGGTTTCCCCTGAAATGACTGCAGGATTACCTCCTGCCCCTTCCTGCCATTGTGGGGGGTTGTCTTAATTAAGGAGACTGAGGCTCCGGTATCAATTAGGGCTAGGGTAGGAGCTTGGTCTCCCTGCTGAATGTATATGTGGGGTCTTCCTCCTGGATCCCATGTTAACTTTCCTATGAATCTCCACTGCTGTGCTCCTATACCAGGTGGGGATTCTACACTCAGCGGGCTTCCCTAGAAGTATTCTTGATCCTCTGCAGGGGGAGGAGGCAAATCCATCGGAGGAGCGCTTGGGGTGGTTACCCCAGATACCCTCCTCTGCTGGCTTTGCAGTCTTAGGATTTCCCTCATGATATCAGCCATAGGAGCCTTGTCCCATTTTTCCCGATCCCTTCCCAGCTGCATTAACAATCTCCACATCATTCGACGCATATCTGGATCGAGCTTATCGGGGCATCCCTGAGATGGTCTATTCTCCTCAGTTATTCGAGCTCTGTGTGTTTCTGGATATAACCTCCCTCCTGCATGATAATTTCCCCGTCCTCGAGACCTCCCTCTCCAGGAACCTCCACAGGGTGCTAAAATTCCCTTTTCCCCACTTTCATTTGAATAGGTGACTGTTGGCTCCATGGCAGCTACATATGCCACTCTTTCTTTTTTTATGTTAGGTTTTGGTCCTGCATGTGTGGTAATTTGCTGCACCATCCCCCTTAATTCTTCTAAAGTAGCAGGATGGCCATCCTGCCAAACAGCCAGTTTCCCTGAATAATATGGTAGTAGTGACGCAGCACAATCTCTCAGGGAGGAGATGGGGAATGGTAAGGTATATAAATTGGCAATGCCAGCCACGGTTACTAGACCGGCCATCACCTGCATTAATGCCCATCGAGTAAGATAGTTTTCTGGGTCTTCATTGGGACCCTGGGCTGAAGCCACAGCTTGGGCTATAAAATTTCTCCTGCCTATTTGTTCCCCGAAAATCGCCATTAGGGATAATTCATTGGTAGCTTCTTCTACCCTAATGCGGTCCAGTGTGGCTCTTATTTCTGGAGCTGCGCATATCCCCATAAGCCGGTAGATCTCTGTAGTGGTTAATCTCTCCCTCCCGGCTAATAGGAAGGAATCGGTACACCACCGGGAAAAGGATTCCCTATTTAGTGTACCTAGGTGGTCCGCCATTGCTTTTAGGTCTGCTGCTGACACCGGGATAGTTGTGATTTGTTCATTACCCCCTCCCTCAGCGTCCGCCCTGGGGGTAGTAATGGTGCGCCGTTCTAAAGCAGCCACTGAGGCTGAAGGACTTTCCTTTAGGTCGTCCAAAATATCTTTCTCCCAAATTCCTTGGGGATCCCAGTGATCCCAGGCTTCCCCCCCGCAATCTGATTTTAGATTAAGGTCGGCAGGGTCCCATTCTCCTGAGCTAACAGCCGCAATTTGACAGGTGGCAAAGCCCAATTTCAATTTAAGCTGTTTGATGATAGATTCACAACGACTGTGGTTTACCGGGGTTCTGCCTTGTTCTAATGTTAGCTTTTTAACCATCCCTTGTAGGACCTGATTCTCTTTAATTAGGGCTTGGTTTTCTTTTTCTATTTGTTTAAATGCGGTAGTTTGCTCTGTCAGGAATCTCTCTTTACTTTTGTATTCCTGCAGTGCCTCTTTTATTATTTCCATCTGGCTTTGTGAGTTTATTGCCACCACTTTCCAATTCTCTATCCCTTTTTCCAATTGGGTTAGTTTTTCCTGCAGAGAAATTTTATTTTCTTTACAGGTAGTTAGGCGGAGGTAACTGTTATTACATGCCTCCCATAATAGCCAAATAGCTGCTGCGTCTCGTTTGGCAGCACTAGAAGGTTTGTACATGAGGATGTATTGAGCCAATCTATCCTCTAGGTCTGATATAGTACAGACATCTACAAGGACTTGTTCAGTCCATGGATTATGTCCATATCTTTGGAGGACTTGTTTGAAAGGTGTAATTTCTCTAATGAAAGCGGAGGCTGGAGCTCCCTCCGGTTTCATTCCTCCCTCCATACCTGCTTTACCCTGTTTTTTCTTTAACATTCTAACAAATTTTTAATTTTTCTATCACTCCTGATTTTATTCAGTGCTTAATCTATGCTTTTTCTTCCCTGCTACCTTCTCGGAGGCCAGCAGGTCTGGTTAACCTGTTTCTCCCTGCTACCTTCTCGGAGGCCAGCAGGTCCGGTTAACCTGTTTCTCCCTGCTACCTTCTCGGAGGCCAGCAGGTCTGGTTTAATCTGTTTTTCCTGCTACCTTCTCGGAGGCCAGCAGGTCCCCTGCTACCTTCTCGGAGGCCAGCAGGTCTGGTTTAATCTGTTTTTCCTGCTACCTTCTCGGAGGCCAGCAGGTCCCCTGCTACCTTCTCGGAGGCCAGCAGGTCTGGTTTAATCTGTTTTTCCTGTTACCTTCTCGGAGGCCAACAGGTCCCCTGCTACCTTCTCGGAGGCCAGCAGGTCTGGTTTAATCTGTTTTTCCTGCTACCTTCTCGGAGGCCAGCAGGTCCCCTGCTACCTTCTCGGAGGCCAGCAGGTCTGGTTAACCTAATAGAAATGCCTAGCTCACTAGAGCTGGCGGTGTGCACACCAATATTTACAATAACTGAGGTTTTTTTACCAATATTCCCCCTTTCGCAATTCTCCACCAAAATGTTACACCAAAATGTTGTACCAATAAAAAATAAAAACCAGCAGGATCTTATTAGAGGGGAAAGGCAAAATGCCACATTTATTGTAAATATAATAAAGAAATATAAAACTCACACTGTCCTATCGTTACTTATTCCTTGCTTAACTATATATATATATATATATATATATTCATTCATTCATTCATTCATTCATTCATACCAGTTCTGCATAGGGGTTTATAGTTACCAGCCTAGAGGTTGCTCGTGACAGGGTACTGGCCAGGTAACCTGTACACGAGAGTGGAGCCGAGTCCGTGTCAGATGCGCATCCGATGCTCCTGAAGGGTAGTGGCAGAACTGGAGACTCAAAGTTCTCAGTCCTTAGTATCCATTTTTATAGGAATTTCTTCCTATGCCAGTCCATGGAATTTGCTTTGTCATATTGTTAGTCATGACTGCTCCAGGACGGCTGTCAGGTGCTCATCAGCTTTCTTCATCCTTTGAATTGGTCGGGTGGATCCCAGTCTGCCCTCCGGTGGGGTTCTCTGGTTGTCTCCACCTGGCGTCTTCTTCGGCCAATCGATGTTAAATTCCTAGGCTGGCACTTCCCTGATTATTCAAAACCCACCATTCATTCACATACATTCCTTACTTTAATAAAAAAACGTATTTCTCATTTCACCGAGTATTGTTATTTTATTTGAGACTCCCTGTCTTTTAACATTCCTTCGGTATTGCCTTTCTTCTATTATACAAAGGTGTTATTTATTTGAGACTCCCAGTTTTTTAACATTCCTGATCCAAACTATAGAGGGTGGGGGGTCTCTATGTGACATTTCTATGAGTGCCGCTCCAATTCGCGGTTCTTCATGGGTGTTACAAACAAGCATGTCAATCTCCATCACAAAGTATCCGTTTGCAAAGTGGAGCCAATTGAACATAAAGTGAAGTTAGTTAACAAGCATGTCAATCTCCATCACAAAGTATCTGTTTGCAAAGTAGAGCCAATTGAACATAAAGTGAAGTTAGTTAACAATCATGTCAATCTCCATCACAAAGTATCTGTTTGCAAAGTAGAGCCAATTGAACATAACCATTTGAGAAAGTAACGTTAATTGATTGGTTTACATTTATAAGCGTCAATCTCAATTACAATCAATGAAAAGCGCCAATACAGAGAAAGCAGAGTCAATTAAGCCGTTTAGTTTTACAAGCGTCAATCTTAATAACAAGTGAGAAAGTATCAATTTAGAGAAAGCAAAGCCAATTGAGCGGTTTGCAAGGTACGGTTTGCAAGCTTTAATACAGAATTGTAAATCAATATTGCAGATTTACAATTATGTCAAATAGAAGAATTATAAATGCAGATTTAATAAATATTATGAATCAATATTGCAGGTTTACAATTTCTTATGAACAGAATCACAAATATTGGACTATGCCTACATAGCCAGACTGGGTCAGACCAAAGGTCCATCTAGCCCAGTCTCCTGTCTTCCAACAGTGGCCAATGCCAGGTGTCCCAGAGGGAATGAACAGAACAGGTAATCTCAAGTGATCCATCTCCTGTCACCCATTCCCAGCTTCTGGCAAACAGAGGGTTAGGGACGCCATTCCTGCCCATCCTGGCATCATTCCTGCCCATCCTCAGGTCCATACAATCTGAGCTGAATGTGATTCCCTTTAACTTTAATACATGGATTGACTGCTACTGCTCCCCAAGCCTGCTACTGGAAGGTCGTACATTCATGCATGTGTGTGTGCACACACACACACACACAAAGCCAGTGTAATACATAGGCATAAGACCTAGTAATTGTTAAGTTACTAACACCACATAATTACTGTGTAATAATTACTCTTATTCACTGATAGCATTTTGAGATTCGGCACCACTGTGAGGTAAGTGCACCTAAGGTTTGTAAAGCCTCAAGCCTGTAGGGGAGTACCTGTGTGGTATTGCTCACCCAAAAATTATTAGGCCTCAGGATACACAAAAGAAATGGCACGAGTGAAGGGAGCAGCAGAGGCTGTCCAGAAGGCTTTAGACCTGATGGTCTCCAGGCTAGCAACAGTATGGATTCTCCTGTACGTTTAAGACCTAGTTTTTTGACAAGTACATGTCGCAGGCACAAATAACCCTGAAAGCACAATGATCTTTGGCCCAGAAGCATCACACAGGTATAGCCAAATAAGCCTCATTCCTAATATTTCTGGGGCTAGCAACCCCACACAGAACCTGCTGGCCAGACAGACAACCTAACAATTACTGGGCTCGAGACACCTCACAAACCCTGCCCTGCAGTCATTAGCCTTCGTCACCTTGGAGTTATTAATGCCACAAAGACACCGATGGGCAGGTGTAATGAGGCTTTCCTGGGAAATAAGGACTCACACGTTGAACAAAGATGAAACCGAAGACATCCAAAGATCTTTTTAGCTAAATAAAAGTAATATACTTTTATAGTGGTTGGGAACTGTCACTATCAGATGCACTAATTCAGTGTATTTCACAAGCATCTGTTTTAATCTTCAAGCTACCAACATCACAGAAAGACACTGCCCGGGAAGGAAAACGTTTCATAATCTTTGAAATAGTGGCACAACAGAGCAAACATCAGGCTTTATAACCTTAAAGTTAGCAACACACCACAAGATGGCCCTGTCTACAAAATTCTTATGTCTTTAGGCTAGAAACACCACAAAGGCCTAGTTTCAGCGTAGCAGCCGTGTTAGTCTGTATCCTCAAAAGAAAAGGAGGACTTGTGGCACCTTAGAGACTAACAAATTTATTTGAGCAGAAGCTTTCGTGAGCTACAGCTCACTTCATCAGATGCAAAGGCCTAGTAGCTGTGTGGTTAGTCTCATGACCCAACACATCTTTTCGTGCATAAATTCCTAGAGAGGCTTGAGGCTGACTATGTTGCACAGGCATAAAGTCAAATAATCTTTAGGATTAAATAATAAGGATTGCCGCATGTGATCGTCTGTCGTAATAATAATAGGGGCTAGCTGGCTGAGATAATATCTTTTCTTGGACAAACTTCTGTTGGTGAAAGAGACAAAGCTCCCAGAGAGCAGTGCTTCAGGTCTGGGAAAGGTACTCAGAGTGTCACAGCTAAATGCGAGGTGGAACAGATGGTTAAACATAAAGAATGAACACTCGTTGCAAGAAACCATTCAGAATGACGTGGGCATATCCTGAGACCAACATGGGCACAACAACACTGCAGATAATACTGATAGTTATTAATAATTAAAAGGAATGATACTCTTTGGGTCAGCAATGCCACACTGGTACTGTCCTGCAGGCATCTGGGCGTCATAATCTTTGGGAAAGCAAAAGAACAGATTTCATCCTTCAGATATGAATCCAGCACCACATCATCACTGTATTATACACATATAAAAATGACTACTTAAGCTTGAATCACCCCACACAGAAATGGCATTGGAGGCCTTATATCTGATAGTCTTTGAGTTAACATCACTTTTTACATTTTTTTATTATTATTATTTATTTAATGGGGGGAGGGATAGCTCAGTAGTTTGAGCATTGGCCTGCTATACCCAGGGTTGTGAGTTCAATCCTTGAGGGGCCATTTAGGGATCGGGGGGAAAATTGGGATTGGTCCTGCTTTGAGCAGGGGGTTGGACTAGATGACCTCCTGAGGTCCCTTGAACCCTGAGATTTTATGATTCTATGATTGATTCTTGATTTTTCTGCAGGTCTTTCTAAGGGCTGGTAATCCACGGGTTGGCAATGCAACTGCTCTGTAGATATAAATCTCAATATTCTTTGGACTATCAACACCTCACAGAACCTGCTGTGCAGATGTAAGGCCTAATACAAATTTGGGGCTAACCACCTCAAACAGAAAATACCCTACAGGCATAAATCCTATGTTTTGGGACTAGCAACAGCACATTAATCTTGTATTATTGGCAGGGGACCCGATATATCATGTTCACTGCAGCTCTACCCCTTCCATTTCACCCCAGTTACAGATGTTTTGAGGCCCTCCCTGAGCTTGGGGCCTTGGTACAATTGTTCTCCCTTCCTGCCAACCTATATCAGCCCTGATCATATGTCATGTATTTTCCTGCATTCTGTCATGTACTAGGCTTTGCGTGGAGTACTGCCTCCTAGTGGCTGCTCGCAGACTGACATTAATTGTGTTGGTCATCAGCATAACAGGGATTGTCTGCACAAAGACTGGCGCAAAGACTATTTTCGCTAATAACATAGGCTCTGCCTAGGAAATTTCCTACCTTGTAATCTGTGGCCAAATTGCAGTGCACCAAAGGGCCAGAGAATGGAGCTACACTGATTGACACCAGCTGAGGATCTAGCCCAGGCTGTGCAGCATAAGCCCGTGCCTGACAGTCCTGGTCTAGCCACAGAATGGAGGAACTTTATTGCAGGCACAAAGATTCTTAAGTTTTGGGAGAGTCGTGACATTCAAGCAGTGACAACAGGCTTAAGGCATAGTACAATCTGTGCTGGCAACCAGAGACGGATTAAGGTCTCCCAGGGCCCTAGGCCAGAGCAAGTGGGGGAGCCCCCAGCAAAGGAAACAATGGCTCTGCCCCACCCCTTCCTCCTAAAGTCCCACTCATGGTCCCACCCCATTCTGCTCCTTCTGCCTGAGGCTCCTCCCATGTCCCCGCCCTATTTGCCCCTTCCTCCACAACCCTACCACCTTCTGGCTCCTTTCTACCCCAGCCCCGCTTCATCCCCGAGACCTGAGAAGCTCTCTGCCCCAACCACAGCCTCAGGGCCACCACAGGTAGTGAGAGCTCCTCCAGCCCTGGGGCGACGGTGGGGGCAGATTTTCCAGGGGCCCTAAACTGGCCTGGGCCCCTAGGCATGAGCCATGCGGTAATCCCTCACTGCTGGCAACAACAAACATTTCTTAAAACAACAAAGTCATTGCATTGCAGTGTTATGTCTTAGAAGTATTGGACTTGCAACACTGAAGACATTCCATGCGGTGTTGTTCAAAGATGTAGTCTTGGGCTCACAAGACCATAGAGCCTGGATCGAAGAATTCATATTGATAGGCAATTAAAAACTAAATATACCATCATCATTATTCATAGCTACTAGAGAAATGACTCATGGATTAATTCACCCTTTGGACTCATTTCTTCTGTCTGTTTTATCTTCTTATCGAGTGAACACTTATATTAGCATTTCTGATGGTGCCTAATAATATTTTTGTGTTTCAAAGAAATCTACAAATAATTATATGTTTAACATATTGGTTTAATTTGTCAAATAAGTGTACAATATTTGAGGTCTTATCCAATTTTTATGCATGTGGAGAATGAAAAAACTGATATCAACAAAATGTCAAAATAAATTCTTACAATTTTTGTAGCAACACATTAATGTATTAATATTGGTATTTGTTATGATCTTGCAGTTCTGTGATGTAAGATGGCTCTTCTCGGGAAAGTTTTCTACTATTGTGCATCAAAATATTTCTGTTAGAGGGTCTGATCTTAATCCTATTTAAGTCAGTAGCAAAGCTCCCATAGAATTTAAATAGGGGAGGATTGGATGCCTATCTTGGATGGTGCTAAACTTTTTGTAATGTCCTATTATCTGTTTTTTGTATGATTTGTATATAATGAAATTTAACATGGTGTTTGAACTGTCTTGTCCTAATACTTATAATTTGTGATATTAAAATGGTAAAAAAGAAATTTCCCCTCTCTGGTTTCCCTACATGATCACAATAATGAATAGCTATTAAATGAATACTTAATCACTTCACTCTTTGGACCCAAATCTGCTCTCTGCTCTTAACTCCCTTTCATTTAAGTGTGATCATTTCCAGAATAAGATACAGTGGTTGACTTAAAATATTCCTTTTGGCTGTATCAGTATTATCAGTTTAAGCAGTAGTATCCTAATTAAATTATAATATCCTAATTAAACCATTACTCTCTCTTAAAATGGAAGGAACTTTTCCAGTGTTCCTATTGCACTAGTTCATGTGAGAGGTCTGATATATTTCCCTATGGAACTTACTATCTTAAGATATCATTGAGGCAGGATTAAAAAAGGAAGGGACATTTTATGGGTAAAACAATATCCAGATTTATAATAAAGGTTAAAAAAAATACAAGGAGTATTTGTGGCACCTTCGAGACTAACAAATTTATTTGGGCATAAGCTTTCAGGGACAGATATAAAGCATATTCATTAGAGCAGAAACCAACCTCTAACCAGTGGGTGTTAGGAAGAAACTTTCTACAAACAATTTTGAGAGGAATGGGCAACGAGAGGAAGGTTATCCTGACCCGATAGATATTTTGTGGACGTTCTAGCCAGAATGTAGGTAATGGCCCCTGCTGTGAGTCATCAAAGCATGCAAGAGCATGTGATCAGCTCATATGACACTGGTCTCCATCTTGTGCCTGTACTTTTCCACTAACTGTCCTGGGGGCTTTGTTTGGGACAATGAAGTTCCTCCACACTTCAGAAGCTATAAAAGGGGGAAGTGACATCATCACTTGGCTTCACTCCCCCCACAACTGAACACCTGGAAAGATGGCTAGAGGACAAAGACTTTGACTGCGGAAGTAGCCCCAGGCAGGAAAGGAGGCATTCCAGCCGGTGTGTGGAAGATTGGTGAGCTGTTTGTCCCATCACGGTGAGACACTTCTTGATTCAAATACTGTCTAGATTTTTGAACTTAGAATGTGATTTTGTTTTATTTCTTAGGTAATCTACTTTGATCTGTACCTTATTACTTATAATCACTTCAAATCTGTCTTTCGGTAGTTAATAAACCTGTTTTATGTTTTTTACCTAAAACAGTGTGTTGTTTGAAGTGGAAATGGAAATCTGCTAAGGAACAGGAGGGGCTGGTGCATTGTCCTCTCCATATTGAGGGAGGGTGGATGGGGTAATAACTTACACTGGTCAGGCTTCTGACCAGGGCAGGACAATACAGGTCTGGGATCCTAGACTGGAGAGCAAGAGGGAACTGACTGAAGCCTATTGTTGGTTCATAGCAGCTGGCAAAAGCATTCATGTAACTCAGCTGGGTGTGTCCCTGCCTGTGACTGTTTGTGTCAGTGCAAGACCTGTTGCATTATTACAATATGAAAGGGAGCTCGGGTTGGTAAGACAGAGAGCTTAGCGGTGCCCCAGTTCCAGGTTGCACCCCGGGAACGCCTGCCACATTCATGCCTCAGGGATTAGGGACCCCAGTGCTCATAAAGAAGCAGGATAATCTCTGATGCTGATAGCAACTGGATGCTGATAGAAATGCTTTGGAGGCAGAATGAAAATGTGTTCCTGTTTTATATAGGTCTGAAACATTGGAGTTCTATCTATCTGCCAGTCATCTTTTGTTTTCTTTTTAGATCTTCTACCCTTTCTAATTTTGGGTTGATTTTTTCTTCTTTGAGTAAAACATTTTTTTTTTATTTTATTCAGTTGAAAGGTCAGGAATTATATGCTGATGCAGACGAATTTGGGATTTAGTTTTCACACAGCTGAGTGGGGAAAAACAGTCATGTTTAAAGAGTGCTCACATGTTTTCCCTCAAATCTTCTCTTTTTGAAAACAAGTGCATGATGTTTTGTTTTAAACTTGTACAGAATGTTTTGAGCGAACATTCTTACGTTTTCTGGGCAAAAAAGGATCACCTCTGAAACTTCTTCCTGCAAAATCCCATAAGAACAGAAGAAACATAAGAATGACCATATTGGGTAAGACCAGTGGTCCATCTAGCCCAGTATCCTGTCTTCTGAGAGTGGCCAATACCAAGTGCTTCAGTGGGAATGAACAGTGATCGATCCCGTCACCCATCCCTCTCTCAATGTGACTGATTTTCCATTGCCTTGCAGCTTGTATAGTCTTGTACACCTTTGCATCCTAAGACCCTGATCCAAAGCCCACTGAAGTCAGTAGAAAGATTCCTATTTACTTCAGCAGAGTTTGAATCAGCACCTCGTATGGCACAGTTGTTCGTGACAGCAAAAGATGCTCAGCAGTGCAGAATCAGGCACCTTGGAACTAGAACTGGTAAAAACAGAAATGTAAAACAATTTGATTCAACATTTCAAAGTTTGGGTTTGTAGGTTTCAATACACACTCGTTTTAAATGTTTGGCAAGGTATTTTTCTTTTAGCTGTTTCCATTTTCCCGCTTTCCTCTTTTCTTCAGCCCTCTTCTGAAATTAAAAAGGAAAGACAAAGGGGGTGGTGGGAAGGGGGGAAAAAGAAGAAAACAGGAAACACTCAAATAAAAAATACTGGCAAGCAATACTGAAAAAAATACCATTGAACATTTTGAAAGTGGACACATTTTTCATGAAAATTATTAGTTTAGGAATATAAAATGGCTATTTTTGACTAAAAAAGATTTTCATCTTTAAAAATGTCTGCCACCTCTAATGGCAAACTTTTCTCCACCAAGGATGAGTCGGAGAGAGAGAAAAGTTTCCTACCAAATTCTGCTCACATGAAAACAGTCTTCCTGCAAACAGTAGAGTGATGAGCCAAACTTTGTCAAGCCACATAAGGTCTTTGCCTCCCCACCCCTGCCGCTTTTTGGTTAGTCCACATAATAAATTAAGAAATCTACAGCAGAGGCCAACAAAGAGGGGCTTAATATTTGAGTTCAAAGTGTAGATGCTCCTACTTTTAGGACCTACTCCGACACAGCCAAAGAAAATGGGAGCTTTACCATTGACTTCAATGGGTGCTGGATCTGGTCCCTAATGCAGTAGATCCTGAGTCAATCTCTGGTTTCAGAGTAACAGCCGTGTTAGTCTGTATTCGCAAAAAGAAAAGGAGTACTTGTGGCACCTTAGAGACTAACCAATTTATCTGAGCATAAGCTTTCGTGAGCTACAGCTCACTTCATCGGATGCATACTGTGGAAAGTGTAGAAGATCTTTTATACACACAAAGCATGAAAAAATACCTCCCCCCACCCCACTCTCCTGCTGGCAATAGATTATCTAAAGTGATCACTCTCCTTACAATGTGTATGATAATCAAGTTGGGCCATTTCCAGCACAAATCCAGGTTTTCTCACCCCCCCCACACACACAAACCCACTCTCCTGCTGGTAATAGCTTATCTAAAGTGACCACTCTCCTTACAATGTCGCAAAAAGAAAAGGAGTACTTGTGGCACCTTAGAGACTAACCAATTTATTTGTAATCCATCGTAAGGAGAGTGGTCACTTTAGATAAGCTATTACCAACATGAGAGTGGGTTTGTGTGTGGGGGGGGTGGGGGTGGGATGGGTTGAGAAAACCTGGATTTGTGCTAGAAATGGCCCAACTTGATTATCATACACATTGTAAGGAGAGTGATCACTTTAGATAAGCTATTACCAGCAGGAGAGTGGGGTGGGAGGAGGTATTGTTTCATGGTCTCTGTGTATATAATGTCTTCTGCAGTTTCCACAGTATGAATCCGATGAAGTGAGCTGTAGCTCGCGAAAGCTTATGCTCAAAAAAATTGGTTAGTCTCTAAGGTGCCACAAGTACTCGTTTTCTTTTTGAGTCAATCTCTGTGTATGTCCCATGTCAGATGACTGCAGTATTGCCAACCCCAAACCTTCAAAAAGCATGACACAGGTCCTCCAAACTCATAAGATTAAGGAAGACATACAAATAGTTGGGTTCTTTTTGTTGGCCTTCTGGTTTTTGAGCCTTTGGGGGGCACATAGGTCATGTTTACAAGTTTTTCTTTGTAATCATGAGCACCAGACAATTAATTGTCTTGAAATGAAAGCTGAGATTCACCTGACTCCAGGCGCTGGAGCTTTAAGGAAAGCACCAAATGTCACGAGGTAGGCAATAAATTCATGGCAGTTGGAAAACTGCAAGTTGTCGCACATCCGTGACTACCGAGATGTCAGTAAGTTCTTGTATTTGCTCTTTATTCTTTTTTAAAATGTACCCTGGGCATGAAACTAGAGATTTACATGTTTAGAAGGTGTCAGTCTATTCCTTCTTGAGCTACTGGAACCCAGAAAAAGTTTTGAAAAACAGATCTGGTTTTTATTTTGAATATTTTAATTTTTAAAACCTAAGTAGCAAAAAGGTATGCCAAGAGAATGCCCCGCCTCCTCCTTGTCAGCTCCGCCCCCTCCCATAAAACCTCCTCAGCTGTGCCATTCTTACCCTGTCTATCCATGTAAAGGCCAGGAACAGTACGGCTATGAAACTCTCTGGTGTGTATCTTTTCCGCACTCATGCCAAGCACAGGCAATCTCTGAAAACTGACTGTGTAAAAATGTCACCTGCCTACACCACAGACCTGCTTCCTGTCTGCATTACAGTCACGTCTTCTATCTTCAGTGACAAAAATCAGTTTTTACTGCTGATTATTTCTGTTAGCTCTGGAGAACTGACATTGAGGAGAGAGAAGGAGCTGGACACTTTCCAATATTATCCATCACCAGTAAAATTGTATCTTCAGGTCCAATCGATTACATCAGTGCAAACCGACTGAAGGTGCTGTGACTGGAGAGGTGTCACTGAGGGCCCAGTTTGGCTAGTGAAGATGATGCATGAGGTGGACAATGCCCCATTTGACTCTCAGAGAGCAGGCAAAGTTTTCAAAAAACTCCCAGGTTAGCAGTGAGATATGATCTGAGCATACTTGGTGCAGATATTAGTAAGAGACAATAAACACTGAGAGCCATGATGCCATTTTTACTAAGTGACTTTTCAAAGAGCTCACTACATCTTAAGGTGAACATGATGCGAGTGACAGGTGTCTGACGGACAGCTCTGGAGACTGAAGACTGCTCTCAATCACCCACATCAGCCACACTGTGGGCAGCTACAATAAAGAGTTACACGCCAGCCAGTTCCAACTCATGTGCCTCAATGCTGACCTAGAAGCAACATCTCCAGGGGATGACAGGAGCATTCAGTCTCTGCGGCCTAGTCACTCTTTGCTTTCTCTGCTGAAGTTGCCAGCAAGGTACCAATAAGCACTAATTGCAATGGTGGAATCTGTGATGTGGGCAGAGGTGGTCAAATATTTTTCATCAAAATTATTTTTCATGAAATATTCGGCTTTCAACTAAATGGATTTTTTTTTCTCATCTGAAACCTGAATTCCTGAGAGTCCAAATATTTTTGGATTTGATTTGAAAACTAAAATACTTCAATTCTGAAATGCTGCCAGGGTACCTCATGAGTAGCTCCAATAACTCGTGCTCCAATTCTCCTTGATGAGCCCCATTCCCCAGCCAGACTTTACCTCCCATGATGCACTGGGGCCATGAATCTGTAATGGTACTCCTCCTCCCCTCACCAAGAAGGGAGACCATAGTGCATCCTGGAACATGTCGCCCAACCAGGGAGTGCGGCCTGGAGAGAAAAGTGGGAGCAAGAGGCTCTTGAACTACAACTCCCATGAGGCACTGCAACAGCATTTCCAAGTCAAAACATTTCGGTGTACAGCCAGAATATGACACATGATGATTTTTCAATGAAAATTTGAAATTTTCAGTGGGAAAACAAATTCCCAACCAGCTCTAGATGTGGCCACCTTTTATGCTAGAATATGCAGTGAGGCACCCAATTCATTGCACAAAGGCCATCAATCAGATTTAAGATAAATCACAATTTCTGATCACTGTCAGCCGAGCTTTCACCCTGATGTCTTGAGTGGAAAAGAAGCGAAACTCATTCCCAGGAGTTACTCTGTCCTCCCTCTTCAGCCTCTTGGGTGGTTTATTTTCCGAGAAAAGTCACTCAAAAGCTATAGCTGGGTTTGATTTTAGTGTTCCCATTTAGCATCCTGCCCTGCAGGATGTGCAGCTCTGAGCATCTGCGTTTCCTTTTGAATTTTGAATGTGTATTTAAAGCCGTCTGTTCCTGGGCTGCCCTGTTTTATAGCTTCATACAACTAGGAGATTAGGAGGTTTGGGGTTTGAGGAGGTCTCCTTTGTGGTTCCAGAGTTCCCAGTGCAATATAAATGTTACTGCATGATCAGAACATGAATTGTTCCCCAGCTCAGAGAATCATAGAACTGGAAGGGACCTCGAGAGGCCATCAAGTCCAGTCACCATGTTTTACGGGACTCTGATCTTTACATACTTATGCCCCAACACCAGCTACTCACTGGGCCAAGACCAGGTGGCCTCAGTGTTCTACTCGGTGGCGATCCCCATGCTGAACCCCCGATCTACAGCCTGAGGAACAAGGAGGTGAAGGATGCACTGGGGAGATCACTGGGGAGGGGAAGTGGTTTCAAGATGAATGCATTTTCTTGTCATTTTAATAACCAATAACAAACCTATTCATCTCCTCTCTTTATTGTTTCGGAAAATGTGGTTGAGGTGGCTGCTCTCTCTGGCACTTGCTCTTTCCATAGGTGATGTAAATAATAACCACATCTCGTAGAAATGCTCACTTAAAGCTTGGCATGAAATCACTGACCTTAAAATAGTTTTAGAGACCCATATCTGCTCACTTTAACAGTCTCTAAGGCTCTCCAATTCAACGGTGATGTGCCCTGTATGAGAATGTAGATAGGTAGACAGAGAGGCAGAGAGAGAGTTTCAGAAGTACATGTCACAGAACGATCATTTTGTAAGCATGAGAGAAGAAACGTTTGTACTTTACATTCCTGTATCAGCCAAGCCATACAGCAGGATGGCATAGAGTAAATGAACTTAATGTGCTTTAAAAGAAGGAAAACAATGTACAGCTACATAGACCATTAGTGTAATAACCACACAACAAACACTGAGCTCAGCAGCCCCTGGCTTCTTTTTCCCCAAACGTATATTGCTATTATAGTGTTGCATTGTTATTGCGACATTAAACCCAGGCTGTAACTACTACGAATGTCTCCTTTGAACATCAGGAAAGAGCCACTTGTTGATGGAAAGATCATGGATGAAAGTTCAAATCAGAGAATTTTGCCTTTATTCAGAGGCCCATCATGAATATGTGAACCAAATACAAAGAGGCTAGTTCTCGTGAGACCATGAAAATTAATTATATCCGCCACTTACGCCCCCGTCCATTACAGGTGCCTGTATTGCTTTAGACTGTGCTAGAATGGAATCATCTTCGGCCAGGTCTACACTCCCACTTTTGTCAGTAAAACTTATGTCACTTAGGGGTGTGAGAGAAACACCACCCTGAGCGACATAAGTTACACCATCAGAAGCGCCGGTGTGGACAGCATTAGTAGGAGCATTGCCAGCAGATCGAGGCAAGTGATTATTTCCCTCTATTCGGCACTGGCAAGGCCATATCTGGAGTATTGCATCCAGTTTGGGGCCCCCCACTACAGAAGGGATGTATTGGGGAGAGTCCAGCGGAGGGCAACAAAAATGATTAGGGGGCAGGGGCACATTACTTAGGAGGAGAGGCTGAGGGAAGTGGGGTTATTTAGTCTGCAGGAGAGAAGAGTGAGAAGGGATTTGATAGCAACCTTCAACTACCTGAAGTGAGGTCCCAAAGAGGACGGAGCTCGGCTGTTCTCAGTGGTGGCAGATGACAGAACAAGGAGCAGTGGTGTCAAGTTGCGGGAGGTCTTGGTTGGATATTAGGAAACACTATTTCACTAGGAGGGTGGTGAAGCACTGGAATGGGTTACCTAGGGAGGTGGTGGAATCTCCATCCTTAGAGGTTTTGAAGGCCCAGCTTGACAAAGCCCTGGCTGGGATGATTTAGTTGGGGTTGGTCCTGATTTTAGCAGGGGGTTGGACTAGATGACCTCCTGAGGTCTCTTCCAACCCTAATCTTCTACGATTCTATGTTGGTAGCAGAAGCTCTCCCACCGACACAACTACTGTCACTTATGGACGTGGTTTTATTCGGCCAACAGGAGAGCTTTCTCACATCAGCACAGAGCAGCTACATGAGTGATCATACAGCGGCACACCTGCATTAGTACATCTGTGCTGCTGTAAGCTCTCTAGTGTAGACATGACCTTGGCCATTGAGAGCACAGGGATGCTGGTACAATAACTGACCAGAACTGTACAGAGACAAGGTGGAGGAGGTAATAGCTGTTCTTGGACCAACTTTTGTTGGTGACAGAGACAAGTTTTTGAGCTGAGAGAGAGCTCTTCTTCAGGTCTGGGAAACTAACTCAGAATATCACAGGTAAATACAAGGTGGAACAGATTGTTTAGTGTAAGTATTTCTGGTTTTTTTTAAAGAATCTGATTGGTTTTTTTAGTGTCCTAAAAACCTAAGGCTGGTCTGTGATCATCTTGTTTATTCTCAAGCCTCCCCAGGAGAGTGGGTGTAGGGCTTGGGGGGATATTAGGGGGAAGATAGGGTTCCAAGTGGCCCTCCCTAAATGTTTGTTGAATCACTTGGTGGTGGCAGCGTTTACCTAATCAAGGTACAAGGGAGAATTTGTGCCTTGGGGAAGTTTTAACCTAAGCTGGTAAAAAGAAGCTTTGGGGGTCTTTCATGCGGGTCCCCACATCTGTACCCTAGAGTTCAGAGTGGGGAGGGAACCCTGACAGCTACTTAAGTTATTGTGCTCCGACACTTCCCTCAATCAACTCCTTCTCTATAACTATGGCAGCTCCGTGGAAATCATCTCCATCCTCGTTATCCTCATCTCCTACATTTTCATCGTCATCTCTGTCCTGAGGTTCTTGCTCAGTGAATCTCTTGATTAACCTGGTAAAGAGTCTCTTGATTAACCTTGGTAAAGAGTCACCAGTGAGGAACAGCAGAACAACAAGGGGACTGGCTAAGCCAGTGAGATATAATGTCCTATATCAACAGACGTGGGTACATATCAGATGTAAGGGATAATTAAGTTGTCACGGGATAGGAGGAAAGATCCTTTCATGGATTGAGAACTGGTTAAAAGACAGGGAACAAAGGGTAGGAATAAATGGTAAATTTTCAGAATGGAGAGGGGTAACTAATGGTGTTCCCCAAGGGTCAGTCCGAGGACCAATCCTATTCAACTTATTCATAAATGATCTGGAGAAAGGCGTAAACAGTGACATGGCAAAGTTTGCAGATGATACCAAACAGCTCAAGATAGTTAAGACCAAAGCAGACTGTGAAGAACTTCAAAAAGATCTCACAAAACTTGGGCAAGAAAATGGCAAATGAAATGTAATGTGGAGAAATGTAAAGTAATGCACATTTGAAAAAATAACCCCAACTAGGCATAAAATATGATGGGGACTAATTTAGCTACAGCTGATCAGGAAAAAAGATCTTGGAGTCATCATGGATAGTTCTCTGAAAACGTCCACACAGTGTGCAGCGGCAGTCAAAAAAGCAAACAGTAAGTTAGGAATCATTAAAAAAGGGATAGAGAATAAGATGGAGAATATCTTATTGGCCTTATATCAATCCATGGTACGCCCACATCTTGAATACTGTGTACATATGTGGTCCCCTCATCTCAAAAAAGATACACTGGCATTAGAAAAGGTTCAGAGAAGGGCAACTAAAAGGGTTTGGAACGGGTCCATTGTGAGGAGAGATTAAAGGGGCTAGGACTTTTCAGCTAGGAAAAGAGGAGACTAAGGGGAGATATGATAGAGGTATATGATTTCATGAGTGGTGTGGAGAAAGTGAATAAGGGAAAGTTATTTACTTGTTCCCATAACATAAGAACTAGGGGCCACCAAATGAAATTAATGGGCAGCAGGTTTAAAAGAAATAAAAGGAAGTTCTTCTTCACACAGCGCACAGTCAACCTGTGGAACTCCTTGCCTGAGGAGGTTGTGAAGGCGAGAACTATAACAGGGTTTAAAAGAGAACTGGATAAATTCATGGAGGTTAAATCCATTAATGGCTATTAGCCAGGATGGGTACAGAATTGTGTCCCAAGCCTCTGTTTGTCAGAGGGTAGAGATGGATGGCAGGAGAGTGATCACTTGATCATTACCTCTTAGGTTCACTCCCTCTGGGGCACCTGGCATTGGCCACTGTTGGTAGACAGGATACTGGGCTGGATGGACCTTTGGTCTCATTCAGTATGGCCATTCTTAATGTTCTTATGTTCTTATAATGGGACATGCATGTTCTTTGGTTGGGTTATTAAATTTGACCCGATGTGTATTTATGTAAAGATTTAGGGTCACAGGATAGCAGATTCTTTTGGGTAGGAAAGGAATCATTTCATCCATTTCTCCCTGATCCATGGAGGGCAGATGGTCTGCTGGTCTTGGACTCAACAGACCTGGGTTCATCCTTCTGCTCTGTCACAAAGTGGACAAATCACTTAAATTGCCCCATAGGTCAGTCCCGCCTTTACAGTGATATTAAGTTTAAAAAAGTCTCTCTCCTCATTCTGATGTGTGGTGGTCTGCTCCGCAGAATTGAAGCAGTGAGATAATTGCTGAGCAAAGCGGGTGGGGGATAAAGAGTAAGGATTTTAAGAAAGACAGTTTTGGGGAAAGGGAATGGCTGAAGGTTTTGAGGCTGAGACAAGGTGCCTTTCCCCTTTGCATCACCAGTTCCAATCCAGGGAGGAGGTCAAGATCCATGAGCCCAGAAAGATGATGGGTCTTGAAATGGGACACGGTTGTTTTCAGTTTTCGGTCACAGATCTTTTTTTCCCATACCCTGTTCAGTGAATGGAACCAACATTCCATGTACGGAAACAGCACCACAGGGAGAGCCAAGGACGTTATCTCAGCAGCAGAGCAGATGCTGAGATCCATTTTGAGTGGCTGCACCTCTTTCCACAGCTTTTTCATTCTTCTAGAAACGGACAGAACATGAGAAAGACGAGTGTTTATTTACCTGTAACTTTATTGTAAAATATTATGGTTGCTCCCAGAAAGACTGAAAGAAGGAAATGAAACGAGTTCTGGAAATAAATAAATGTGTGGTGATATATACCGTTTGTGGTGGATTTGAATAAATTAATAAAGAAGGATGATAGGGAGGAAATGGTGTTCATCTGGCTTATTCAAACCTTTCACTGCATGCAGGCAACAGTCCTCTATCCTCAGAGAAACTGGAACATTTGTAACTGATTTCTGAGTGTATTAAGCTTAGCCTGAGAGCTTTGTTTTATTTTGCTTTGTTCTGTCTGTTATTACTTAAAAATACTTAAATCCTACTTTTTATGCTTAATAAAATCACTTTTGTTTATTTATAAACTCAGTGTAAGTAATTGTTATCTGGGGGGTGGGGGTGGGGGGGCAAACAGCTGTACATATCTCTCTTGCAGTGATATAGAGGGCAAGCACTTATCACTTTATGCTGTATAAGCTTTATACAGAGTAAAACAGATTTATTTGGGGTTTCGACCCCATTGGGAGCTGGGTATCTGTGTACTGGAGACAGGTGTCCTGTTGAGCTGGTTTCAGTCTAGATCTGCAGTTTTGGGGGCGTGACCCAGAGCCTAGGTCTGTGCTGCAGCTGGCGAGTGTGTCTGACGCAACAAGACAGGGTTCTGGAGGCCCAGGCTGGAAGGGAAAATGGGCTCAGACGTAATTTCAGCACATGAGTTGACAGTTCCAAGGAGGGTCTCTGTGACCGAACCCACCACACTATGGACTTGGGTTTCCTGCACTTCCTTTGATGCTTCCCGTGTTTAGTCCACTGATCTCAGTTGGGGCCTGGAGACCTTGTTGGAATACAAACAAATTAATAATAATAACAATATAATAATGAACCAAACTACCACGGGCTCACTGAAATTATTTTGTACTGGGCTGGGAATTGAATTCACCTGTTTCCACTCCCCACCACTAAACCAGTACTGAAGGAAACAGATTCAAGAATTGGTTAGCAGTTTATTCATTGCTTTCCTCAGGGCGTCCTTCACCTCCATGTTCCTCAGGCTGTAGATGAGGGGGTTCAACATGGGGATCACCAGCGTGTAAAACACTGAGGCCACTTTGTCTGTATCCATGGAATAGCCGGAGGAGGGACGTAAATACATGAAGAGGAGGATGCCATAAAACAGGACCACAGCGGTCAAGTGGAAACTGCAGGTGGAGAAGGCTTTGTGTCGGCCTTCGGAAGAGCGGATCTGCAGGATGGTGGAGGTGATATAGACATAGGAGAGGAGGACAGTCACAAAGCTGGTCATTATAATGCAGCATGTGAAAGTAAACATCACATTCTCAGTGATGAGGGTGTCAGAACAGGAGAGCGCCAACAGTGGGGGGATGTCACAGAAGAAATGATTGATGATGTTAGAGCTGCAGAATGACAGTCGAAATGTAAAACACGTGTTTATCATTGAATCCACCACCCCCACAGCGTACACCCCAGCCACCAGCTGTTTACAAAGCTGCCTGGACATGATGACCGTATAGAGCAGAGGGTTACAGATGGCCACATAACGGTCATACGCCATCACAGCCAGCAAGAGGCACTCAGCATCTCCAAAAACGATAGAGAGATACATTTGCACAGTGCAGGCAGTGTAAGAAATGTTTTTCCTCTCGGCTAAGAAATTCAGCAGCATCTTAGGGGAAATTGTTGAGGAAAGGCAGAGGTCACAGAAAGACAAATTCCTGAGGAAAAAGTACATGGGGGTGTGGAGTCGGGGGTAATTTGTGATTAATAAGATCATCCCCCCATTCCCCAGCAGGGTGATACCATAAATCAGTAGGAACACTATAAACAGGGGAACCTGCAGCTCCGGATGATCTGTCAGTCCTGAGAGAATGAACTCGGTCACCTCCGAGTGATTTCCCTTTTCCATCACCTCTGAACAGAGATCAGGCTGCTACAGCAATGCGGCAGGTGGATGGTGTGGAAAATCTGTCCCGTCTCTGTAATGAAGTAAGTGAAGATAAATGGAGACCAGTTTCTCAATGGACATCAGTACCCGCTCAGGGAAGGGCTTAGTTCACAGATCCAGATGTTCACAGCTGATCATTCCAGGTGTTCAATAAAATGCACATGCTGTGCAAATACAATGACAGGCAGGTTAATTGTGCCCCCCACACAAACACTCCTGTTCACTAATCCAAACAGAAAACAGTGATTTGTGACTCTGCTGTGAGAGAATCAGTCTGAAGAGATTATTCCTTAGCTAAAGAAGGGGTGAGAGGAAAGGAGTGTTAATCTTTCCACTCTCTTTGGGCAAGGGGAGCTCTGTGGTTTGGCATGTCGGTTTGGCGTAAAGTTGCTCACTGTGCTAATTAAGCTTTTGGGCGTTTACTGGACCCTGTATGAAAACCCAGAGTCATCATGGGAAGCCCTGGCTTCAGTGACTAGGTAATTGCCTTTTTTTTCCAACCCAGCAGTTCACTCCTTTAGCTGAAGGGGTCGGAGTTGGGGCTGAGGCTTTTGGTGCTGGAGGTCTGGAATTCAATATCTGCTGATCCCCAGGGTGTCTGTGTGTGTGTGTGTCTGTAAGTCAGGACAATAGCACGTACCTGCTGAGAAGAGAGAGAGAGATGTGGTGGCGTTTCCCCATCAATAGAAATTGCCAGTTTGGAGCATTCGGGAAGTTTTATACTGAGATATGTGATCTATGGGACACGATTCCTGAAGCAACTGGGAATACCTGAACTCAGAGAGATACAACACCTAATTAATACGTTCAGTGAACCAAAGCTACCCTCGGTTAATTGGTGCCCTGGTGATTAATTTGACCTACTCTTTCTACTGTGTTATTAAATGATGTAATTGCTACCAGAGTTACAAAGTATGAGGTTAGGGGTATATTTTATATTGCTGTTTTCAGTGCAAGTCAGGTACTGTGTACAGCTGATCCACAAAGGGTTTTTTTGTTTGTTTGTTTTTTGTGGAGACCGAAATCTTTTTGGTAAAAACTTAATATTTTCACGCTGAAATACCAGGGGGGTGCCTCAGATACCATGCACCATGAATCTCTTCCATGGGCCAGGCTCCTAGTCCAGACTATGTCCCCCAGCATGCATGATGGTCTCTCTTCTTGCTGAACTGCCCTGGAACATCACCTGAGTCCCACAGCCATGGTTTATGGAGGAGGGGAGTTTCGTGTTTTGATGGAAATCTGATAATTTCGAAGGAAAAGATTATTTCATGGAAAAAATAGTTGAATGGAAAATCCAATTTGCCATACAAAAAACTTCTCAAGAAAAATTTTCAAACAGCCTTAACAACAAATTTGGAATCAAAGTAACAGAAAGTCAGATACAGGTGAAACGTACCAATTGCTCCCAGCTGTAGCTGATATCTTCCCAGTCATTCCTGGTTTCAGAATCACCTCATTGTCCTGGCCCCAATAGGTGGAATGTAAAATCTGTAAGACATGTAAGAGTACTCCAGATTATCTAGCTATTTATAGAGTGTGAATCACCCGAGGTATCCTATGTCCTTCCCTTGCTAGGTTACTCCCCAAAGTAGGAAAGACAGGTTCACTCCTTTTTCTTGATGGAGACCACATGATGACCAGAGGAGCTCAGGAGACCACAGCATGCTATGGACTTCTGCAGTTCACAAAACTATCGCTCTTGCATGCATATTATCTGCACACAGAGCTCAGCTGTAAGATGCTAAATAAATCTATGAGTCAACCAGAAATAGTCATTCTCTCATCTTAATATTAACATATTTTTGATAATGTATGTGAAGTTATTAGATGACACTGTATCTTGTTATTAATACATGTTCCAAACTGAGGCTGGCAAACTGGTCTGTCTCAAACAAAGAAATGTGTGCTATGCTTAATTTTGTATCTAAACATTAACCAGAGTCATCAAGCAGGAAGGGAAACAAAGGAAGCCCAAAAAGGTGAGGAAAAAGCAGCAGGGAACATCCTTCTACATAGACATTTTGTCTGCTGTAACCACATGGAAATGTTTCTCAAAGGAGGGATAGGACTATAAAAAGAAGGGGCAGACATCCGAACTCACCGATCTCCCTCTCTTTCTCTCTCTCCCAATTAATTCACTGCATCTGAAGGGATAAAGAAAGCAGCCATTGGACTGGGGGAGGGGTCCTGACGTAAGAAGTTTGGTCAGTGAGAGGGCTGAGAGAATGTGGTGAGGAAACTTTTGCTTTGGATTTCACATCAATTGTTAACTTAGGCACAAGTTGCATTCTAGCTTTATTTTTCTTGTAACCATCTCTGACTTCTATGCCACCTTATTTGAACTCACTTAGAATCTATCTTTGTGATCAATAAAGTTTGTTTTATTGTTCTATCTAACCCAGTGTGTTTAAATACAAATGTCTGAGAAACGAAGTTGCAGGCATGTTAGTGCTATTAAAGAAATAATGGACAATGTAGCTTGTATTGTCCAGGAGAGGACTGGGCAGCACAGGACGTACTTTTTGGGAGGGAAACCAAAGGCTGGGAATGTGTTGGGGTCACCCTGCAGAATAAGCAAGTGTGGTGAGAGCCTGAATGTAACCCAAGTATTCCTGGCCAGGCTGCTCAGGGTGTGATTTGCATGCTAGATGGTTGTTTGTGAGTGGCCCAGGCGGAAGCCACTTCAGGAAGGCATTGCAAGGTTTTGGGCAGGTGTGACACAGCTGCTGATTAGTCTGGGTTGGACCCTGGTATGTCACCAACCTAAAAAGTATCCCGGTAACACCAAAGGTGTAGTGATGACTGACAGTAGTATTCGATGGACATGAAAGGGTGAGGTCACCACAGGGATGGGCCCATGCACTGATCCATGGCTGCAGATGTACAAGGCCATTGTGGTCATCACCTCCCCACAAGGAGATCCATGGCAGGTCCAGTAATGACTCTTACCTTCTTCACTATGATAGCAGAAATTATCCCCCATGGGTGTGCAAGCTTCGCTGGTATTATCTGTGCTCTGGGGCATGTTGGTGCCCCTTCTCATAAGTGGTGCCAACCTGTGAGGCATTGCAGGGTTCATTGTATTAGGAAGAAAAATTGATGATCCAAGTCAGCTATATTCTTTGGTATAATCCATGCGGTGGGAGGAGTGGGAGGTTACAAAGAATGTACACAAAGTCCTGCTTTCCTGGGCACCAGAAGAAACAACCAACAGCAAGCAAGCTCTGTATTCAGAAACTCCCAAGTCTGTCACTCTAGGTCTGTTCCCAGGAAACAATATGCCCCTACTTCCTCTTGGAGTCATGCTCATAACTCCTCCTTCTGGCTTCTCTGCCTCCTGTGACCCAGAGGTGCCTGGGGAAGTCCTCACTGAAAATGCTAAAGTCAGGGCAGGGCAGGCTGCAAAAAGGAGGATATTCCACAAACTGGTGGTTAACACTCAAGATCTCTGCAGCATCTCTGCAGATGCTTCTACAAAATATCTGTTTTGTTAATATTATTTAGTTCCTATAAGTTACAGTCTGTGAGACAGAGTGTGACGTTGTGCCCCATAATGCTTTATAGAAATAGGCTTATGAATGTAAATATGACATAATTGGAATATGTTTTATGCCAGATATGCCATGTAAAATATCTCTGCAAAGGCTATGATCTACTGGATATATTTATCCTATTTGCATGCATGTATCATTTTTGTATTCGAAGTTATGAATATTGGCTGTGTACTGGTTTGATTTTAAGTAGCCTCAGTGAAGCAGTTGTTCAGCTTCTTGAGAAAAGACTATTCTCTGTAAGTGCCCAATCTAGAAACACTTAAGCTAACAATGAACTTTGAGAGATGCCAATCCACATCTGAGTGTTCCTGGGAATGTGGCATCAGCCTGTCAGGATCTGAGTCATGCTTAGACATATGACTTGCCCATGTGACTCCAAAACTCCATCTTGGAGCTGGATTCTGCTTAGGAGAGGGGAAGAGGTTTCCACCCACAAGAGAGACTATATAAGCCCCTGGGGAAACCCCTCCATTTTGTCTTCAGCTGGCACAAGAGATAGCCTCTCCCCCCCAAGGAGATGCTGGAAAGGAACTGGAACAAAGGACAGTAACTATAGGGGTGTAAGTGATTGCTGGATCCAGACTAGCAGGAAGTCTAGTCTATAAAAGAGGCTTTTTGGAACATCTCAGATCATGAGATTTACCTGCATTTAGTTTTTACTCTATTCAGCTTAGATTTCTGTGTTTTATTTTATTTTGTTTGGTAATTTACATTTTTCTTTCTGTTATTACTTGGAACCACTTAAATCCCACTTTTTGTATTTAATAAAATCACTTTTTATGTATTAATTAACCTAGAGTATTTATTAATACCTGGGAGAAGAGCAAAAAGCTGTGCATATCTCTGTGTCAGTGTTATAGAGGGCAAACAATGTATGTGTTTATCCTGTATAAGCTTTATACAGAGTAAAATGGATTTATTTGGGGCTTGGACACCACTGGAAGCTGGGTATCTGAGTGCCGGAGACAGGAGCACTTCTTTAGCTGTTTTCACTTAAGCCTGCCGCTTCTGGGGGATATGGTTCAAACTTGGATCTGGGTTTGCAGCAGGCAAGTGTGTCTATCTCAAACAAGGTAAGGTATGGAAGTCCCAAGCTGGCAGGGAAAAGAGGCTCAGAGGGAGAGTCAGCACATCTGGTGGCAGTCCCAAAGGAGTTTCTGTGACCCAACCCATCACAGTGGCATAGTCGAGCAGGATCTGTGCACAGCTGATTGCTTTGAGACACTGGTAGTGATTTTAAGTGAGTTTTGGGTGTGGTGGGTGGAAAACAGACAAAGTGGTTACTGGTTTGTTATTTTCTGATAGCTTGTTTCAGATAAGGGAAATAGGGACAGAAAAATAAGCAAAATAAGCTAGAGTGAAGATCAAAAGAAGCTAGAACTGCAGAAGTTGCAGACTGCCAAGAAAGGCTGAAAACTGGGTACTGGGAAAGTCTCAGTTAACTAAGAAGCCCCTGAGCTGAGTGAATCTTGGTTTCAGTGAACTGCAGAGGGGGTCTGGCCCAGCAAAAGAAAGCAGGAAAATGACTACCAGTGAGGCAGCTACTAAGGTAGAGCTGGCCAGACTGGAAGCAGAAGAGAAGGCAAAGGACCATGAGTTTCAACGGAAGCTCAAAGAACCAGAGGAGACTGCACACAGAAGGGTTATTGAGGCAGAGGCAGCGAGGGAGGAAGCTGCTCACAAAAGGGCTATGGAAGCAGAGGCAGCCAGGGACAAATGAGCCCTGGAGTTAAGAGACAGAGAAATACAGGCCCAGAAGCATGAACTGGCTGTTATGGAGTGCAAGAGAGGAAGCCCTCCAGCAGCTGGCCCCACTTCCCCAAAAATACACAAATGGGTGCGACAATGTCTGCGGTATGATGAGTCCAGTGATATTGCCGAATATTTCATCAGCTTTGTGCACCCTCCACACAATTCCTGACAATCAACAAATGATCACATTGGTCGCAAAATTGACTGGAAGAGCTCTGGACATATTCAATAAGATTCCTATTGATGATTCCAATTGATGACACTTCAAACTATGGTAAATTTAAGAAACTGGTTTTGAAACAGTTTCAGATTACACCTGAAACCTACAGGGTTAAACTCAGGAGTCTTAAGTGGGGATCTGGATTGAGTAATGTGGCTTATGTAAATGAAATGAGAGATGTGTTGGATAAGTGGGTGAGGGGAAAAGGCATTACAAGCTTTGAAGGAATGCGTGATTTGGTTACTCAGGAACAATTCCTGAATATGTTCAGTGATGATGTAAAACAGTATTTGTGGGACAAAAAGGTGGATACAATGAGTGGATTGGTTGAGTTTGCAGACTCTTTTGAGCCCTCGCAAGCCGCCATTAAACAGAAACCAGTGGCAGAGGGACACAGGGTTGGGGGAAAGCAGAATCACCGTTTTACCCCAGGGAAAGAGGAGACTGAGCGTTCACCTTCCCATTCCCCTGTTACTCCTCCCAAGTCTCCTGTACAGGCAGAGGAGCCCAAGAGGTGCTAGGTTTGTAAGTCCACTGAGCACCTGAGGAATAAATGTCCTTTGCTGAGTGGGAACAGGCAGCAGTTTACACATGAAGCTGCTGCTTCTCAGAGCCAGGCTGCTGCCTCTTTCCACCCAGCATTTGTAAAGGGGGCTTCTACACAACCGAGCAGTCAGCACATGCATGCTGTTAAACTGAATGGGAAAGTTCTCCTGGGATTGAGGGACACTGGTGCAGAGATTTCTGTGGTCAGGAGGGACCTGATCCAGGAGAAGGATTTGTTGCCAGGGGAAATGGCAGCATTAGAACTGGTGGGAGGTTACAAAGCCCTTGCCCCTTCAGCTAAGGCACACATGGAAACTGGTGATGTGCAGGCTGAGCTGACTGTTGCCACAGTGGCACACAATTTTGCACCATTTCGATGGGGGAATGATTTCTTTGATGTGGCAGAATCTGCCCCAGGCTTGGTTAACAGTGAGAAGGAATCTTGTGCTCAAAGCCCCAGGGTGGGATGTGTGTGTGAACTCACATGGGCTAGTGGGGGAAAAGGAGAGAGTCTCTTAAATTCCTCTGTAGCAGTGAAGCATGCAGCCTTTGGGGGCAGGAATGGCTGTAACCAGTTCCTGTAGCTCCGGGGCTCAAGGCAAGTCCTTGCGGGAGGGGCTGGACAAAGCCAGCTCCTGTCCTGTGATCATCTGCTTGGGGGAGGGGAATGTTCCACCGTGTAACAGGGAGGCCGTCCCAGCTGATGACTGCTAGGAAGTTGCTGGTCGGCATGGGACAAGCCCTGCCCTGGGATGCATAGAAACATGTACCCCAAAGGTGGAAGTTGGGGTCCTGGTTACTGCTGTGGTGGGAACAGACCCCAGGGACTCTGTAGCTGGAAGCAAGCCCAACCTGAGGGAAAGAGGGGGATTGTGCTGGCCAGGGAAGGGACTGTCATAGCTGGTAGATGTGAGCCCATAGCTGGACCAGGGTCCCCTTCCCTTTTGGGGGACACAGGAGTGTCTGGCCCAGTGGGGAGCCCAGAGAGGAAGGTGAGGGGAGACTGGAGGTTCTGCCCACTTTTTGTAGGGGGGCTTTTTCCCTGGAGGAGGGTGAAAAATCTGCATTTAAAATGCCAGACCCCTCTCCTGTCAATCAGGTTTTAAGGGAAGACTGAGGGTCAGATCTCCTGGAGGGGAGTGCCCACCCAGCTGACCTGTTGGGAGCAGAAAGTGGGGTAACTGAGGGGATCTTACCGATCCAAAGCACTCCATTAAAGAATGTTATTCCTGTTAACCTTATAAAAATAACACTCTCTCTTCAAGGCTGGTGGGAGAAAAACTCTGCACTTGGGAAGCTTCACAAGAGGGAGAGGCCGAGGGCAGGTATGGTTGCAGTGCCCCTTTCCTTGCCAAAGCCTCAAACACAGGCCTGAACTAAAAGCCTTCTCCAAAGAGACAGAAGAAACAGCATCAGAGCCCCTACTAGGGGACACAAAGGAATTGGGAAATGCAATAGACACTAAACAAGGTAAATTGTGTGAACAAAGCCTGTACGCCAAAGATTTCCTGTTACTCTTGTGTCTTTTGCTACTTCATCTGTGGGTCAAGACAAAGGAGCTAAAGCTAGTGGTAAATCCTTGAAAGATGTGGGACACACCTGCTTTCTGGGGGAAAAACACTTTTGTTCATGCTAGGGATGGTGGCAAGACAGTCCCACAAGCATGTTGCTTTTCAGCTTATACCTGTAAACAGGCTGGAACCTTGGCACCGCAGCAAAAGCATAACAGGCCTATGCTGCTGTGTGGAAGGGGAAACCGAGGCACACCGCCTCAAGGCATTTGTGGCTAAATGCCAAGACAACTCCACTTTAATAGATATTGCTGTCTGCATTCTGTTAGCAATACTACACCCCAACTTGTTTTCAGGCGTCTGGGGACCAGGAACCCCAAACCTTGCTGGAACACCTGTGAATGACCTCCTATGGTTTAAAGGTACTAAAAGGGGTTGTGACCAGAAACCAACAAGGATTTTACATGTGCTGCCTCTGCCATGGACAGTGTCCAAGTCTCTGGCTGTATGTTCAGGAGGAGGGTGTGACATTACACCCCATAATGCTTTCTAGAAATATGCTTATGAGTGTAACTATGACATAACTGGAATATGTTTTATGCTAGATAGGCCATGTAACATATCTCTGCAAAGGCTATGATCTCCTGGATATATTCCTTCTATTTGTATGCATGTATCATTTTTGTAGTTGGAGTTATGAATATTGGCTGTGTACTTGCTTGATTTTAAGTAGCGTAGTAGAGCATTTGGTCAGCTTCTGGAGTAAGGAATGTGCACGTTAAGTGCCCAATCAAGAAGCACTTAACAGACAATAGAACTTGGGGATGCCAATCCATATCTGAGCTTCCCCAGGAATGTGGTTTGGCTGGTAAGGAACTCAATTGTGTAGGGACATGTGACTTGCCCATGTGACTCCAAAACTCCATTTTGTAACTGGATTCTACACAGGGAGTGGGAGGGGTGTCCACCCAGAGGAGAAAGCCTATAAAAATCCCTGGGAGACCCCTCCATTTTGTCTTCAGCTGGCAAAAGACAAGCTGACCCACCCCAAGCATACCTGAAAGAAACTGGAACAGAGGCCAGTAACTACAGGGGGTGTGAGTGATTGCTGGACCCAGACTAGAGGGAGACTAGTCTGTAAAAGGAAGCTTAATGGAACACAAATGAGGGTGAGGGTTTTATCTGTATTCAGTTTTATTACTGTATTAGAGATAGATCTGCATGTTTTATTTTATTTTACTTGGTAATTCACTTTGTTCGGTCTGTTATTACTTGAAACCACTTAAATCCTACTTTCTGTACTTAATAAGATCACTTTTTACTTATTAATTAACCTGGAGTATGTATTAGTACCGGGGGTGGGGGGGGCAGTCAAACAGCTGTGCATATCTCTCTATCAGTGTTAGAGAGGGTGAACAATCTGTGAGTTTACCCTGTGTAAGCATTATACAGGGTAAAACGGATTTATTCAGGGTTTGGACCCCATTGGGAGTTGAGCATCTGAGTGTTAAAGACAGGAACATTTCTTAAGCTGCTTCCAGGAAAACCTACAGCTGTTATCGGACATGGTTCAGACCTGGGTCTGGGTTTGCAGCAGGCTAGCGTGTCTGGCTCAAGCCAGGCAGGGCACTGAAGTCCCAAGCTGCCAGGGCAGGAAAGCAGGGGCAGAAGTAGTCTCGCCCATAAGTTGACAGCTCCTAAGGGGGTTTCTGTGATCAAACCCATCACAGGTGGGTGCTCAGCGCTCTCTGAAAGTCCAGTCCTTTTGAGGTGCTTCAAGCTAGGTACCTAAAATCACTATTCGCTTTTGAAAAGCTTGACTCCAGTGAGCAGCTTCACTCTTCTAGCCTTCGTCCCCCACCTCAGACCCAAACCCATAAAGGGGGTGAGTGCTAATGGGAATCAAACTTGTATTAGCTTTCTTTAAACATCATTGTTTTTCCCTATTCAGCCATGTGAAAGCTGGATCCCTGGCTGGTCTCCGTCAGCATAACTCTATTGATGCCAATGGACCAGGTGTAAACATGAAATGCTCTATTCAAGTTAATTGCCCAGATCTCCTGCTAATGTACATTGGCCATAAACACTATGTAATTCAAAGGGGCCAGATCCCCAGCTGGCATAAATCAGCTTAGATCCACTGGAGTCAGTGGGCCAGATCCTTAGGTGGTGTGAAACTTAGGTGGTGTGAAGCAAAGAAGCCCCATCGAAGTCTTGACACCAGATTCTTTGCTGGTGTAACTGACACTGGTCATTTGGAGCTTCTGGGTGGTGTAAATTGGAATGTTCCCATTGAAGTCAACAGGCCGGAGCCACTGCGGGTGTGACTCCTGTGCCAATTTGCAGCCGCAGAGGATCTGAGCTAAGGATCACCAATGCACAGCCTCCTTTGGGTAACTTCCATACTATGTCCATAGGAATCAGAGCCGGCCGACAATGGCACTTTTATTCATTAAAACTCTCACAAATTGTGTTTTTGGTATTTGACCAGCTTGAGGCCAGGTTTTACGCAAGAAACTTTTTGTCAGTATTGCCATGTGGGTTAGGCGTGTATTTTTTTTTTTTAAACAACATTTCTGTACCAGCAAAATCCATCGGTCCTGTCTACACTTGGACTGTTACAGTGGCACCTCTGTAGCGCTTCAGTGTAGAGGCTCTCAATGCTGATGGGAGGTGTTCTCTTGTCAGCAGAGGTAATCTGCCTCCTTGAGACATGCTAGCTAGTGCTCCCTACTTGGGGACTGAGGTTGGCTTGACTACGTCACTTGGGGTGTGATGTTTCCACAATTATGGCACATAGTTTTGATGCAGGAAGTGTTTTCTAGGCCTGGGGATTTGTGCACAGCTCAGTTTCTAGGGGAGTAGTTGCCTGCAAATGGTCACATTGTCTTTGCTTGAATGTGCAGGGTTAAGGAGACAGTGTAAGGAAAGTGTCCACCGTTGCGCCCCTGCACAGATACCATGCACGACTGCATTCTCTTTGCAGAGACAAACACCTACAAGATCTCTATCAAGCATTCTTACAACTACAATACCCACCTGCAGAAGTGAAGAAACAGATTGATAGAGCCAGAAGAGTTCCCAGAAGTCACCTACTACAGGACAGGCCCAACAAAGAAAATAACAGAACGCCACTAGCCGTCACCTTCAGCCCCCAACTAAAACGCCTCAAACGCATTATTAAGGACCTACAACCTATCCTGAAGGATGATCCAACACTCTCACAAATCTTGGGAGACAGGCCAGTCCTTGCCTACAGACAACCCCCCAACCTGAAGCGAATACTCACCAACAACCACATACCACACAACAGAACCACTAACCCAGGAACCTATCCTTGCAACAAAGCCCGTTGCCAACTGTGCCCACATATCTATTCAGGGGACACCATCAGAGGGCCTAATAACATCAGACACACTATCAGAGGCTCGTTCACCTGCACATCCACCAATGTGATAATATGCCATCATGTGCCAGCAATGCCCCTCTGCCATGTACATTGGTCAAACTGGACAGTCTCTCCGTAAAAGAATAAATGGACACAAATCAGATGTCAAGAATTATAACATTCATAAACCAGTCGGAGAACACTTCAATCTCTCTGGTCACGCGATTACAGACATGAAAGTTGCGATATTACAACAAAAAAACTTCAAAACCAGACTGCAGTGAGAGACTGTTGAATTGGAATTCATTTGCAAATTGGATACAATTAACTTAGGTTACCCTGCATAATGACTTAGCCACTCCCAGTCTCTATTCAAGCCTATTTCCCTTTGTTTTTTCCTCCCCCCTCCCCCCCCAGACATTCTTGTTAAACCCTGGATTTGTGCTGGAGATGGCCCACCTTGATTATCATACACATTGTAAGCAGAGTGATCACTTTAGATAAGATATTACCAGCTGGAGAGTGGGGTGGGGGGAGAGAGAACCTTTTGTAGTGGTAAACACCCATTTTTTCATGGTTTGTGTGTATAAAAAGATCTTCTGTACTTTCCACAGTATGCATCCGATGAAGTGAGCTGTAGCTCACGAAAGCTTATGCTCAAATAAATTGGTTACTCTCTAAGGTGCCACAAGTACTCTTTTTCTTTTTGCGAATACAGACTAACACGGCTGTTACTCTAAAACTCTCAAAATGCTATCAGTCAATAAGAGACACAGTAATTAGGTGATGTTAGTAACTGAACAATTACTAGGCCTTATGCCTATGTATTACACTGGCTTCATGTGTGTGTGTGTGTGTGTACGCACACACATGCATCAATGTATGACCTTCCAGAAGCATGATTGGGGAGCAGTAGCAGTCAATCCATGTATTAAAGTTAAAGGGAATCTCATTCAGCTCAGATTGTATGGACCTGAGGATGGGCAGGAATGATGCCAGGATGGGCAGGAATGGCATCCCTAACCATCTGTTTGCCAGAAGCTGGGAATGGGTGACAGGAGATGGATCACTTGAGATTACCTGTTCTGTACATTCCCTCAGGGGCACCTGGCCTTGGCCACTGTTGCAAGACAGGAGACTGGGCTAGATGGACCTTTGGTCTGACCCAGTCTGGCCATTCTTTTGTTGACCTGTTTTTTCTGTGCTGAAAACCTCACAGTGAGTCTTTGTGGATAATCAAGATGCCCTCATGGCTCATTACACCTGCACAGTAGATTTGGATATATATGCTTACCTACACGTTATTAGATTACAAGCCTGTAGGGCAGTGCCCATGAGGTATGGCTTACCTACGGATTGTTAGTAGATCGGATCGTAAATTTTCCAATGGAATGTTTTTTTTACCAAAAAAAAAAAAATCATTTAGTCAACACTGTCATTTCCATGGGAACATGTTTATTTTGGGGCGGGGGTGGGGAAGGAGACTCATTAAGAAAAATAAACAATTGAAATGAAGTGTTTTGGTGGCATTGGACAGGGAACCTTTTGATTTTGTGTTCTGACATGACTTTTTGTTTCATTTTTTTTCCCTTAGGACAGTAGCCTATGTGTTACCTATGTGGTATGCCTCTACTAAATATTATTAGGCCTTGAGCCTTGATGGAAGCACCTGTGAGGTATAACTGACCTAAAGATTACTAGGCCAGAAATCTGTATGTCAATACTTGTATAGCATTCCTCACTTAAAAATGATTAGGCCCCTCATAACTGCCAGGCAGGGCCTGTGACATATTGCTCTCCTAGAGTGTATGAAGTCACCAGCCTGAAAAGCCGTACCTGTGTGGTATTGCTCACCCAAGTATTTTTAGGCCATATGCCTGCATGGCATTACGTATCCAGAGATGAATAGGCTTCCAGTAGTCCTTGTGTGGTTGTGACAGATGTTTTCCAAGGATATTGAATTAAGGTGAAATATCTTTGGAGTCCATTGTATTAACTACAAAGCTCATGCATTAATGTGGCCCTGGATGATCAAAGTGCCATATTGACAGACAAGAATGGTCTTTTAGGACAATACATGTGAAGTGGATTTCATGGCAAATATCTAAGGAGAGGTGAAGACAAATTTCCCACCTCCAGTTATGCAAACACCCAGCTTATTAAAGCTGTGGCCTGAAGAGTGGGCCTTTTTCTGCTGACTACCTGTTCTCAAAGGCACAAGATCAGTGGCCCAAGCTGTACAAAGGATAGACTGACCTGTTCACAGGGGCGGGAGTTCTCAGCTGAGGCTCTTATGAACTTGTAGTCACGGGGAAAACCACTAAATGTGGTTTGAAAGACTGACTCCTACCAGAGCCCCTGCTGGATTTGGGAGGTGATTTGGGGTAAGCTCATTAGCAGGTGTGTAGGTTCTCCTATTGTTTTTAGTATGTTTTCTCTGTAATAATTTCACCTGAAGAATACATGTGCCAGCTTATCAAGGTCTGTGTAGTAATTTATAACTGCTGGCCATTACACTGTTCATAATCTTTGATGAGAAAGCAAAGCACAGAAGCTGGCCTGTTTAGGCAGTCTGATTTGCAGGGGATATCACAGTGTAGGAAGGGAACTGGAAAATCCCCAGTTAGGTGGGGGAGAGATACAGATCTCTGTCCAAGAGAGGTGTTGTCTGAGGAGCTGGGGGCCTAGAATGGATGCCCTTGGTGGACCAGTAGGGTAACCATATGTCCCGATTTTATAGGGACAGTCCAGATTTTTGTGTCCCCTTGTAGGTGGGGAACTTTGTGGGATGGGAAGTGGTACCTGGAGAAGGATTCCTAGGGTTTGTTGGTATATTCTGCTGAGCCCTTGCCTTCTCCATCTCCAGTTCATGCTCCCTCTCTTTTTCCTTCTCCTCCAGTTCTTTGGCCCTTGCCTCCACTTCTTTTTCCTTTGCCTCCATAGCTCTCTTGTGAGCAGCCGCTTGGTGGTGTTCTGCCTCTTTCGCTGCCTCCCTTTCTTTGTCCTTTGCCTCCATTTCTCTCCTGTGAGTAGCTTCTAGGGCTTTTTTGGCTGCTTTCACTGCCTCCAGTTTGGCTAACTCCAATTTGTGTAGTGCCTTGGTGTCTGTCATTTTTACCTCTCTGTTTTTAACTAACTTTAGACCCAAGGGTTAGAAATAAAACAAACAAAACTTGGCTTGTAAAATTTTGCTGTGCTGTAATAGGATACCTATATTCTCTGATAGGGATTGTCAGCCTACAGAAAAATCCAAAAAAAAAACCAAAAAAAAAAAAAACACCCCAACAACAACAACAATAAAAAAAATTCAATCCCCCCCCCCCAAAAAAAACCCTAACACCTTTGCCTCCAGGGAAATAGGCAGAAAACCCCTCCAGTTACTTTTAGGTAAAAAAAAAAAAAAAAAAACTTCAGGTCTGAGAAGACTTGTGAATTTCCCTGCAGGAGGTTAACGACTCTGCCTTCAGGTAGAGAAAACTGCAATTCACAAAAGTTAATTCCCTTTTGTCTCTGCTCTGGCCCCAAAGCAAAGCAAAAAAACCCTTTGAATTATTTCCAGTTGGAGACCTGCTTTCTAGCAGCCCAAAGGATTTTAAAAATTTCCTTTTAAAATCTGTTTTTCTGGTTCAAAAAATCTCAAATTGATCTCAAAATGATTTCAAGTTAACCCCACCGCTCTGCCACCATGTCAAGGTTCCTTCCCCACTCTGAGCTCTCAGGTACAGATATGGGGAGCTGCAAGAAAACCTCCTAAACTTACTTTTACCAGCTTAGGTTAAAACTTCCCCATGGTACAAACTATTTTATCCTTTGCCCTTAGACTTCCACTGCCACCACCAAACATTTATCTGGGTTTATTTTTATTAGGAAAGTGTTGTTTGGAAACATCTTTCCCCGAAAAATCCTCCCAACCCTTGCACCCCACTTCCTGGGGAAAGTTTGGTAAAAATCCTCACCAATTTGCATAGGTGACCACAGACCCAAACCCTTGGATCTTAGAACAATGAAAAAGCATTCAGTTCTGGAAAAGAAACATTTTAATAGAAGAAACAGTAAAAAAGAATCACCTCTGTAAAATCAGGGTGGTAAATACCTTACAGGGTAATTAGATTCAGAACATAGAGAATCCCTCTAGGCAAAACCTTAAGTTACAAAAAGACACACAGACAGGAATATCCATTCTATTCAGCACAACTTAATTTCTCAGCCATTTAAAGAAATCATAATCTAACACATATCTAGCTAGATTACTTGCTAAGTTCTAAGACTCCATTCCTGTTCTGTCCCTGGCAAAAGCATCAGACAGACAGACACTTTGTTTTTCGCTCCCCCCAGCTTTTGAAAGCATCTTGTCTCCTCATTGGTCATTTTGGACAGGTGCCAGCGAGGTTATCCTAGCTTCTTAACCCTTTACAGGTGAGAGGATTTTTCCACTGGCCAGGAGGGATTTTAAAGGGGTTTACCCTTCCCTTATATTTATGACAGAAGGGTAACCACCATTCTGTATACAGTACTATAAAATCCCTCCTGGCCAGAGGCACAAAATCCTCTTACCGGAAAAGGGTTAAGAAGCTCAAGTAACGTGGCTGGCACCGGACCATGATGACCAATAAGGGGAGAAGATACTTTCAAATCTGAGGGGAGGTGGGGTACAGATTTGTTCTTTCTGTTCCGTTTGGCTCTTTCCGGAGTCAGATCAAGAAAGCAAGCAATTCAACTCCTATAGAATTAGTAAGCACTAGCAAAGGGATGCATTAGATTATCTTTTGTTTTGGCTTGTGATTTTCTCTGTGTTGAGAAGAAGTTGTATTCCTGGTTATGTTTTTTTTTTCTTTTTGTAACTTTAAGGTTTTGCCAAGAGGAAAATCCTCTGTGTTTTGAATCTGATTGCCCTGTGAGATTATCTTCCATTCTAATTTTATGGAGGTGCTTCTTTTATCTTTTTTCTTTCTAATAAAGTTCTCTGTCCTAAAAAACCCAAGGCTGGTCTGTGGTCATCTTGTTTATTCTCAAGCCACCCCAGGAAAGGTGGTGTAGGACTTGGGGGGAAATTAGGGGGAAGATAGGGCTCCAAGTGGCCCTCCCTAAATGTTTGTTGAATCACTTGGTGGTGGCAGCATTTACCTAATCCAAGGTACAAGGAAGAATTTGTGCCTTGGGGAAGTTTTAACCTAAGCTGGTAAAAATAAGCTTAGGGGATCTTTCATGCGGATCCCGACATCTGTACCCTAGAGTTCAGAGTGGGGAGGGAACCCTGACAGCTCCTCAAGTTCTTGAGCTCCGACACTTCCCTCAATCAACTCCTTCTCTATAACTATGGCAGCTCCGTGGAAATCATCTCCATCCTCATTATCCTCATCTCCTACATTTTAATCATCATCTCTCTCCTGAGGTTCTTGCTCAGTTAATCTCTTGATTAATGTAGTAAAAAGTCACCAGTGAGGAACTGCAGAACAACAAGGGGACTGGCTAAGCCAATGAGATATAATGTCCTATAGCAACAGACATAGGTATATAACAGATGTAAGGGATAATTAAGTTGTCATGGGATAAGAGGGAAGATCCTTTCATGGACTGAGAATGGTTAAAAGACAGGGAGCAAAGGGTAGGAATAAATGGTAAATTTTCAGAATGGAGAGGGGTAACTAATGGTGTTCCCCAAGGGTCAGTCCGAGGACCAGTCCTATTCAACTTATTCATAAATGATCTGGAGAAAGGCGTAAACAGTGAGGTGGCAAAGTCTGCAGATGATACTACACTGCTCAAGACAGTTAAGCCCAAAGCAGACTGTGAAGAACTTCAAAAAGATCTCACAAAACTTGGACAAGAAAATGGCAAATGAAATGTAATGTGGAGAAATGTAAAGTAATGCACATTGGGAAAAAAAAACCCAAGTATACATACAATATGATGGGGGCTAATTTAGCTACAGCTAATCAGGAAAAAGATCTTGGAGTCATCGTGGACAGTTCTCTGAAGACGTCCACACAGTGTGCAGTGGCAGTCAAAAAAGCAAACAGGATGTTAGGAATCGTTAAAAAAGGGATAGAGAATAAGATGGAGAATATCTTATTGGCCTTATATCAATCCATGGTACGCCCACATTTCCAATACTGTGTACAGATGTGGTCTCCTCATCTCAAAAAAGATACACTACCATGAGAAAAGGTTCAGAGAAGGGCAACTAAAATGATAAGGGGTTTGGAACAGGTCCCATATGAGGAGAGATTAAAGGGGCTAGGACTTCTCAGCTCGGAAAAGAGGAGACTAAGGGGGGATACGATAGAGATATATAAATTCATGAGTGGTGTGGAGAAAATGAATAAGGAAAAGTTATTTACTTGTTCCCATAACATAAGAACTAGGGCCACCAAATGAAATTAATGGGCAGCAGGTTTAAAAGAAATAAAAGGAAGTTCTTCTTCACACACCACACAGTCAACCTGTGGAACTCCTTGCCTGAGGAGGTTGTGAAGGCTAGGATTATAACAGGGTTTAAAAGAGAACTGGATAAATTCATGGAGGTTAAGTCCATTTTAATGGCTATTAGCCAAGATAGGTAAGGAATGGTGTCCCTCGCCTCTGTTTGTCAGAGGGTGGAGATGGATGGCAGGAGAGTGATCACTTGATCATTACCTCTTAGGTTGACTCCCTCTGGGGCATCTGGCAGTGGCCACTGTTGGTAGACAGGATACTGGGCTGGATGGATCTTTGGTCTGACTCAGGGTATGTCTACACTACGGAATAAGGTTGAATTTATAGAAGTCGTTTTTTTAGAAATCGGTTTTATATATTCGAGTGTGTGTGTCCCCACAGAAAATGCTCTAAGTGCATTAAGTGCATTAACTCGGCGGAGTGCTTCCACAGTACCGAGGCTAGCGTCGACTTCCGGAGCGTTGCACTGTGGGTAGCTATCCCACAGTTCCCGCAGTCTCCGCTGCCCATTGGAATTCTGGGTTGAGATCCCAATGCCTGATGGAGCTAAAATATTGTCGCGGGTGGTTCTGGGTACATATCGTCAGGCCCTCCCTTCCCTCCCTCCCTCCCTCCGTGAAAGCAAGGGCAGACAATCGTTTCGCGCCTTTTTTCCTGAGTTACCTGTGCAGACGCCATACCACCGCAAGCATGGAGCCCACTCAGGTAACCGTCACCGTATGTATCCTGGATGCTGGCAGACGCGGTACGGCATTGCTACACAGTAGCAGCAACCCATTGCCTTGTGGCAGCAGACGGTGCAGTATGACTGGTAGCCGTCCTCGTCATGTCCGAGGTGCTCCTGGCCCCGTCAGCTGGGAGCGCCTGGGCAGACATGGGCGCAGGGACTAAATTTGGAGTGACTTTACCAGGTCATTCTCTTTAGTCCTTCAGTCAGTCCTATTGAACCGTCTTATGGTGAGCAGGCAGGCAATACGGATTGCTAGCAGTTGTACTGTACCATCTTCTGCCGGGCAGGCAAGAGATGACGATGGCTAGCAGTCGTATTGTACCATCTTCTGCCGGGCAGGCAAGAGATGACGATGGCTAGCAGTCGTACTGTACCATCTTCTGCCGAGCAGCCATGAGATGTGGATGGCATGCAGTCCTTCTGCACCGTCTGCTGCCAGCCAAAGATGTAAAAGATAGATGGAGTGGATCAAAACAAGAAATAGACCAGATTTGTTTTATACTCATTTGCTTCCCCCCCTCCCCCGTCTAGGGACTCATTCCTCTAGGTCACACTGCAGTCACTCACAGAGAAGGTGCAGCGAGGTAAATCTAGCCATGTATCAATCAGAGGCCAGGCTAACCTCCTTGTTCCAATAAGAACAATAACTTAGGTGCACCATTTCTTATTGGAACCCTCCGTGAAGTTCTGCCTGAAATACTCCTTGATGTAAAGCCACCCCCTTTCTTGATTTTAGCTCCCTGAAGCCAACCCTGTAAGCCGTGTCGTCAGTCGCCCCTTCCTCCGTCAGAGCAACGGCAGACAATTGTTCGCGCCATTTTTCTGTGCGGACGCCATACCAAGGCAAGCATGGAGGCTGCTCAGCTCACTTGGGCAATTAGGAGCACATTAAACACCATACGCATTATCCAGCAGTATATGCAGCACCAGAACCTGGCAAAGCGATACTGGCCGAGGAGGCGACGTCAGTGCGGTCACGTGAGCGATCAGGACATGGACACAGATTTCTCTGAAAGCACGGGCCCTGCCAATGCATGCATCATGGTGCTAATGGGGCAGGTTCATGCTGTGGAACGCCGATTCTGGGCTTGGGAAACAAGCACAGACTGGTGGGACCGCATAGTGTTGCAGGTCTGGGATGATTCCCAGTGGCTGAGAAACTTTCGCATGCATAAGGGCACTTTCATGGAACTTTGTGACTCGCTTTCCCCTGCCCTGAAGCGCATGAATACCAAGATGAGAGCAGCCCTCACAGTTGAGAAGCGAGTGGCGATAGCCCTGTGGAAGCTTGCAACGCCAGACAGCTACCGGTCAGTTGGGAATCAATTTGGAGTGGGCAAATCTACTGTGGGGGCTGCTGTGATGCAAGTAGCCCATGCAATCAAAGATCTGCTGATATCAAGGGTAGTGACCCTGGGAAATGTGCAGGTCATAGTGGATGGCTTTGCTGCAAGGGGATTCCCTAACTGTGGTGGGGCCATAGACAGAACCCATATCCCTATCTTGGCACCGGAGCACCAAGCCGGCGAGTACATAAACCGCAAGGGGTACTTTTCAATAGTGCTGCAAGCTCTGATGGATCACAAGGGACGTTTCACCAACATCAACGTGGGATGGCCGGGAAAGGTACATGACACTCGCATCTTCAGGAACTCTGGTCTGTTTCAAAAGCTGCAAGAAGGGACTTTATTCCCAGACCAGAAAATAACTTTTGGGGATGTTGAAATGCCTATATGTATCCTTGGGGACCCAGCCTACCCCTTAATGCCATGGCTCATGAAGCCGTACACAGGCAGCCCGGACAGTAGTCAGGAGCTGTTCAACTACAGGCTGAGCAAGTGCAGAATGGTGGTAGAATGTGCATTTGGACATTTAAAGGCGCGCTGGCGCAGTTTACTGACTCGCTTAGACCTCAGCGAAACCAATATTCCCACTGTTATTACTGCTTGCTGTGTGCTCCACAATATCTGTGAGAGTAAGGGGGAGACGTTTATGGCGGGGTGGGAGGTTGAGGCAAATCGCCTGGCTGCTGGTTACGCGCAGCCAGACACCAGGGCGGTTAGAAGAGCACAGGAGGGCGCGGTACGCATCAGAGAGGCTTTGAAAACCAGTTTCATGACTGGCCAGGCTACGGTGTGAAAGTTCTCTTTGTTTCTCCGTGATGAAACCCCCCGCCCCTTGGTTCACTCTACTTCCCTGTAAGCTAACCACCCTCTCCCCCTCCCTTCGATCACCGCTTGCAGAGCTAATAAAGTCATTGTTGCTTCACATTCATGCATTCTTTATTCATTCATCACACAAATAGGGGGATGACTACCAAGGTAGCCCAGGAGGGGTGGTGGAGGAGGGAAGGAAAATGCCACACAGCACTTTAAAAGTTTACAACTTTAAAATTTATTGAATGCCAGCCTTCTTTTTTGGGGGCAATCCTCTGGGGTGGAGTGGCTGGTTGGCCGGTGGCCCCCCCACCGCGTTCTTGGGCGTCTGGGTGTAGAGGCTATGGAACTTGGGGAGGAGGGCGGTTGGTTACACAGGGGCTGTAGTGGCAGTCTGTGCTCCAGCTGCCTTTGCTGAAGCTCAACCATACACTGGAGCATACTGGTTTGGTCCTCCAGCAGCCTCAGCATTGAATCCTGCCTCCTCTCATCACGCTGCCGCCACCTTTCAGCTTCAGCCCTCTCTTCAGCCCGCCACTTACTCTCTTCAGCCCGCCACTTACTCTCTTCAGCCCGCCACCTCTCCTCCCGGTCATTTTGTGCTTTCCTGCACTCTGACATTATTTGCCTCCATGCATTTGTCTGTGCTCTGTCAGTGTGGGAGGACAGCATGAGCTCGGAGGACATTTCATCACGAGCGCGTTTTTTTTCTTTCTAATCTTCACTAGCCTCTGGGAAGGAGAAGATCCTGTGATCATTGAAACACATGCAGCTGGCGGAGAAAAAAAAAGGGACAGCGGTATTTAAAAAGACACATTTTATAAAACACTGGCTACACTCTTTCAGGGTAAACCTTGCTGTTAACATTACATACATAGCACATGTGCTTTTGTTACAAGGTCGCATTTTGCCTCCCCCCACCACGTGGCTACCCCCTCAACCCTCCCCCCTCCCTGTGGCTAACAGCGGGGAACATTTCTGTTCAGCTGCAGGCAAACAGCCCAGCAGGAACGGGCTCCTCTGAGTGTCCCCTGAAGAAAAGCACCCTATTTCAACCAGGTGACCATGGATTATATCTCACTCTCCTGAGGATAACACAGAGAGATAAAGAACGGATGTTGTTTGAACGCCAACAAACATACACTGCAATGCTTTGTTGTACAATGATTCCCGAGTACGTGTTACTGGCCTGGAGTGGTAAAGTGTCCTACCATGAAGGACGCAATAAGTCTGCCCTCCCCAGAAACCTTTTGCAAAGGCTTTGGGAGTATATCCAGGAGAGCCGCGAATGCCAGGGCAAAGTAATCCTTTCACATGCTTGCTTTTAAACCATGGATAGTATTTTAAAAGGTACACTCACCGGAGGTCCCTTCTCCGCCTGCTGGGTCCAGGAGGCAGCCTTGGGTGGGCTCGGGGGGTACTGGCTCCAGGTCCAGGGTGAGAAATAGTTCCTGGCTGTCGGGAAAACCTGTTTCTCCGCTTGCTTGCTGTGAGCTATCTACAACCTCATCATCATCATCATCTTCTTCGTCCCCAAAACCTGCTTCCGTATTGCCTCCATCTCCATTGAAGGAGTCAAACAACACGGCTGGGGTAGTGGTGGCTGAACCCCCTAAAATGGCATGCAGCTCATCATAGAAGCGGCATGTTTGGGGCTCTGACCTGGAGCGGCCGTTCGCCTCTCTGGTTTTCTGGTAGGCTTGCCTCAGCTCCTTCAGTTTCACGCGGCACTGCTTCGGGTCCCTGTTATGGCCTCTGTCCTTCATGCCCTGGGAGATTTTGACAAAGGTTTTGGCATTTTGAAAACTGGAACGGAGTTCTGATAGCATGGATTCCTCTCCCCATACAGTGATCAGATCCCGTACCTCCCGTTCGGTCCATGCTGGAGCTCTTTTGCGATTCTGGGACTCCATCATGGTCACCTCTGCTGATGAGCTCTGCATGGTCACCTGCAGCTTCCCACGCTGGCCAAACAGGAAATGAGATTCAAAAGTTCGCGGTTCTTTTCCTGTCTACCTGGCCAGTGCATCTGAGTTGAGAGTGCTGTCCAGAGCGGTCACAATGGAGCACTCTGGGATAGCTCCCGGAGTCCAATACCATCGAATTGTGTCCACAGTACCCCAAATTCGACCCGGCAAGGCCGATTTAAGCGCTAATCCACTTGTCAGGGGTGGAGTAAGGAAATCGATTTTAAGAGCCCTTTAAGTCGAAATAAAGGGCTTCATCGTGTGGATGGGTGCAGGTTTACATCGATTTAATGCTGCTAAATTCAACCTAAAGTCCTAGTGTAGACCAGGGCTCAGTATGGCCATTCTTAATGTTCTTATGTTCTTATAATGGGACATGCATGTGTTTTGGTTTGGGGTATTACATTTGACCCGATGTGTATTTATGTAAAGATTTAGGGTCACAGGATAGGAGATTCTTTTGGGTAGGAAAGGAATCATTTCATCCATCTCTCCCTGATCCATGGAGGGCAGATGGTCTGCTGGACTTGGACTCAGCAGACCTGGGTTCATTCTTCTGCTCTGTCACAAAGTGGACAAATCACTTAAATTGCCCCATAGATCAGTACCACCTTTACAGTGATATCAAGTTTAAAAAAGTCTCTCTCCTCACTCTGGTGTGTGGTGGTCTGCTCCGCAGAACTGAAGCAGTGAGATAATTGCTGAGCAATGCGGGTGGGGGATAAAGAGTAAGGATTTTAAGAAAGACAGTTTTGGGAAAAGGGAATGGCTGAAGGTTCTGAGGCTGAGACAAGGTTCCTTTCCCTATTGCATCACCAGTTCCAATCCAGGGAGGAGGTCAAGATCCATGAGCCAAGAAAGATGATGGGTCTTGAAATGGGATATGATTGTTTTCAGCTTTAGGTCACAGATCTTTTTTTTCCCCACACCCCGTTCAGTGAATGGGACCAACATTCCATGTATGGAAACAGCACCACAGGGAAAGCCAAGGACGTTATCTCAGCAGCAGAGCAGATGCTGAGATCCATTTTGAGTGGCTGCACCTCTTTCCACAGCTTTTTCATTCTTCTAGAAAGCGGGACAGAACATGAGAAAGACGAGTGTTTATTGACCTATAACTTTATTATAAAATATTATGTTTGCTCCCAGAAGGACTGAAAGAAGAAAATGAAACGAGTTATGGCAATAAATAAATGTGTGGTGATATATAGCATTTGTGGTGGATTTGAATAAATTAATAAAGAAGGATGATAGGGAGAAAATGGTGTTCATCTGGCTTATTCAAACCTTTCACTGCATGAAGGCAACAGTCCTCTATCCTCAGAAAAACTGGAACATTTGTAACTGATTTCTGAGTGTATTAAGCTTAGCCTGAGAGCTTTGTTTTATTTTGCTTTGTTCTGTCTGTTATTACTTAAAAACACTTAAATCCTACTTTTTATACTTAATAAAATCACTTTTCTTTATTTATAAACTTAGTGTAAGTAATTGTTACCGGTGTGTATGTGTGTGGGGGGCGGAAACAGCTGTGCATATCTCTCTTGCAGTGATATAGAGGGCAAGCATTTAACATTTTATCCTGTACAAGCTTTATAAAGAGTAAAGCAGATTTATTTGGGGTTTAGATCCCATTGGGAGCTGGGTATCTGTGTACTGGAGACAGGTGTCCTGCTGAGCTTGTTTCAGTCTAGATCTGCACCTTTGGGGGCATCACCCAGAGCCTAGGTCTGTGTTGCAGCTGGCTCGTGTGTCTGGCTCAACAAGGCAGGGTTCTGGAGACCCAGGCTGGAAGGGAAAATGTTCTCAGAGGTAATTTCAGCACATAAGGTGACACTTCAAATGACGGTCTCTGTGACTGAACCCAGCACAATATGCACTTGGGTTTCCTGCATTTCCTGTGATGCTTCCCTTTTTTGTCCACTGATCTCCATTGGGGACTGCAGACCTCATTGGAATACAAACAAATTAATAATAATAACAATATAATAATGAACAAACTACCAGGGGCTCTCCGAAATTATTTTGTCATGGGCTGAGAATTGAATTCACCTGTTTCCAGTCCCCTCCACTAAACCAGTACTGAATGAAACAGATTCAAGAATTGGTTAGCAGTTTATTCATTGCTTTCCTCAGGGCGTCCTTCACCTCCGTGTTCCTCAGGCTGTAGATGAGGGGGTTCAACATGGGGATCACCAGCATGTAAAACACTGAGGCCACTTTGTCTGTATCCATGGAATAGCTGGAGGTGGGACGTAAATACATGAAGAGGAGGGTGCCATAAAACAGGACCACAGTGGTCAAGTGGAAAGTGCAGGTGGAGAAGGCTTTGTGTCGGCCCTCGGCAGAGCAGATCTGCAGGATGGTGGAGGTGATATAGACATAGGAGAGGAGGACAGTCACAAAGCTGATTACTTGAATGCAGCACATTGAAACAAACATCACAATCTCATTGATGTTGGTGTCAGAACAGGAGAGAGCCAGCAGCGCGGGGACGTCACAGAAGAAATGATTGATGATGTTGGAGCTGCAGAATGACAGCCAAAATGTACAACACGTGTTTAACACTGAATCCACCAACCCCACAGTGTACACACCAACCACCAGCTTTTTACAAAGTTGCTTGGACATGGTGACCGTATAGAGCAGCGGGTTACAGATGGCCACATAACGGTCATACGCCATCACAGCCAGCAAGAGGCACTCAGCATCTGCAAAAAGGATAGAGAGATACATTTGCACAGCGCAGGCAGTGAAAGAAATGCTTTTCCTCTCGGCTAAGAAATTCAGCAGCATCTTAGGGGAAATTATCAAGGAAAAGCAGAGGTCACAGAAAGACAAATTCCTGAGGAAAAAGTACATGGGGGTGTGGAGTCGGAGATCAATCGTGATTAACAAGATCAACCCCCCATTCCCCAAAAGGGTGATACCATAAATCAGTAGGAACACCCCAAACAGGGGAACCTGCAGCTGTGGATTATCTGTCAGTCCTGAGAGAATGAACTCAGTCGCCTCTGAGTGGTTTCCCTTTTCCATCTCCTCTCAACAGAGATCAGACAGCTACAGAGATGTGGGCAGGTAGATAGTGAGGAAAACCTGTCCCTTCTCTGCAATGAAGAAAGTGAAGATAAATGGAGATCAGTTTCTTAATGGGCACCAGTACCCTCTCAGGGAAGGGCTTAGTCCACAGAGCCAGATGTTCACAGCTGTTCGATAAAATGCAGACACTGTGGAAATACAATGACACACAGGTTAATCATGCCCCCCACACAAACACTCCTGTTCACTAATCCAAACAGAAAACAGTGACTTGTGACTCTGCTGTGAGAGAATCAGTCTGAAGGGATTATTCCTTATCTAAAGAAGGGGTGAGAGTGCAGGAGTGTCAATCTTTGGGCAAGGGGAGCTCTGTGGCTTGGCACGTCCATTTTGGGTAAAGTTGCTTACTGTTCTAATTAAGCTTTTTGGCATTTACTTGAGCCTTGACCCAGCGACATCATGGGAAGCCCTGACTTCAGTGACTTTGTAATTGCCTATTTTTTTCCAACCCATGAGGTTGGTCCTTTAGCTGAAGGGGTAGGAGTTGGGGCTGAGGCTTTTAGTGCTGGAGGTCTGGAATTGAATAGCTGCTGATCCCTATGGTGTCTCTGTGTGTGTCTGACTGTAATTCAGGACAATAGCACGTACCTGCTGAGAAGAGAGAGAGAGAGAGATGTGGTGGCATTTCCCCATCAATAGAAACTGCCAGTCTGGGAGCATGCAGGAAATTTTATACTGAGATGTGCGATCTATGGCACATGATTCAAGAAGCAACTGGGAATACCTGAGCTCAGAGAGCCAAAACACCTAATTAATGCATTCAGTGAACCAAAGCCAGCTTGGTGTATTTGGTGCCCTGGGGATTAATTTGACCTACTCTTTCTTACTGTGTTATTAAATGATGCTAATTCTACCAGAGTTACAGAGTATGAGGTTAGGGTATATTTCATCCTGGTGTATTCATTGTAAGTTGGGTACTGTGTAGACCTAATTCACAAAGGGGTTTTTTTTGTTTGTTTGTTTGTTTTTTGTGGTGACCAAAATCTTTTAGCTAAAAACTTAATATTTTCACTTGGAAGTACCCCGGGGGTGCCTCAGATACCACACACCACCAATCTCTTCCATGTTCCTGGCGCCCAGGCTGGACTACATGCCCCCCTATGCCTGATGGTCTCTCCTCTTGCTGAACTGCTCTGGAACTTCATCAGAGTCCCACAGCCATAATTTAGGGAGGAGCGGAGTTTTGTATTTTGACAGAAAGCTGATAATTTCCATGGAAGAATAATTTCATGAAAAAAATTGTTGAATGCAAAATCCATGGAAAAAAGTCTTAAGAAAAATTTTCAACCAGCCTTAGCAACAAATTTGGAATCAAAGGAACTGAAAGTTAGATACAGGTGAAATGTACAAACTGTTTGCAGCTGTAGATGGTATCTTCTCAGTTAATCCTGGTTTGAGAGTAACCTCATTGTCCTGGCCCCAAGAAGTGGAATGTAAAGCCTGTAAGACATGTAAGAGTACTCCAGATTATCAAGCTATTTATAGGATGCCAATCACCATGGTATCCTATGTCCTTCCTTTGCTAGGTTACTCCCTAAAGTAGAAAAGATTGGTTCATGCCTTTTGCTTGCTGGAGACCACATGATGACCAGAGGAGTTCAGGCGCTCAGGAGGAGACCACAGCATGCTACAGACTTCTGCAGTTCACAAAACTATCCCTTTTGTATGAATATTATCTGCATATTATTTGCACACAGAGCTCAGTTTTAGATGCAAAATAAATTTATGAGTCAACTAGAAATAGTCATGATCCCATCACACATATTAAAACATTTTTGATCATGTATGAGAAGTTAAAAGTTCACACTGTATCATGTTATTCATACATGTTCCAAACTGAGGCTGGCAAACTGGTCTCTCTTCAACAAAGAAATGTTTGCTCTACTTAATTTTGTATCTAAACAGTAATCAGAGTAATTAAGCAGGAAAGGAAACAAAGGTATCCCGAAAAGGTGAGGAAAAAGCAGAAGGGAACATCCTTCTACATAGATTTTGTTCTCTTCCGGTAAGCAGGTGGAAATGTTTCTCAAAGTAGGGATAGGACTATAAAAAGAAGGGGCAGATTTCCCAAGGCACCGCTCTCTCTCTCTCTCTCTTTCTCTCTGCCCATTGATTTACTGCGTCTGAAGAAGAAACTTTTCCTTTGAATTACACATAATTTATTAACTGAGGCAAATGTTGCATTCTAGCTCTATTTTTCTTTTAACCATGTCTGACTTCTATGCCTTCTCATTTGCACTCACTGAAAATCTATCTTTGTAGTCAATACACTTTGTTTTATTGTTTTATCTAATCCAGTGTGTTTAAATAGAACTGTCTGAGAGTTGCCTGCATATTCTTGCTGATAAAGAAATAATGGACAATGTTGCTTGTATTGTCCAGGAGAGGACTGGGCAGCACAGGACGTACATTTCAGGAGGGAAATCAAAGACTGGGGAATATGTTGGGGTCACCCTGCAGTATAACCAAGGGTGGTGAGAGCCTGGCCAGCCTGCAGTTACACACACATGCCTCGGGTGAGAGTTCCATGCTTGACGGTTGTCTGTGAATGGCCCAGGTGGAAGTCACTTCAGCAAGGCATTGCAAGGTTGCAGGCAGGTATGACACAGCTGCTGATTAGTCTGGGTTGAACCCTGGTATGTCACAGCCACCAACCTAGAAAATATCCCAATAACACGAAAGGTGTGGTGCGGACTGACAGTAGTGTTCGATTGACATGAAAGGGTGAGGTCACCACAGGGATGGGCCAATTCACTGAACCATGGCTGCAGATGCACAAGGACATTGTGGTCATCACCTCCCACCAAGGAGATCCAAGGCAGGCCCAGTGATGACCCTTCTCTTCTTCACTGTGGTAGCAGAAATTATCCCTCATGAGTGTTCAGGCTTGCCTGGTATTATCAGTGCACCAGTGCACCGAAGTGGTGCCAACCTGTGAGGCATTGCACGGTCGATAGTATTAGGAGGAAAAATTGATGATCCAAGTCAGCTATATTCTTTAGTACAATCTGTGGGTGAGGGGTTACAAAGAATGTACACAACATCCTCCTTCCCTGAACACCTGTAGAAACAACCAACAATCAGCAATCTCTGTATTCAGAAACTCCAAAGTCTGTCACCCCAGGTCTGTGCCCAGGAAACACTGTGCCCCTACTTCTGCTAAGAGTCATGCTCATAACTCCTCCTCCTGGCTTTCTCCCTTCTGTGACCCAGAGCTGCCTGAGACAGTCCTCACTGAAAATGCCATGGTCAGGGCAGGCTGCAAAAAGGAGACTATTCCCCAAACTGGTGGTTAATGCTTAAGATCTCTGCAGCATCTCTGCAGATGCTGCTACAAAATATCTCTGAGCAAGCCAGCTCCCTCCCGATTCTTTTGTTCATTTTATTTATTTCCTACAAATTATAGTCAGTGAAACATAGTGTGACATTGCACCCCATAATGCTTAATAAAAATATTGTTATGAGTGTAAATATGACATAACTGGAATATGTTTTATGCTAGATAGACCATGTAACATATCTCCGAAAAGGTTATGATCTACTGGATATATTCATCCTATTTGCATGCATGTAAAATTTTTGTATTCAAAGTTATGAATATTGGATATGTACTTGTTTCATTTTAAGTAGCCTCAGTGAAGCAGTTGGTCAGCTTCTTGAGAAAAGACTATTCTGTGTAAGTGCCCAGTCAAGAAACACTTTAGCTAACAATGAACTTTGAGAGATGCCAATCCACAACTGAGCTTTCCTGTGAATCTGGCATCAGCCTGTAAGGAACTGAGTCATGCATGGACATGTGACTTGCCCATGTGACTCTAAAAGTCCATCTTGGAGGTGGATTCTGCAGAGGAGAGGTGAAGGAAGAAGAGAGAAACTATATAAGCCCCTTCGGAAACCCTTCCATTTTGTCTTCAGCTGGCACAAAAGATAGCCCCTCCACCCCAAGGATATGCCTGAAAGAAACTGGAACAATGGACAGTAACTACAGGGGTGTGAGTGATTGCTGGACCCAGACTAGGAGGAAGTCTACTCTGTAAAAGAGGCTTATTGGAACATCTCTGAGGTGAGATTTACCTGCATTTAGTTTTTACGGTATTGGGCTTAGACTTCCGTGTTTTATTTTATTTTGTTTGGCAATTAACTTTGTTCTGTCTGTTATTACCTGGAACCACTTAAATCCTACTTTTGTATTTAATAAAATTACTTTTTACTTATCAAGTAACCCAGAATATGTATTAATATCGGTGGATGTGTGTGTGTGTGTGGGGGGGCAAACAGCTATGCATATCAGTGTTATAGATGGCTAACAATTTAAGAGTTTACCCTGTATAAACGTTATGTAGGGTTAAACAGATTTATTGGGGTTTCGATCCCATTGGGAGTTGGGCATCTGAGTGTTAGAGACAGGAACACTTCTTGAGCTGTTTTCAGTTAAGCCTGCAGCTTGTGGGGGACGTGGTTCAGATTTGGATCTGTGTTTGCAGCAAGCAATCGTGCCTGGCTCAAACAAGTTAAGGTACTGAAGTCCCAAGTTGGCAGGGAAAACAGGCTCAGAGCTAGTCTAGGCACATCAGGTGGCAGTCCCAAAGGGGTTTCTGTGACACAACCCGTCACACAGAGTTTAAGAATAAAATTGCAAAACAATGTGGGAGTAGGTGAAGGAGAGGACAAGACTGGATTGGACTTCAATTGCAGCAAGGGCGGTTTAGGTTGGACAATAGGAAAAAGACCCCAACAGTGAGGATGGCTAAGCACTGGAATAACTTGCCCAGGAAGGTTGTGGAATCTCCACCACTGGAGATTTTTTGAGAGCAGGTTAGACGAACACCTGTCAGGGAGATAGGACGAGATTTCCCAACTGTTCTTTTTGATCAGCAGCTTCTCTGGGGCCTGGTTTATGCTTAAAAATTAGAACAACAGAGCTCCGTCACAGAGGGCGGGGAAACATTTCACAGCCTGTGCGAGTCAGTTAGCTTGTATTGACCCTCAATGTAATTCTTTCATTGACCGAGCTGCTGCCTCTCGGAGAAGTGGATTAACTACAATGAGGGAAAAACCCTTGCATCAATGTGGAAAGCATCTACACTGTGGTGCGGCTGTACATCATAGATGAGTCAATGTAATGGCCTTAGTATAGACATTCCCTGAATTGATGGGTGAGTTTTCCTCCTTCCTATTAAAGCGATTTTCTCCTCTTTTCCATCATTCTTCTGCCTCCCTTGTAAAGCTCTTAACTTCTTTTGAAAGTAAATGTGTTCAGAAAAGTTGAAATAGCTTCTCTCAGGATAGTTCCTTCCTTCCTTCCTTTCCCTCCCATGAATGGCTCACTGTCATTTCAATTAAAGGCTGAAATGCTCTAAATCTGGTTTGTTTGCCTGTGACTTGGTGGTACCTCTTTGTTTTCCCTCCCTTCACTTACAATGAGTTGAGGACGGAAGCAGTACCTGCTCAGAACCCTAAAATCAGAACCGTAAAATCAAAAGTTGAATCTTTCACTGTTTGCTAACCACACCAACATTACCCTTAATATCTCTGGAGCTGATTCCTGGGATGACTTTGAGATTTGCTCCTTGGAGCATCTTTGCTCCCATGATGACAGGTGTACACAGCACATGCAATTCATGTTGTTGCTGTTTCTTTCCTTGTGGAAAGGGAATACAGAGGGCCACAGAATCAGCTGGTCTCGATTGCTCTCTTTCCCGTGAGCCCTTTTGAATGTAGTACAAAAACTGAGGTGACTGTGTTCCCCTTAATTTGCTGGTCACTGGTGGTTAACACTGAAGACCCCTGCTGCATCTCTGCAGATGCTGCAACAAAGTATCTCCAAGCATGTCACCCCCCTCCCTCCCTCCTGTCATCTGATGTTTTCCCTGCCAGCTTGGGCCTCCAAAACCCTGCCTTGTTGAGCCAAACATGCCAGTCTGCTGCAACACAGACCAAGGGTCCAGGCCACACCCCCAAAGCTGCAGATCTAGACTGAAACCAGCTCAGTAGGATACCTGCCTCCAGCATGCAGACACCCAGCTCCCAGAGGGATATAAACCCCAAATAAATCCATTTTACTCTGTATAAAGCTTATACAGGGTAAAATGATACATGTTCGCCCCCTATACCACTGCAAGAAAGATATGCACAGCTGTTTTCCCTCCCAAGGTAACAATTACTCACACTGAGTTTATAAATAAACAAAAGGGATTTTATTAAGTATAAAAAGTAGGATTTAATTAATTTTAAGTAGTAACAGATAGAACAAAGTAAATCACAAAGTAAATTTTGCAAGGCTAAGCTTAATACACTCAGAAATCAGTTACAAATTTTAACTTCTCACCCCAGTTGTTACTTTAGGTAAAATCCTTCTCAGATCAGATGCCTTTTCTGACCTGGGTCCAGCCCGGCCTCACCCACCCCTGTACTTACAGTCCTTTTGTTTCCAGGTGCTTGTGTGTATCTCTGTCTCTTAAGCCAGTTGAAGACACTCATTGTTTGCTTCCCCACTTTATATAGAACTTCCCCAAGGCGGGAAACCTTTGTTTGGAATTCCACCTCCCTCAGGAAAAGCACCAGCTTCAAGATGCAGCTCAGTATCTGGTGACACGGTCACATGTCACTGTAAGACCCCAATCTCCATTCTTCCTGGTTTCTCCCACATGTACACAGGAAGGCTTGAGGGTAAACAGAGCCATTCACAGTTCATTGATTCTGAAGCATCTTTAAAGGCTTTCACTTAATATGTCTAAATCAGTAATACAAGTTAATATCTTATTCTCCTAATTCCAGACGTAAAAATAATCCATATAAACAAATAGGATGAACACACTTACTAGATTATAAGATTTATAATGAGATGTTACAAGGGGCACTGAGCATAAAGCATATTCCAGTGATGTCATGTTCAGAAGCATATTTTCGTAAAGCATATGGATTGCAATGTCACACAGAGCTTTGCCCAGCACTGGACAGAAGGGGGAATTGAACCCAGATCTCCCACCTCACAAGTGAACACCCCAAATATTGGGTTAAAATTACAAGGGGAAGGCCCACCACCGCCTCCTACAGTGGCTGTGTTGTGATCGGCATGAAAATCCTCCCCCTGCACACACACATTGTTTTGGGACAAAGCTATTTGGCGTATTTGTAACACATTCCTGAAGAGTTTCAGGTCAATCCAAACGGTATTGTTTTTGACAATAAATGATTAGTCCCGAAGTAATTAACTGATTTATAGACACCTTTGCATCCCAATGCTGCTAAATTACTTAAAGAGACATTTGGAGAGGTGACTAACAAATAAAGTGGAATACAGTCACCTCAGTTTTGTATCATATTAAAATGACCTCCGGGAGAGACAGTGATCCAGGCCAGCTGATGATCTGGCCATCTGTGTTCCATTTCCACAAGGAAAGACATGGCAAGAACATTCATTGCATGTGCTGGGCACACCTGTTTTCCTGGGAGCAAAGATGCTCCAGGGATCAAATCTCAAAGTCATCAAAGCCAAATTTAACCTCTCCTGCCAAGGAAGCAGTTCCAGAGCTATAAAGGGTAACATTGGTGTGGTTAGCAAACAGGGAAAGACTCGACTCTATGCCTGATTTTAGAGTTTCTGACCAGGTACTGCTTCTGTCCTTTCAACTCATTGTAAGTGAAGGGAGGAAAAAGAAAGAGGAAACACCAAGTCATGGGCAAACAAGTCTGTTTCAGATCATTTCAGCCTTTAATTGAAATGACATTCATGGGAGGCAAAGGAAGGAATTATGCTGAGAAGAAAAATTTCTGAACTTATTTACCTATCAAAAGAAGGAAAGAGGTTTACAAGGGAGGGAGAAGAATGATGGAAAAGGAGAGAAAAATCGCTTTAATGGGAAGGGGGAAAACTACCCCATTGAGTCAGATAATGTCTATACTAAGGCCATTACATTGACTCAGCTATGGTGTGCAACAGCACCACAATGTAGATGCTTTCCACATTGATGGAAGGGTTTTTCCTTCAATGTGGTTAATCCATTTCCCCGAGAGGCAGTAGCTCGGTCAATGAAAGAATTACACTGAGGGTCTCTACAAGCTAACTGCCTCGTACAGGCTGTGAAAAGATTCCCCGCCCTGTGCTACAGAGTTCTGTTGATCTAATTTTTAAGCATAAACCAGGCCTCAGAGAAGCTGCCCATGGAAAAGACCAGTTGTCAAATCTAGTCCTATCTCATTGCCAGGTGTTTGTCAAACCTCCTCTTAAAAAAATCTCCAGTGGTGGAGATTCCACCACCTTCTTGGGCAAGTTATGTCAGTGCTTAGCCACCCTCACGTTTGCAATGTTTTTCCTATTGTCCAATCTAAAACGCCCATGCTGGAATTGAAGTCCATCAGTTCTTGTCCTATCCTTCCCCTACTCCCACATTGTTTTGCAATTTTATTCTTAAACTCTGTGTGACGGGTTGTGCGTCAGAAACCCCTTTGGAACTGCCACCTGATGTGCCTAGACTACCCCGAGCCTGTTTTCCCTGCCAGCTTGGGACTTCAGTACATTAACTTGTATGAGCCAGGCACGATTGCCTGCTGAAAACTCAGATCGAAGTCTGAACCACGTCCTGCACAAGCTGCAGGCTTAACTGAAAACAGCTTAAGAAGAGCTCCTGCCTCCAGCACTCAGAGGTCCAGCTCCCAATGGGGTCCAAACCCCGATAAATCCGTTTAACCCTGTATAACGTTTATACAGGGTAAACTCATGAATTATTTGCCCTCTATAACACTGTTTGCCCCCGGCCAGGTATTACGTAAAAAGTAAACGTGATATTATTAATTACAAAATGTAGGATTTAAGTGGTTCCAAGTAATAGACAGAACAAAGTGAATTACCAAAAAAAAATAAAATAAAACATATAAGTCTAAGCCTAATACAGTAAATACTTACAAAAAGCTTAGATACTCTCTCTCTTGGGGGTGGAAACCCCTTCCCCTCTCCTCTGCAGAATCCAGCTCCAAGATGGAGTTTTGGAGCCTTATGGGCAAGTCACATGTCCATGAATGACTCAGTCCCTTACAGGCCGAAGCCACATTCCCAGGAAAGCTCACATGTGGATTGGTGTCTCTCAAAGTTCATTGTTAGCTTAAGTGTTTCTGGATTGGGCACTTCCAGAGAATAATCTTTTCTCAAGAAGCTGACCAACCACTTCACTGAGTCTACTTAAAATCAAACAAGTACATAGCCAGTATTCATAACTTCGAATACAAAAATGATGCATGCATGGAAATGGGATGACTATATCCAGTAGATGGTAACCTTTGAACAGATATGTTACATCGCATATCTCACATAAACCACATTCCAGTTCCATCATATTTACATTCATAAGCATATTTCTACAAAGCATTATGGGGTGCGACGTCACACTCTGTTTCACGGACTATATATTATATGAAATAAATAAAATGAACAAAAGAATCGGGAGGGAGCTGGCTTGCTCGGAGATATTCTGTAGGAGCATCTGCAGAGATGATGCAGAGATCTTCAGTGTTAATGACCAGTTTGGGGAAATTTCTCGTTTTTGCAACCTGCCCTGACCTTGGCATTTTCAGTGAGGACTGTCCAGGCAGCTCTAGGTCACAGTAGGCAGAGAAACCAGGAGGAGGAGTTATGAGCATGACCTCGAGAGTAAGTAGGGCATAGTATTTCGTGGGCACAGACCTGGAGTGACAGACTTGGGAGTTTCTGAATACAGAGATTGCTGGCTGTTGGTTGTTTCTACTGGTGTTCAGGGAAGCAGGACTTTGCCTCCATTCTGTTTTGAATGACTGAATCATCAGTTGGCTTCACTCCCCCCACAGCTGGACACCTGGAAAGATGGCTAGAGGACAAGACTTTGACTGGGGAAGTGGCCCCAGGCGGGAAACAAGGAATTCCAGCCTGTGTGGAAGATTGGTGAGCTGTTTGTCCCATCACAGTGAGACACAGATTGATTCAAATCCTGTCTAGGTTATAGAACGTAGATTGTGATTTTGTTTGATTCCTTAGGTAATCTGCTTTGATCTGTACACCTATTACTTATAATCACTTAAAATGTATCTTTCAGTAGTTAATAAACCTGTTTTATGTTTTTTACCTAAAACAGTGTGTTGTTTGAAGTGGAAAGGGAAATCTGCTAAGGAACAGGAGGGGCTGGTGTATTGTCCTCTCCACATTGAGGGAGGGTGGATGGGGTAATAACTTACACTGGTCAGGCTTCTGACCAGGGCAGGACAATACAGGTCTGGGATCCTAGACTGGAGAGCAAGAGGGAACTGACTGAAGCCTATTGTTGGTTCATAGCAGCTGGCAAAAGCATTCATGTAACTCAGCTGTGTGTGTCCCTGCCTGTGACTGTTTGTGTCAGTGCAAGACCTGTTGCATTATTACAATATGAAAGGGAGCTCGGGTTGGTAAGACAGAGAGCTTAGCGGTGCCCCAGTTCCAGGTTGCACCCCGGGAAAGCCTGTCACAATCATGCCTCATGGATTAAGGACCCCAGTGCTCATAAAGAAGTAGGATAAACTCTGATGCTGATAGCAACTGGATGCTGATAGAAATGCTTTGGAGGCAGAATGCAAATGTGTTCCTGTTTTATATAGGCCTGAAATATTGAAGTTCTATATATCTGCCAATGATCTTTTGTTTTCTTTTAACATCTTCTACCCTTTCTTGTTTTGGGTTGATTTTTTCTTCTTTGAGTAAAACAATTATTTTTTTTTGTAGTTTATTCAGTTGAAAGGTCAGGAATTATATGCTGATGCAGACCAATTTGGGATTTAGTTTTCACACAGCTGAGTGGGGAAAAACAGTCATGTTTAAAGAGTGCTCATATGTTTTCCCTCAAATCATCTCTTTTTGAAAACGAGTGCATGATGTTTTGTTTTAAACTTGTACAGAATGTTTTGAGCGAACATTCTTACGTTTCCCGGGCAAAAAAGGATCACTTCTGAAACTTCTTCCTACAAAATCCCATAAGAACAGAAGAAATATAAGAATGATCATATTGGGTAAGACCAGTGGTCCATCTAGCCCAGTATCCTGTCTTCTGACAGTGGCCAATACCAAGTGCCTCAGTGGGAATGAACAGTGATCGATCCCGTTGCCCATCCCTCTATCAATGTGACTGATTTTCCATTGCCTTGCAGCTTGTATAGTCCTGTACAACTTTGCATCATAAGGCCCTGATCCAAAGCCCACTGAAGTCAGTGGAAAGATTCCTATTTACTTCAGCAGAGTTTGAATCAGCACCTCATATGGCACAGTTGTTCGTGACAGCAGAAGATGCTCAGCAGTGCAGAATCAAGCACCTTGGAACTAGAACTGGTAAAAACAGAAATGTAAACCTATTTGATTCAACATTTCAAAGTTTGGGTTTGTAGATTTCAATACACACTCGTTTTAAATGTTTGGCAAGGTACTTTTCTTTTAGCTTTTTCCGTTTTCCTGCTTTCCTCTTTTCTTTAGGCCTCTTCTGATATTAAAAAGGAAAGACAAAGGGGGTGGAGGGAAGAGGAAAAAAGGAAGGAAACAGGAAACACTTAAATAAAAAATACTGGCAAGCAATACTGAAAAAAGATACGATTGAACATTTTGAAAGTGGACACATTTTTCGTGAAAATTATTAGTTTAGGAACATAAAATGGCTATTTTTGACTAAAAAAGATATTCATCTTTAAAAATGTCTGCGACCTCTAATGGCAAACTTTTCTCCACCAAGAATGAGTAGGAGAGAGAAAAAAGTTTCCTACCAAATTCTGCTCACATGAAAACAGTTTTCCTGCAAACAAGTGATGAGCCAAACTTTGTCAAGCCATATAGTAGGTCTTTGCCCTCCCCCCCCCCCCCGCTTTGTGGTTAGTCCACATAATAAATTAAGAAATCTACAGCAGAGGCCAACAAAGAGGGGCTTAATATTTGAGTTCAAAGTGTAGATGATCCTACTTTTAGGACCTACTCTGACACAGCCAAAGAAATTGGGAGCTTTACCATTGACTTCAATGGGTGCTGGATCTGGTCCCTAATGCAGTAGATCCTGAGTCAATCTCTGTGTATGTCCCATGTCAGATGACTGCAGTATTGCCAACCCCAAACCTTCAAAAAGCATGACATAGGTCCTCCAAACTCATAAGATTAAGGAAGACATACAAATAGTTGGGTTCTTTTTGTTGGCCTTCTGGTTTTTGAGCCTTTGGGGGGCACGTAGGTCATGTTTACAAGTTTTTCTTTGTAATCACGAGCTCCAGACAATTAATTGTCTTGAAATGAAAGCTGAGATTCACCTGACTCCAGGCGCTGGAGCTTTAAGGAAAGCACCAAATGTCATGAGGTAGACAATAAATTCATGGCAGTTGGCAAAACTGCGAGCTGTCACACATCCGTGACTACCGAGATGTTAGTAACTTCTTGTATTTGCTCTTTATTCTTTTTAAAAATGTACCCTGGGCATGAAACTAGAGATTTACATTTTTAGAAGGTGTCAGTCTATTCTTTCTTGAGCTACTGGAACCCAGAAAAAGGTTGGAAAAACAGATCTGGTTTTTATTTTGAATATTTTAATTTTTAAAGCCTAAGTAGCAAAAAGGTATGCCAAGTGAATGCCCCGCCTCCTCCTTGTCAGCTCCGCCCCTTCCCATAAAACCTCCTCAGCTGTGCCATTCTTACCCTGTCTATCCATGTAAAGGCCAGGAACAGTACGGCTATGAAACTCTCTGGTGTGTATCTTTTCCGCACTCATGCCAAGCACAGGCAATCTCTGAAAACTGACTGTGTAAAAATGTCACCTGCCTACACCACAGACCTGCTTCCTGTCTGCATTACAGTCACGTCTTCTATCTTCAGTGACGAAAATCAGTTTTTACTGCTGATTATTTCTGTTAGCTCTGGAGAACTGACATTGAGGAGAGAGAAGGAGCTGGACACTTTCCAATATTATCCATCACCAGTAAAATTGTTTCTTCAGGTCCAATCGATTACATCAGTGCAAACCGACTGAAGGTGCTGTGACTGGAGAGGTGTCATTAAGGGCTCAGTTTGGCTAGTGAAGATGATGCATGAGGTGGACAATGCCCCATTTGGCTCTCAGAGAGCAGGCAAAGTTTTCAAAAAACTCCCAGGTTAGCAGTGAGATATGATCTGAGCATACTTGGTGCAGATATTAGTAAGAGACAATAAACACTGAGAGCCATGATGCCATTTTTACTAAGTGACTTTTCAAAGAGCTGACTACTTCTTAAGGTGAACATGATGCGAGTGACAGGTGTCTGACGGACAGCTCTGGAGACTGAAGACTGCTCTCAATCACCCACATCAGCCACACTGTGGGCAGCTACAATAAAGAGTTACACGCCAGCCAGTTCCAACTCATGTGCCTCAATGCTGACCTAGAAGCAACATCTCCAGGGGATGATAGGAGCATTCAGTCTCTGCGGCCTAGTCACTCTTTGCTTTCTCTGCTGAAGTTGCCAGCAAGGTACCAATAAGCACTAATTGCAATGGTGGAATTTGTGATGTGGGCAGAGGTGGTCAAATATTTTTCATCAAAATTATTTTTCATGAAATATTAGGCTTTCAGCTAAATGGATTTTTTTTTTGTCATCTGAAACCTGAATTCCTGAGAGCCCAAATATTTTTGGATTTAATTTGAAGAGTAAAATACTTCAATTCTGAAATGCTGCCAGGGTACCTCATGAGTAGCTCCAATAACTCGTGCTCCAATTCTCCTTGATGAGCCCCATTCCCCAGCCAGACTTTACCTCCCATGATGCACTGGGGCCATGTATGTGTAATGGTACTCCTCCTCCCCTCACCAAGAAGGGAGACCATAGTGCATCCTGGAACATGTCGCCCAACCAGGGAGTGCGGCCTGGAGAGAAAAGTGGGAGCAAGAGGCTCTTGAACTACAACTCCCATGAGGCACTGCAACAGCATTTCCAAGTCAAAACATTTCAGTGTACAGCCAGAATATGACACATGATGATTTTTCAATGAAAATTTGAAATTTACATGTCACAGAATGATCATTTTGTAAGCCTGAGAGAAGAAACATTTGTACTTTACATTCCGGTATCAGCCAAGCCATACAGCAGGATGGCATAGAGTAAATGAACTTAATGTGCTTTAAAAGAAGGAAAACAATGTACAGCTACATAGACCATTAGTGTAATACCCACACAACAAACACTGAGCTCAGCAGCCCCTGGCTTCTCTTTCCCCAAACGTATATTGCTATTATAGTGTTGCATTGTTATTGCGACATTAAACCCAGGCTATAACTACTACGAGGGTCTCCTTTGAACATCAGGAGAGAGCCACTTGTTGATGGAAAGATCATGGATGAAAGTTCAAATCAGAGAATTTTGCCTTTATTCAGAGGCCCATCATGAATATGTGACCCAAATACAAAGAGGCTCATTCTCGTGAGACCATGAAAATGAATTATATCCGCCACTTACGCCCTCATCCATTACAGGTGCCCGTATTATTTTAGACTGTGCTTGAATGGAATCATCTTCGGCCAGGTCTACACTACCACTTTTGTCGGTATAACTTATGTCACTTAGGGGTGTGAGAGAAACACCGCCATGAGCGACATAAGTTACACCATCAGAAGCGCCGGTGTGGACAGCATTAGTAGGAGCAGTGCCAGCAGATCAAGGGAAGTGATTATTCCCCTCTATTCGGCACTGGTGAGGCCACATCTGGACTATTGCACCCAGTCTGGGGCCCGCCACTACAAAAGGGATGTGGACAAATTGGAGCGAGTCCAGCGGAGGGCAACAAAAATGATCAGGGGGCTGGGGCACATGACTTACAAAGAGAGGCTAAGGGACGTGGGGTTATTTAGTCTGCAGGAGAGAAGAGTGAGGTGGGATTTGATAGCAACCTTCAACTACCTGAAGGGGGGTCCCAAAGAGGATGGAGCTAGGCTGTTCTCAGTGGTGGCAGACGACAGAACAAGGAGCAGTGGTCTCAAGTTGCAGTGGGGGAGGTCTAGGTTGGATATTAGGAAACACTATTTCACTAGGAGGGTGGTGAAGCACTGGAATGGGTTACCTTGGGAGGTCGTGGAATCTCCATCCTTAGAGGTTTTGAAGGCCCGGCTTGACAAAGCCCTGGCTGGGATGATTTAGTTGGGGTTGGTCCTGCTTTGAGCTGGGGGTTGGACTAGATGACCTCCTGAGGTCTCTTCCAACCCTAAGCTTCTATGATTCTATGTTGGTAAGAGAAGCTCTCCCACTGACATAACTACTGTCACTTATGGAGATGGTTTTATTCGGCCAACAGGAGAGCTTTCTCACATCAGCACAGAGTGGCTACATGAGCAATCATACAGCGGCACAGCTGCATTAGTACATCTGTGCTGCTGTAAGCTCTCTAGTGTAGACATGACCTTAGCCATTGAGAGCACAGGGATGCTGGTACAATAACTGACCAGAACTGTACAGAGACAAGGTGGAGGAGGTAATAGCTTTTCTTGGACCAACTTTTGTTGGTGACAGAGGCAAGTTTTTGAGCTGACACAGAGCTCTTCTTCAGGTCTGGGAAACTAACTCAGAATATCACGGGTAAATACAAGGTGGAACAGATTGTTTAGTGTAAGTAGTACACACATTACAAGGGACAATTCAAGGTGCAAGTGGCCTGTTAACACCCCCATTCACAGGGAGGAAAGGGGGTGGAAAGACCCTCCTCGGCTCCTGTCATAAATATAAAGGGAAGGGTAACCACCTTTCTGTATACAGTACTATAAAATCCCTCCTGGCCAGAGGCACAAAATCCTCTTACCTGTAAAGGGTTAACAAGCTCAAGTTACGTGGCTGGCACCTGACCAAAATGACCAATAAAAGGGGACAAGATACTTTCCAATCTGGTGGGGGGGCTAGTGGGGGGAGGATTTGTTCTGTCTGTTCCGTGTCGCTCTTGCCGGAGTCAGATCAAGAAAGCAAGCAGTTCAACTCCAATAGAATTAGTAAGCATTAGCAAGAGGATGCATTAGATTATCTCTTGTTTTGGTTTGTGATTGTCTCTGTGTTGAGAGGAAGATGTATTCCTGGTTATGTTTTTTTACTTTTTGTAAATTTAAGGTTTTGTCTAGAGGAAAATCCTCTGTGTTTTGAATCTGATTGCCCTGTGAGATTATCTTCCAGTCTAGTTTTATGGAGGTGCTTCTTTTACCTTTTTTCTTTCCAATAAAGTTCTGTTTTTTTTAAGAATCTGATTTTTTTTTTTAGTGTCCTAAAAAACCCAAGGTTGGTCTGTGGTCATCTTGTTTATTCTCAAGCCACCCCAGGAAAGGGGGTGTAGGGCTTTGGGGGATATTAGGAGGAAGATAGGGCTCCAAGTGGCCCTCCCTAAATGTTTGTTGAATCACTTGGTGGTGGCAGCGTTTACCTAATCCAAGATACAAGGGAGAATTTGTGCCTTGGTGAAGACTTAACCTAAGCTGGTAAAAATAAGCTTCGGGGGTCTTTCATGTGAGTCCCCACATCTGTACCCTAGAGTTCAGAGTGGGGAGGAAACCCTGACAGCTCCTCAAGTTCCTGTGCTCTGACACTTCCCTCAATCAACTCCTTCTCTATAATTATGGCAGCTCTGTGGAAATCACCTCCGTCCTCGTTATCCTCATCTCCTATATTTTCATCATCATCTCTGTCCTGAGGTTCTTGCTCAGTGAATCTCTTGATTAACCTGGTAAAGAGTCACCAGTGAAGAACTGCAGAACAACAAGGGGACTGGCTAAGCCAATGAGATATAATGTCCTATAGCAATAGACTTGATTACAAAACAGATGAAAGGGATAATTAAGTTGTCATGGGATAGGAGGAAAGATCCTTTCTTGGATTGAGAACTGGTTAAAAGACAGGGAACAAAGGGTAGGAATAAATGGTAAATTTTCAGAATGGAGAGGGGTAACTGGTGGTGTTCCCCAAGGGTCAGTCCGAAGACCAATCCTATTCATCTTATTCATAAATGATCTGGAGAAAGGCGTAAACAGTGAGGTGGCAAAGTTTCAGGTGATACTAAACTGCTCAAAATAGTTAAGCCGAAAACAGACTGTGAAGAACTTCAAAAAGAATTCACAAAACTTGGGCAACAAAATGGCAAATTGCAGAATAACAGCCGTGTTCGTCTTTATTCGCAAAAAGAAAAGGAGTACTTGTGGCACCTTAGAGACTAACCAATTTATTTGAGCATAAGCTTTCGTAAGCTACACCTCACTTCATCGGATGCATACTGTGGAAACTGCAGAAGACATTACATACACAGAGACCATGAAACAATACCTCCTCCCACCCCACTCTCCTGCTGGTAATAGCTTATCTAAAGTGATCACTCTCCTTACAATGTGTATGATAATCAAGTTGGGCCATTTCCAGCACAAATCCAGGTTTTCTCACCCCCCCACAACACACAGTTTGTGTGTGCGGTGGGGGGGGGTGAGAAAACCTGGATTTGTGCTGGAAATGGCCCACCTTGATTATCATGCACATTGTAGGGAGAGTGGTCACTTTGGAGAAGCCATTATCAGCAGGAGAGTAAGTTTGTGTGTGTATGGGGGGGGGGGGGGTTGGGGGGGAGAAAACCTGGATTTGTGCTAGAAATGGCCCACCTTGATTTTCATGCACATTGTAAGGAGAGTGGTCACTTTGGATAAGCTATTACCAGCAGGAGAGTGGGGTGGGAGGAGGTATTGTTTCATGGTCTCTGTGTATATAATGTCTTCTGAAGTTTCCACAGTATGCATCCGATGAAGTGAGCTGTAGCTCACAAAAGCTTATGTTCAAACAAATTGGTTAGTCTCCAAAATGGCAAATGAAATGCAATGTGGAGAATTGTAAAGTAATGCACATTGGAAAAAATAACCCCAACTATACATACAATATGATGGGGACTAATTTAGCTACAACTAATCAGGAAAAAGATCTCAGAGTCATCATGGATAGTTCTCTGAAGTCGTCCACACAGTGTGCAGCGGCAGTCAAAAAAGCAAACGGGATGTTAGGAATCATTAAAAAGGGACAGAGAATAAGATGGAGAATATCTTTTTGCCCATACAGAAATCCATGGTATGCCCACATCTTGAATACTGTGTACAGATGTGGTCTCCTCATCTCAGAAAATATACACTGGCATTAGAAAAGGTTCAAAGAAGGATGACTAAAATGATAAGGGGTTTGGAACAGGTCCCATATGAGGAGAGATTAAAGGGGCTAGGACTTTTCAGCTCGGAAAAGAGGAGACAAAGGGGGGATACGATAGAGATATATAAATTAATGAGTGGTGTGGAGAAAGTGAATAAGGAAAAGTTATTTACTTGTTCCCATAATATAAGAACTAGGGGCCACCAAATGAAATTAATGGGCAGCAGGTTTAAAACAAATAAAAGGAAGTTCTTCTTCGCACACCACACAGTCAACCTGTGGAAATCCTTGCCTGAGGAGGTTGTGAAGGCGAGGACTATAACAGGGTTTAAAAGAGAACTGGATAAATTCATGGAGGTTAAGTCCATTAATGGCTATTAGCCAGGATGAGTAAGAAATGGTGTTGCTAGCCTCTGTTTGTCAGAGGGTGGAGATGGATGGCAGGAGAGTGATCACTTGATCATTATCTGTTAGGTTCACTCCCTCTGGGGCACCTGGCAGTGGCCACTGTTGGTAGACAGGATACTGGGCTGGATGGACCTTTGCTCTGACTCAGTATGGCCATTCTTAATGTTCTTATAATGGGACATGCATGAGTTTTGGTTTGGGGTATTACATTTGACCCAATGTGTATTTATGTAAAGATTTAGGGTCACAGGATAGCAGATTCTTTTGCGTAGGAAAGGAGTAATTTCATCCATCTCTCCCTGATCCATGGAGGACAGATGGTCTGCTGGACTCGGACTCAGCAGACCTGGGTTCGTCCTTCTGCTCTGTCACAAAGTGGACAAATCACTTAAATTGCCCCATAGATCAGTACCACCTTTACAGTGATATCAAGTTTAAAAAAGTCTCTCTCCTCACTCTGATGAGATGCAGAATTGAAGCAGTGAGATAATTGCTGAGCAATGGGGGTGGGGGACAAAGTGTAAGGATTTTAAGAAAGACAGTTTTGGGGAAAGGGAATGGCTGAAGGTTTTGAGGCAGAGACAAGGTTCCTTTCCCCTTTGCATCACCAGTTCCAATCCAGGGAGGAGGTCAAGATCCATGAGCCCAAAAAGATGATGGGTCTTGAAATGGGATACAATTGTTTTCAGCTTTAGGTCACAGATCTTTTTTCCCACAACCTGTTCAGCAAATGGAACCAACATGCCATGTACGGAAACAGCACCACAGGGAAAGCCAAGGACGTTATCTCAGCAGCAGAGCAGATGCTGAGGTCTATTTTAACTGACTGCACCTCTTTCCACAGCTTTTTCATTCTTCTGGAAAGTGGGACAGAACATGAGAAAGACGAGTGTTTATTTACCTGTAACGTTATTATAAAATATTACGGTTTCTCCCAGAAGGACTGAAAGAAGGAACTGAAACGAGTTATGGCAATAAATAAATGTGTGGTGATATATAGCATTTGTGGTGGATTTGAATAAATTAATAAAGAAGGATGATAGGGAGGAAATGGTGTTCATCTGGCTTATTCAAACCTTTCACTGCATGCAGGCAACAGTCCTAAATCCTCAGAAAAACTGGAACATTTCTAGCTGATTTCTGAGTGTATTAAGCTTAGCCTGGAGTGTTTTGTTTTATTTTGCTTTGTTCTGTCTGTTATTACTTAAAAACACTTAAATCCTACTTTTTATACTTAATAAAATCACTTTTCTTTATTTATAAACTTAGTGTAAGTAATCGTTACCGGGGGAGGGAGTCAAACAGCTGTGCATATCTCTCTTGCAGTGATATAGAGGGCAAGCATTTATCATTTTATCCTGTACAAGCTTTATAAAGAGTAAAGCAGATTTATTTGGGGTTTAGATCCCATTGGGAGCTGGGTATCTGTGTACTGGAGACAGGTGTCCTGCTGAGCTGGTTTCAGTCTAGATCTGCAGCTTTAGGGGCGTCACCCAGAGCCTAGGTCTGTGTTGCAGCTGGCTCGTGTGTCCGGCTCAACAAGGCAGGGTTCTGAAGGCCCAGGCTGGAAGGGAAAATGGGCTCAGAGGTCATTTCAGCACATGAGGTGACAGTTCCAATGAGGGTCTCTGTGACCGAACCCGGCACAATATGCACCTGGGTTCCTTGCATTTCCTGTGATGCTTCCCGTGTTTTGTCCATTGATTTCAGTTGGGGCCTGCAGATCTTGTTGGAATACAAACAAATTAAAAATAATAACAATATAATAATGAACAAAACTACAAGGTGCTCTCCGAAATTATTTTCTAATGGACTGGGAATTAAATTCACCTGGTTCTGCTCCCCACCACTAAACCAGTACTGAATGAAACAGATTCAAGAATTGGTTAGCAGTTTATTCATTACTTTTCTCAGGGCATCCTTCACCTCCGTGTTCCTCAGGCTGTAAATGAGGGGGTTCAACATGGGGATCACCAGCATGTAAAACACTGAGGGCACTTTGTCTGTGTCCATGGAATAGCTGGAGGTGGGACGTAAATACATGAAGAGGAGGGTGCCATAAAACAGGACCACAGCGGTCAAGTGGAAAGTGCAGGTGGAGAAGGCTTTGTGTCGGCCTTCGGAAGAGTGGAGCTGCGGGATGGTGGAGGTGATATAGACATAGGAGAGGAGGACAGTCACAAAGCTGATCACTGTAAGGCAGGACACTAAAACAAACATCACAATCTCATTGATGCGGGTGTCAGAACAGGAGAGTTCCAGCAGTGGAGGGACGTCACAGAAGAAATGATTGATGATGTTGGAGCTGCAGAATGACAGCCGAAATGTACAACACGTGTATATCATTGAATCCACCACCCCCACAGCGTATGCCCCAGCCACCAGCTGTTTACAAAGTTGCCTGGACATGGTGACCGTATAGAGCAGCGGGTTACAGATGGCCACATAACGGTCATATGCCATCACAGCCAGCAAGAGGCACTCAGCATCTCCAAAAACGAAAGAGAGATACATTTGCACAGCGCAGGCAGTGTAAGAAATGCTTTTCCTCTCGGCTAAGAAATTCAGCAGCATCTTAGGGGAAATTATCGAGGAAAGGCAGAGGTCACAGAAAGACAAATTCCTGAGGAAAAAGTACATGGGGGTGTGGAGTTGAGGATCAATCGTGATTAACAAGATCATTCCCCCATTCCCCAAAAGGGTGATACCATAAATCAGTAGGAACACCCCAAACAGGGGAACCTGCAGCTCCGGACGATCTGTCAGTCCTGAGAGAATGAACTCAGTCACCTCCGAGTGATTTCCCTCTTCCATCTCCTCTGAACAGAGATCAGGCTGCTCCAGAGATGTGAGCAGGTGGATGGTGCAGAAAACCTGCCCTTTCTCTGGAATGAGGTAAGTGAAGATAAATGGAGATCAGTTTCTTAATGGGCATCAGTACCCGCTCAGGGAAGGGCTTAGTCCACAGAGCCAGATGTTCACAGCTGGTCATTCCAGCTGTTCCATAAAATGCAGGCACTGTGCAAATACAATGACATGCAGGTTAATCATGCCCCCCACACAAACACTCCCGTTCACTAATCCAAACAGAAAACAGTGATTTGTGACTCTGCTGTGAGAGAATCAGTCTGAAGAGATTATTCCTTCTCAAAAGAAGGGGTGAGAGTAAAGGAGTGTCACTCTTTCTACCCTCTTTTGGCAAGGGGAGCTCTGTGGCTTGGCATGTCGGTTTGGGGTAAAGTTGCTCACTGTGCTAATTAAGCTTTTGGGCATTTACTTGAGACTGTACGAAAACCGAGAGACATAATGGGAAGCCCTGGCTTCAGTGACTAGGTAATTGTCTATTTTTTCCAACCAAGGATGTCGCTCCTTCAGCCAAAGGGGTCGGAGCTGTGACTAAGGGTTTAAGTGCTGGACGTTTTCAATTTTATACCTGCTGATCCCCATGGTGTCTGAGTGTGTGCGTGTGACTGTAATTCAGGACGATAGCACCTACCTGCTGAGAAGAGAGAGAGAGAGATGTGGTGGCTTTTCTCCAACGACAGAAACTGCCAGTTGGGAGCATTTGGGAAATTTTACACTGAGATATGTGATCTATGGGACACGATTCCTGAAGCAACTGGGAATACCTGAGCTCAGAGAGACACAACACCTATTAATATGTTCAGTGAACCAAAGCTACCCTCGGTTAATTGGTGCCCTGGTGATTAATTTGACCTCCTCTTTCTACTGTGTTATTCAATGATGTAATTTCTACCAGAGTTACAGAGTATGAGGTTAGGGGTATATCTTATACTGCTGTTTTCAGTGCAAGCCAGGTACTGTGTAGAGCTGATCCACAAAGGGTTTTTTTGTTGTTGTTGTTTTTTGTGGAGACCGAAATCTTTTTGGTAAAAACTTAATATTTTCACGCTGAAATACCACAGAGGTGCCTCAGATACTGCGCACCACCAATCTCTTCCATGGGCCAGGCTCCTAGTCTGGATTATATCCCCCAGCATGCATGATGGTCTTTCCTTTTGCTGAACTGCCCTGGAACATCACCTGAGTCCCACAGCCATGGTTTATGGAGGAGGAGAGTTTGGTATGTTGATGGAAATCTTATAATTTCCAAGGAAAAGATTATTTCATGGAAAAAATAGTTGAATGGAAAATCCAATTTGCCATACAAAAAACTTCTCAAGAAAAATTTTCAAACAGCCTTAGCAACAAATTTGGAATCAAAGTAACAGAAAGTCAGATAGAGGTGAAACGTACCAATTGTTCCCAGCTATTGCTGATATCTTCTCAGTCATTCCTGGTTTCAGAATCCCTCATTCTCCTGGCCCCAATAGGTGGAATGTAAAATCTGCAAGACATGTAAGAGTACTCCAGATTATCTAGCTATTTATAGAGTGAGAATCATCCAAGGTATCCTATGTCCTTCCCTTGCTAGGTTACTCCCCAAAGTAGGAAAGATAGGTTCACTCCTTTCTCTTGATGGAGACCACATGATGACCAGAGGAGCTCAGGAGACCACAGCATGCTACGGACTTCTGCAGTTCACAAAACTATCCCTCTTGCATGCATATTATCTGCACACAAAGCTCATCTGTAAAATTCTAAATAAATCTATGAGTCAACCAGAAATAGTCATTCTCTCATCTTAATATTAATACAATTTTTTGATAATGTATGTGAAGTTATAAGATGACGCTTTATCTTGTTATTAATACATGTTCCAAACTGAGGCTGGCAAACTGGTCTGTCTCAAACAAAGAAATGTGTGCTCTGCTTCATTTTGTATCTAAACAGTAACCAGAGTCATCAAGCAGGAAGGGAAACAAAGAAAGCCCAAAAAGGTGAGGAAAAAGCAGCAGGGAACATCCTTCTACACAGAGGATTATAAAAAGAAGGGGTAGACATCCCAAGGAATAACTTGCTCTCTCTCTCTCAGCCCATTGATTCTCTGCATCTGAAGGGATAAAGGAAGCAACCATTGGACAGGGGGTGTGTCCTGACCTAAGAAATTAGGTCAGTAAGAGTGCTGAGAGTATGTGGTGAGGAAACATTTGCTTTGAATTTCTCCTCATTTGTTAACTTAGGCACAAGTTGCATTCTAGCTTTATTTTTCTTGTAACCATGTCTGTCTTCTATGCCTTCTCATTTGCACTCACTTAAAATCTATCTTTGTGTTCAATGAACTTTGTTTTATTGTTTTATCTAATCCATTGTGTTTCAATACAAATGTCTGAGAGTTGTATGCATATTCGTTCTGAAAAAGAAATAATGGACAATGTAACTTGTATTGTCCAGGAGAGGACTGGGGAGCACAGGACATACATTTTGGGAGGGAAATCAAAGACTGGGGAGTGTGTTGGGGTCACCCTGCAGTATAACCAACGGTGGTGAGAGCCTGAGTGTAACCCAACCTATTCCTGGCCAGGCTGTAGTTACAGACACATGCTCAGAGTGTGATTTGCATGCTAGATGGTGGTTTGTGAGTGGCCCAGGTGGAAGCCAATTCAGCAAGTCATTGCAAGGTTGCAGGCAGGTGTGACACAGCTCATGATTAGTCTAGGTTGGACCCTGGTATCTCAAAGCCACCATCTGGAAAATATCCTAATAACACCAAAGGTGTGGTACTGACTGACAGTTGTGTTTGATTGACAGAAAAGGGTGAGGTCACCATCGGGATGGGCCCATGCACTTATCCATGGCTGCAGATGGACAAGGAGATCGTGATCATCACCTCCGCCCAGGGAAATCCATGGCAGGCCCAGTGATGACTCTTCCCTTCTTTACTACTGTAGGAGAAATTATCCCCGACAGGTGTGGAGGCTTGGCTGGTATTATCACTGCTCTGGGGCATGTCGGTGCCCCCTTCTCCTAAGTGGTGCCAACCTGTGAGTCATTGCAGTGTTGATTGCATTAGGAGGAAAAATTGATAATCCAAGTCACCGATATTCTTTGCTATAATCTGTGGGGGAGGGGTTACAAAGAATGTACGCAAAGTCCTGCTTCCTTGAACACCAGTAGAAACAAACAGCAATCTCTGTATTCAGAAACTCCCAACTCTTTCACTCCAGGTCTGTGCTCAGGAAACACTATGCCCCTACATCCTCTAGGAGTCATGCTCATAAATCCTCCACCTGCCTTCTCTGCCTCCTGTGACCCAAAGGTGCCTGGGGAAGTCCTCACTGAAAATGCCAAGGTCAGGGCAGGCTGCAAAAAGGAGGATATTCCCCAAACTGGTGGTTAACACTCAAGATCTCTGCAGGTTTCAGAGTACCAGTCATGTTAGTCTGTATGCGCAAAAAGAAAAGGAGTACATGTGGCACCTTAGAGACTAACAAATTTATTTGACCATAAGCTTTCGTGAGCTACAGCATCCAATGAAGTGAGCTGTAGCGCTCAAAAGCTTATCCTCAAATAAATTTCTTAGTCTCTAAGGTGCCACAAGTACTCCTTTTCTTTTTGAAGATCTCTGCAGATGCTGCAACAAAGTATCTCCAAGTAGGCCAGCTCCCTCCCAATTCTTGTGTTAATTTTATTTAGTTCCTATAACTTATAGTCCGTGAAAAAGAGTGTGATGTTGCACCCCGTAATTGTTTATGGAAATATGCTTATGGTTGTAAATATGACAAAAGTGGAATATGTTTTATGTTAGATATGCCAAGTAACATATCTCTGCAAAGGTTATGATCTACAGGATATATTCATCCCATTTGGATGCATGTATCATTTTTGTACTCAAAGTTATGAATATTGGCTTTATCCCCAAGGAGATGCCTGAAAGAAACTGGACTAAAGGACAGTAACTACAGGGGTTTGAGTGATTGCTGGACGCAGACTAGGATGAAGTCTAGTCTGTAAAAGAGGCTTATTGGAACATATCTGAGGGTGAGCTTTACCTGCATTTGTTTTTCTCCTGTATGAGGCTTAGACTTGCGTGTTTTATTTTATTTTGTTTGGTAATTTACTTTGTTCTGTCTGTTTTTACTTGGAACCACTTAAATCCTACTTTTTGTATCTAATAAAAACACTTTTTACTTATTAAATACCTCAGAGTATGTATTAATGCCTGGTCAGGGGCATAGAGCTGTGCATATCTCTCTATCCGTTTTATAGAGGGTGAACAATTTATGAGTTTACCGCGTATAAGCTTTATATGGGGTAAAATGGATTTATTTGGGGGTTTTGGACCCCAATGTGAGCTGGGCATCTGACTGCTGGAGTCAGGAGCACTTTTTCAGCTGTTTCAGTTAAGCCTGTACCTTGTGGGGGAAGTGGTTCAGACTTGGTTCTGTGTTTGCAGCTGACAAGCGTGTCTGGCTCAAACAAGGCAAGGTACTGAAGGCAAGGTATTGAAGCTTAGGCTAGCAGGGAAAACAGGCTCAGAGGCAGTGTCAGCACATCGGGTGGCATTCCCAAAGGGGGTTTCTGAGACCCAACCTTTCACATGGTGTAGCTAAGCAGGGTCTGTGCACAGCTGACTGCTTTGAAACATTGGTAGTGATTTTAAGTGAGTTTTGGGTGTGGTGGCAGGAGAACAGACAAAGTGGTTCCTGGTTTGTTACTGTCTGATTGCTTATTTCGGGTAAGGGAAATAGGGACAGAAAAATAAGCAAAATAAGTAAGAGTGAAGATCAAAAGAAGCTAAAACTGCAGAAGTTGCAGACTGACCAGAAAGGCTGAACACTAGACACTGGTAAAGTCTCTGTTAACTAAGAAGCCCCTGATCTGAGTGAATTTCAGTTTCAGTGAACTGCAGAGGGGTGTGGTCCAGCAGAAAAAAGCAGGAAAATGATGACCAGTGAGGCAGCTGCTGAACTAGAGCTGGCCAGTCTGGAAACAGAAGAGAAGGCAAAGGACCGGGAGTTTCAATTGAAGATCAAAGAAGCTGAGGCAACTGCACACAGAAGGGCTATGGAAGCTGAGGCAGCCACTTACAATGAGCCCTGGAGTTAAGAGACAGAGAAATACAGGCCCAGATTGAGGTCCAGAAGCACGAACTGGCTGTTGTGGAGCGGAAGAGACAAAACCCTCCAGGAGCTGCCCCACTTCCCCAGAAATACACAAATGGAAATGACTATGTCCGTGGTATGATGAATCCAGTGACACTGCTGAATATTTCCTCACCTTTGAGAGACTGTGCACCCTCCATACAATTCCTGACAATCAAAAATTACCACATTGGTAGCAAAATTGACGGGAAGACCTCTCAACGTATTCAATAAGATGCGTATTGATGATGCTTCAAACTATGGTAAATTTAAGGAACTGGTTTTGAAACTGTCAAGGTTCCTTCCCCACTCTGAACTCTAGGGTACAGATGTGGGGACCTGCATGAAAACCTCCTAAGCTTACTTTTACCCGTTTACGTTAAAACTTCCCCAAGGTACAAACTATTTTACCCTTTGCCCCTGGACTTCCACTGCCACCACCAAACTTTATCTGGGTTCCTGAGAAAAAGTAGTTTGGACACGTCTTTCCCCCCAAAATCCTCCCAACCCTTGCACCCCACTTCCTGGGGAAGGTTTGGTAAAAATCCTCACCAATTTGCATAGGTGACCACAGACCCAAACCCTTGGATCTTAGAACAATGAAAAAAACATTCAGTTTCCTTACAAGAAGACTTTTAATAGAAGTAAAAAAGAATCACCTCTGTAAAATCAGGATGGTAAATACCTAACAGGGTAATTAGATTCAAAACATAGAGAATCCCTTAAGTTACAAAAAAGACACACAGACAGAAATATTAATTCTATTCAGCACAGCTATTTTCTCAGCCTTTTAAAGAAATCATAATCTAACACATACCTAGTTAGATTACTTATTAAATTCTAAGACTCCATTCCTGTTCTGTCCCTGGCAAAAGCATTACACAGACAGACCCAGACCCTTTGTTTTTCCCCCTCCTCCCAGCTTTTGAAAGTATCTTGTCTCCTCATTGGTCATTTTGGTCAGGTGCCAGCGAGGTTACCTGTAGCTTCTTAACCTTTTCAGGAGAGAAGATTTGTTTTCTCTGGCCAGGAGGGATTTTAAAGGGGTTTACCCTTCCCTTTATATTTATGACAGAAACAGTTTCAGATTACACCTGAAACCTACAGGATTAAATTCAGGAGTCTTAAGCGAGGATCTGGATTGAGTAATGTGGCTTATGTAAATGAAATGCGAGATTTGTTACATAAGTGGGTGAGGGGAAAAGGCATTACAAGCTTGGAGGAAATGTGTGATTTGGTTACTCAGGAACAAGTCCTGAATATGTGCAGTGATGATGTAAAACAGTATTTGTGCGACAAAAAGGTGGATGCAGTGAGTGGATTGGCTGAGGTTGCAGACACTTTTGAGCTGTCGCAAGCTGCAGTTAAACAGAAACCAGGGGCAGAGGGACACACGGTTGGGGGAAGCAGAATCACCGTTTTACATCAGGGAAAGAGGAGGTGGGGTGTTCACCTCCCCATCCCCCTGTTAGTCGTCCCAAGTCACCTGTACGCACAGAGGAGTCTAAGAGGTGCTTGGATTGTGAGTCCACTGAGCACCTGAGGAATAAATGTCCTTTGCTGAGTGGGAACAGGCAGCAGGTATCACATTAAGCTGCTGCTTCTCAGAGCCAGGCTGCTGCCTCTTTCCACACAAGATTTGTAAAGGGGGCTTCTACACAACCGAGCAGTGAGCCCATGCATGCTCTTAAACTGAATGGGAAAGTTCTCCTGGGATTGAGGGAGAAGGATGCAGACTTTTCTGTGGTCAAGAGGGACCTGATCCAGGAGAAGGATTTGTTGCCAGGGAAAATGGTAGAATTGGAACTGGTGGGAGGTTAGAAAGTCCTTGCCCCTTTAGCTAAGTTACACATGGAAACTGGTGGAGGTTCTGCCCACTTTTTGTAGGGGGGCTTTTTCCCTGGAGGAGGGTGAAAAATCTGCATTTAAAATGCCAGAGCCCTCCCTTGTGAATCACGTTTTAAGGAAAGACTGAGGGTCAGATCTCCTGGAGGGGAGTGCCCACCCAGCTGACCTGTTGGGAGCAGAAAGTGGGGTAACTGAGGGGATCTTTCCGATCCAAAGCACTCCATTAAAGAATGTTATTCCTGTTACCCTTATAAAAAATAACACTCTCTCTTCAAGGCTGGTGGGAGAAAAACTCAGCACTTGGGAAGCTTCACAAAAGGGAGCGGCCGAGGGCAGGCATGGTTGCAGTGCCCCTTTCCTTGCCAAAGCTGCAAACACAGGCCTGAATTAAAAGCCTTCTCCAAAGAGGCAGAAGAATCTGCATCAGAGCCCCTACCAGGGTACACAAAGGAATTGGGAAATGCAATAGACACTAAACAAGGTAAATTGTGTGAACAAAGCCTGTCCGCCGAAGATTTCCTGTTACTATTGTGTCTTTTGCTACTTCCTCTCTGGGTCAAGACAAAGGAGCTCATGCTAGTGGTAAATCCTTTAAACATGTGGGACACACCTGCTTTGTGGAAAAAAAACACTTTTGTTCATGCTAGGGATGGTGGCAAGACAGTCCCACAAGCATGTTGCTTTTCAGCTTATACCTATAAACAGGCTGGAAGCTTGGCACCACAGCAAAAGCATAACAGGCCTACGCTGCTGTCTGGAAGGGGAAACTGAGGCACACTGCCTCAAGGCTAAATGCCAAGACAACTCCACTTTAACAGATATTGCTGTCTGCATTCTGTTAGCAATACTACACCCCAACTTGTTTTCAGGCATCTGGGGACCAGGAACCCCAAACCTTGCTAGAACACCTATGAAAGACCTCCTACGGTTTAAAAGTACTAAAAGGGGTTGTGACCAGAAACCAACAGGGATTTTACATGTGCTGCCTCTGCCATGGACAGTGTCCAAGTCTCTGGCAGTATGTTCAGGAGGAGGGTGTGACGTTACACCCCATAATGCTTTCTAGAAATATGCTTATGTGTGTAACTATGACATAACTGGAATATGTTTTATGCTACATAGGCCATGTAACATATCTCTGCAAAGGTTAAGATCTACTGGATATATTCCTTCTATTTGTATGCATGTATCATTATTGTAGTTGGAGTTATGAATATTGGCTGTGTACTTGCTTGATTTTAAGTAGCCTAGTAGAGCATTTGGTCAGCTTCTGGAGTAAGGAATGTGCAAGTTAAGTGTCCAATCAAGAAGCACTTAACAGACAATAGAACTTGGGGATGCCAATCCATATCTGAGCTTCCCCAGGAATGTGGTTTGGCTGGTAAGGAACTCAATCGTGCAGGGACATGTGTCTTGCCAATGTGACTCCAAAACTGCATTTTGTGACTGGATTCTGCACAGGAAGTGGGAGGGGTGTCCACCCAGAGGAGAAACTCTATAAAAATCCCTGGGAGACCCCTCCATTTTGTTTTTAGCTGGCTCAAGGGAGAGCCTCTCCACCCCCAAGCATACCTGAAAAAATCTGGAACAGAGGACAATAACTACAGGGGGTGTGAGTGATTGCTGGACCCAAACTAGAGGGAGACTAGTCTGTAAAAGGAAGCTTAATGGAACACCAATGAGGGTGAGGGTTTTATCTGTATTCAGTTTTATTACTGTATTAGAGATAGATCTGCATGTTTTATTTTATTTTACTGGGTAATTCACTTTGTTCGGTCTGTTACTACTTGAAACCACTTAAATCCTACTTTCTGTACTTAATAATGTCAGTTTTTACTTATTAATTAACCCGGAGTATGTATTAGTACCAGGGGAGGGGGACAAACAGCTGTTCATATCTCTCTATCAGTGTTAGAGAGGGTGAACAATCTGTGAGTTTACCCTGTGTAAGCATTATACAGGGTAAAATGGATTTATTCAGGGTTTGGACCCCATTGGGAGTTGAGCATCTGAGTGTTAAAGACAGGAACATTTCTTAAGATGCTTCCAGGAAAACCTACAGCTGTTAGGGGACATGGTTCAGACCTGGGTCTGGGTTTGCAGCAGGCTAGCGGGTCTGGCTCAAACCAGGCAGGGCACTGAAGTCCCAAGCTGCCAGGGCAGGAAAGCAGGGTCAGAAGTAGTCTCGGCACATAAGTTGGCAGGTTCTAAGGAGGTTTCTGTGATCCAACCTGTCAGAGGTGGGTGCTCAGCACTCTCTGAAAGTCCAGTCCTTTTGAGGTGCTTCAAGCTAGGTACCCAAAATCATTATTCCCTTTTGAAAAGCTTGACTCCAGTGAGCAGCTTCACTCTTCTAGCCTTCGTCCCCCACCTCACACCCAAACCCATAAAGGGAGTGAGTGCTAATGGGAATCAAACTCGTATTAGCATTCTTTAAACATCACTGTTTTTCCCCACTCAGCCACATGACAGCTGGATCCCTAGCTCATCTGGGTCAGCATAACCCTATTCATGCCAATGGACCAGGTGTAAATAAGAAATGCTCTATTCAAGTTAATTGCTCAGATCTCCTGCTAATGTACATTGGCCATAAACACTATGTAATTCAAAGGGGCCAGATCCCCAGCTGGCATAAATCATCTTTGATCCACTGAAGTCAGTGGGCCAGATCCTTAGGTGGTGTGAAGCATAGAAGCCTCATCTAAGTCTCTACACCAGGTTCTTTGCTGGTGTAACTGACATCGGTCATTTGGAGCTTCTGGGTGGTGTAAATTGGAGTGGTCCCGTTGAAGCCAACAGGCCAGAGCCACTGCAGGTGTGACTCCTGTGCCAATTTGCACCCGTGGAGGATCTGAGCTAAGGATCACCAATGCACAGCCTCCTTTGGGTAACTTCCATACTATGGCCATACGAATCAGAGCCGGCTGACAGTGGCACTTTTATTTATTAAAGCTCTCATAAATTAGGGTTTTGGTATTTGACCAGCTTGAGGCCAGGTGTATGCTAGAAACTTTTTGTCAGTATAGCGATGTGGGTTAGGCGTGTGATTTTTTTTTTAACAACATTTCTATAGAAGCAAAATCCATCGGTCCTGTCTACACTTGGACTGTTACAGTGGCACCTCTGTAGCGCTTCAGTGTAGAGGCTCTCAATGCTGACGGGAGGTGTTCTCTTGTCGGTAGAGGTAATCCGCCTCCTTGAGAGATGCTAGCTAGTGCTGCCTACTTGGGGACTTAGGTTGGCTTAACTACGTCGCTTGGGGTGTGATGTTTCCACAACCCTGAGTCACAAACTGGGTCGATCTAAGTTTCTAGTATAACCCAGCCCCTAATGGAGATGCAGGTATAATGGCAAAAAAAACCCAAAACCAAACAAGTGTGTTTGCTGATTTAGTTATTTCTTTTGGGGAATGGATATAAGTTATAGATGCAAAAATGCTCTTTTGCTCGCATAAACTGAGGCTACGCTAGGCGGGTTTGCCGGTGTAGCTGTACCAGTGTAGCTAAACAGGCAAACCTTTCTAGGGTAGACTGGGCCAAACAAACAGCTTTTTCCATTCTTGGTCATTTATGCCTCATCACTCCAGCCTTTGACACTCTCTGTGTGAACAGGTTCTGAAAGAGAAATATTCCATTAAACCTGGAAACACCAAGATTCCAGCAAACAAAAAGTTCTCTGGGAGCGTTTTGCACAGGGAAAACTTGGAGTGAATGTAACATACGAGCTAAATGCAACATGCCCCCGTCTAGTGGCTGGTCCATAGAGAAGATAAAAATCTATTACGGAGACCAGCAAACGGAGTTACTATGCGCTCAAGGGCCTATGCTTTGGTGCTGAAGGTCTTGGGTCCTTTAAGCAATTATGACACATAGTTTTGTTGCAGGAAAAGTTTTCTAGGCCTTGAGATTTGTGCATAGCTCAGTTTCTAGGGGAGGAGTTGCCTGCAAATGGTCACATTGTCCTTGCTTGAATGTGCAGGGTTAAGAAGACAGTGCAAGGAAAGTGTCCACTGTAGTGCCCCTGCACAGATACCAGGCACGACTGCATTCTCTTTGCTTTCCTGAGTCCAAGCATCGCTCCTTGTTAATCCCCTTTTGGCTGCGAGCTATCCCCCAAAAGGGAGGAGGAAGCGGGGGCGGGGGTGGAGATAGGGTCATGTTCCCCTTTCCTTTCAGAAGGCAGCAGAAATGACTGGACCTGGACGGGAGAAGGTGCTGTTCCCTATGGGCCTGCTGTAAGTCCCACTGAAGTTAATAGGTCTACTGATTTCATGTCTGGGCCCCATTGATTTCAATGTGATTTAGGCACCTAAATACCTGTAAGGATCTAGGCTGGCTGTGCCTAACAGGCACAATCGGGGCCTGCACGATGCAAGGAACAGTCCAGCTCTTCCTTTGCTGCGATCCAATCTACTGCCCCACTGGAGGGTGTTGCTGCGAGTTTACCAGTCCCTTCTAGTGAGCTCCGTGTACCATGAGTGCAGAGGTCAGCGCGGTTGGCCGTCCAAGCACTAGGGTCTTGGGGGGGTTCTCTGTCCCTTGGTGGGTCCCCATTAAACACTTCGCCTTCTGAGAGTCTCCAGTTCTTTCATGCTCTGCTTACAACTTCCCGTCCCCAGCCTCTGGCCCTGCTCTCAGGCTGCCTGCTACTTGTCCTTCCACGGGCGCCTTCCAGTCTGCTGCCTCTCCTGCTCATTCTCAGCAGCTCCCTGGCTGACCCTCATCCTCTCCTGCCCTCTGGGTGTCACCGCCTTGCCTGTTCACATGGACCCCTCCACTGTCAGGATGAGGAAATTGGGTAGAGACAACGCCCTCTGGTGGACATACACGAACCAGATCCCCTCCCAGAATGAGCTGTGGCCCCATCCTTTCCCTCCAGCTAATGCTGGAGTGGGGTGGGAGGTGGGAGCAGACCACGAGCCATCAGTTTCATTACACTATCTCTATAGAGCCCAACACCATACCGCACACTCCCACTCCTGTCCCCGGACACGCTCTGCTACACGTTCCCTCATCTGTGTGATGCCTCTCAAATGCACAAGGGTAGTGCGGGAGCAGAGAAATTCAGTACACGCAAAAAGAATGAGGAGTCCTGTGGCACCTTAGAGACTAACATATTTATTTGGGCATATGCTTTCGTGGGCTATAACCAACTTCGTCAGATGCATGGAGTGGCAGTCCATGCAGTGCTTCCTTGCTCAGCATTGGTCCACAGTGAGCTTGGAACCACTGAGCAGACTAAGGCGCTTCTGGGAAGGAAATGGCCTGGGGACTTTAGACTTTCTTTAGGATGGAGATTGCAGGAAAAACCAGCCCCCCTTCAGTACACAAAGCTCACCGTGTATCAACAGTTCTGCCCATGAGTTCCATTACATCGCACCTAAGGCTTTCTCAGCTGAAACGAATTCAGTGCACTTATGCATGGACTATTTCATGGAAAAGACTTTAGCAGAGCCGTGTGAGGTGTGGTGGGGAGGCAAAGACTGAAACATCGGGGTGGGGGGGCTGTCGCACAACAGGATTGAGGGGTATGGTCAGAGCTGTGTGGACAGGCTATGACTGCAATTCCAGGGGCTCCAGGAAAAGAATTAGAGGGGTTATTACAGGTCAGGTCTCGTTAGCTAAGTTCCTTATGTGGCTGCTATTCTCACAGGGCTGGAGCACCTTGCAATCTGGAGCTGGCGCTGCAGGCGGAGGTAGCTCTCTGGCGCCCTCTGCTGCTGCCTGCACACATCAGTCAACAACTTCTTCGGGTGTCACGCCCTTCGCAGGTTATGTTGCTCCAATATCATTCTCAAAAAGGTTTTGGGGCACCTAGAAATGTAAATACTATTGACTGTCGAAATCTCATTGACGGGGGTGGGGGCAGGGACATGAACCCACCTCATCTAACGGGCTCACACCCGAGATGTTGCTCTAGCCAGTCCCCAGCCTCCAGTTGTGTCTTTGCCCCCACTACGGCTAGCCTCCCTGCCCTGCCACAGGCCCCCTAAGTGCTCGGCTATCTATGCTCTCAACTAAAGTGTGTTGGTAGAGAGTGTGTGTGTGAGTGTGTGTGTGTGTGTGTGTGTGTGTGCGCACGTATCCTACGTATTTAATGAAATGGAAACCAAGGGGATGCAAATTAGGATTGGATGCAGAGCTGGGGGCATGTGTGGGAATCCTGCAGATTAGAGCTGAGATGGACAGGACTGGAAGGCCAGGGGATCCAGGAGCAGAAATAGATATGCCAGGAGGGTTGCGACAGATCTGAAATGTAGTGCACTGTCTATTTGGGGAGTGGGTGGATTTTCAAAATATTCTTTTCTGTCTTTAGCAACTGGTTTTAATTTTTTTTATTCCACTCTGCATTCACCCAAGCAGTTCTGAACACAGAGGCTTCTCTTTGCGTTATTTTTAAACAGGAAATTAAGTCTGTACACGGGTCCATTGATTTTAAGGCCAGAAAAGGTCATGATTATCAGATAGTCTCATGTCCTGCATACCACAGGTCAGAATATTCCAATCATTCCTGCAGCAAAGGGAATTATTCTACCCTATGGGAGAGCCTGTTTCGTAACCTGTGGCAGTGATAGCAGTTTCAGTTTAAAACATGTTTATTCTGTCCATATTCCTTCGCTGTTTCCCCATGGTATTGAGGTGCATCCAATCAAGATGTGTTTGTCCTGGTCTCCAAGGTCTGGGCAGAGGGTGTGTGGGCTACAGAGAGAGAGGTGGATTTGTAGGTCTGACATGAGTAGAATTAATAGTAATATTTGACTGATACTAATATTGTCACTGGAACAACAGTTTTGAATTTCAAATGTATCTTCTCTGCAGTTCTGCAGTTACAAATCAGATAATTAGTCTCTGTCTCTGTCTAGTCCCTCATAGGGAATTCTCTGCTGGTAATTTCTTTAATTCCCCTGTGAGGAACAAGGTAATGCACTTTGGAGATTATGCGTGCTGGTGCAAAATAATCACCCTGGCTCCGGCAACAAAACAAAAATGCCAATTCCAGGGAGGTTACACTTCCAGGACCTGAGGGGATCAATTTAGTCTCATTGACCCATCTCTCCATAAACGGTATTAGCTTCTGACCATTTTAATAAGCTCTCGGTGGGCATGAGGAGAAAGTTTGTGCCTGCCAAACTGAGATTGCGTAACTTGGCAAACAAGTTTGGAAGTGTGGTTAAAGTGGGTCCACTGTGCATCATTAAAATCTGAATGTGTTTCAAAGACATTGCAAACATTCATTGAAATCAGCAGCTCCCAGAGATCAATGACCAAGCTTGATGATTGCTGTCCTAACTTTGGGAACTCAGAGAGGCTTCTTAAACCAAAAGAGTCCTGTCGAAAGAGAAGCAGGATTTATACAAAAACAGTGAGGAGTACTTGTGGCACCTTAGAGACTAACACATTTATCTGGGCATAAGCTTTCATGGGCTTAAACACACGTCATTAGATGCATGGAGTGGAAAAAAACAGTAAGCTAGTATATAGACACAGTACATGAAAAGATGGGAGTTGCCTTACCAAGTGGAGGGTCAGTGCTAACGAGACAATTCAGTTAAACTGGAAGTGGGCTAATCTCAACAGTAGAATACCAAGGGAGGACAAATCACTTTTGAAGTAGTAATGGGGCCAATGTAGACAGAGTGGCCCATTTCAAAGCATTGACAAGAAGGTGTGAGCAACAGTAGGGGGAAATTAGTTTTCATAGTGACCCATCCACTCCCGGTCTTTATTCAGGCCTAATTTGATGGTGTCCAGTTTGCAAATTAATTCCAGTTCTGCAGTTTCTCACTGGAGTCTGTTTTTGAAGCCAGAACAGGGGGTGGGGGGTAATAGGAGCCTATATAAGAAAAGGACCCCAAAATCAGGACTGTCCCTATAAAATCAGGACATCGGGTTACCCTACTGGTCCACCAAGGGCATCCATTCTAGGCCCCCAGCTCCTCAGACAACACCTCTCTTGGACAGAGATCTGCATCTCTCCCCCACCTAACTGGGGATTTTCCAGTTCCCTTCCTGCACTGTGATATCCCCTGCAAATCAGACTGCCTAAACAGGCCAGCTTCTGTGCTTTGCTTTCTCATCAAAGATTATGAACAGTGTAATGGCCAGCAGTTATAAATTACTACACAGACCTTGATAAGCTGGCACAGGTATTCTTAAGGTGAAATTATTACAGAAAAAATATATTAAAAACAATAAGAGAACCTACACACCTGCTAATAAGGTTACCCCAAATCACCTCCCAAATCCAGCAGGGGCTCTGGTAGGAGTCAGTCTTTCAAACCACACTTAGGGGTTTTCCCCGTGACTACAAGTTCATAAGAGCCTCAGCTGAGAACTCCCGCCCCTGTGAACAGGTCAGTCTATCCTTTGTACAGCTTGGGCCACTGATCTTGTGCCTCTGGGAACAGGTAGTCAGCAGAAAAAGGCCCACTCTTCAGGCCACAGCTTCAATAAGCTGGGTTTTTGCATAACTGGAGATGGGAAATTTGTCTTCACCTCTCCTTAGATATTTGCCATGAAATCCACTTCACATGTATTGTCCTAAAAGACCATTCTTGTCTGTCAATATGGCACTTTGATCATCCAGGGCCACATTAATGCATGAGCTTTGTAGTTAATACAATGGACTCCAAAGATATTTCACCTTAATTCAAAATCCTTGGAAAACATCTGTCACAACCACACGAGGACTACTTGAAGCCTAATCATCTAATCATTAGGCATATGGCCTAATAATGCTTGGGTGAGCAATACCACACAGGTACGGCTTTTCAGGCTGGTGACTTCATACACTTTAGGAGAGCAATATGTCACAGGCCCTGCCTGGCAGTTATGAGGGGCCTAATCATTTGTAGGTGAGGAATGCTATACAAGTATTGACATACAGTAATCTTGAGGTCAGTTATACCTCACAGGTGTTTCCATCTAGGCTAAAGGCCTAAAAATATTTAGGAGAGCAATACCACACAGCTACTCCCATCTAGGCTTAAAGCCTAATAATATTTAGGGGAGAAATACCACACAGCTACTCCCATCTAGGCTCAAGGCCTAATAATATTTAGGAGAGCAATACCACATAGGTAACACATAGGCTAGTGTCCTAAGGGGGAAACCAAAAATCATGTTGGAACAGAAAATCAAAATGTTCCCAGTCCAATGCCACCAAAACCCTTCATTTCAATGATTTCTTTTTCTTAATGAGTTCCCCTCCCCCGCAAAAATCAACATTTTCCCACGGAAATGAATTTCTTTTGGTAAAAAAACATGCCATTGGAAAATTTCCGATCCGCTCTACTAACAATCCGTAAGTAAGCCATACCTCATGGGCACTGCCCGACAGGCTTGCAGTCTAATAACGTGTAGGTAAGCAAATATATGCAAATCTGCTGTGGAGATTTAATGAGTCATGAGGGCATCTTGATTATCCACAAAGACTCACTATGAGGTCTTCCGCACAGAAAAAACAGGTCAACATAAGAATGGCCAGACTGGGTCAGACCAAAGGTCCATCTAGCCCAGTCTCCTGTCTTGCAACAGTGGCCAATGCCAGGTGTCCCAGAGTGAATGAACAGAACAGGTAATCTCAAGTGATCCATCTCCTGTCACCCATTCCCAGCTTCTGGCAAACAGAGGGTTAGGGACGCCATTCCTGCCCATCCTGGCATCATTCTTGCCCATCCTCAGCTCCATACTATCAGAGCTGAATGTGATTCCCTTTAACTTTAATACATGGCTTGACTGCTACTTGACTGCTAGTGCTCCCCAGGCCTGTTACTGGAAGGTCGTACATTCATGCATGTATGTGCGCACACACACACACACACACACACAAAGCCAGTGTAATACATAGGCATAAGGCCTAGTAATTGTTAAGTTACTAACACCACATAATTACTGTGTAATAATTAATCTTATTCACTGATAGCAATTTGAGAGTCGGCACCACTGTGAGGTACGTGCACTTAAGGTTTGTAAAGCTTCAAGCCCGTAGGGGAGTCCCTGTGTGGTATTGCTCACCTGAAAATGATTAGGCCTCAGGATGCACAAAAGAAATGGCACGAGTGAAGGAACCAGCAGAGGCTGTCCAGAAGGCTTTAGAGCTGATGGTCTCCAGGCTAGCAACAGTATGGATTCTCCTGTACATTTAAAACCTAGTTTTTTGACGAGTACATGTCGCAGGCACAAATAACCCTGAAAGCACACTGATCTTTGGCCCAGAAGCATCACACAGGTACAGCCATGTAGGCCTCATTCCTAATATTTCTGGGGCTAGCAACCCCACACAGAACCTGCTGGCCAGACAGACAACCTAACAATTACTGGGCTCGAGACACCTCACAAACCCTGCCCTGCAGTCATTAGCCTTCGTCACCTTGGAGCTATTAATGCCACAAAGACACCGATGGGCAGGTGTAATGAGGCTTTCCTGGGAAAGAAGGACTCACACGTTTAACAAAGATCAAACCGAAGACATCCAAAGATCTTTTTAGCTAAATGAAAGTCATATGCTTTTATAGCGGTTGGGAACTGTCCCTATCAGATGCACTAATTCAGTGTATTTCACAAGCATCTGTTTTAATCTTCAAGCTACCAACATCACACAAAGACACTGCCCGGGAAGGAAAAGGTTTAATAATCTTTGAAATAGTGGCACAACAGAGCAAACATCAGGCTTTATAACCTTAAAGTTAGCAACACACCCCAAGATGGCCCTGTCTACAAAATTCTTATGTCTTTAGGCTAGAAACACCACAAAGGCCTAGTTTCAGAGTAGCAGCCGTGTTAGTGTCTATCCGCAAAAAGAAAAGGAGGACTTGTGGCACCTTAGAGACTAACAAATTTATTTGAGCATAAGCTTTTGTGAGCTACAGCTCACTTCATTGGATGCAAAGGCCTAGTAGCTGTTTGGTTAGTCTCATGACCCAAAACATCTTTTCATGCATAAATTCCTGAAGAGGCTTGAGGCTAACTATGTTGCACAGCCATAAAGTCAAATAATCTTTAGGATTAAGTAATAAGGATTGCCACATGTGATCATCTGCCGTAATAATAATAGGGGCAAGATGGGTGAGATAATATCTTTTCTTGGACAAACTTCTATTGGTGAAAGAGACAAGGCTCCCAGAGAGCACTGCTTCAGGTCTGGGAAAGGTACTCAGAGTGTCACAGCTAAATGCAGGGTGGAACAGATTTTTAAACATAAAGAATGAACACTTGTTGCAAGAAACCATTCAGAATGAAGTGGGCGTATCCTGGGACCAACATGGGCACAACAACACTGCAGATAATACTGATAGTTATTAATAATTAAAAGGTCTGATACTCTTTGGGTCAGCAATGCCACACTGGTACTGTCCTGCAGGCATCTGGGCGTCATAATCTTTGGGAAAGCAACAGAACAGATTTAATCCTTCAGATATGAATTCAACACCACATCATCACTGTATCATACACATATAAAAATGACACGACTTAAGCTTGCCTCACCCCACACAGAAATGGCATTGGAGGCCTTATATCTGATCGTCTTTGAGTTAACAACATCACTTTTTAAAAAAATAATAATAATAATTTAATCGGGGGAGGGATAGCTCAGTGGTTTGAGCATTGCCCTGCTAAACCCAGAGTTGTGAGTTCAATCCTTGAGGGGGCCATTTAGGGATCTGGGGGAAAAATTGGGGATTGGTCCTGCTTTGAGAGCGAGTTGGACTAGATGATCTCTTGAGGTCCCTTTCAACCTGATATTCTATGATTGATTCTATGGTTTTTATCCAGGTCTTTCTAAGGGCTGGTAATTCATGGGTTGGCAATGCAACTACTCTGTAGATATAAATCTCAATATTCTTTGGACTATCAACACCTCACAGAACCTGCTGTGCAGACGTAAGGCCTAATATAATTTTGGGGCTAACCACCTCAAAGAGGGAATACCCTACGGGCATAAATCCGATGTCCTGGGACTAGCAACAGCACATTAACCTTGTATTATTGGCAGGGGACCTGATATATCATGTTCACTGCAGCTCTACCCCTTCCATTTCACCCCAGTTACAGACGTTTTGAGGCCCTCCCTGAGCTTGAGGCCTTGGTACAATTGTTCTCCCTCCCTGCCCACCTACATCAGCCTTGACCATATGTCATGTATTTTCCTGCATTCTGTCATGTATTAGGCTTTGCGTGGGGTACTGCCTCCTAGTGGCTGCTTGCAGACTGACATTGATTGTGTCGGTCATCAGCATCACAGGGATTGTCTGCACAAAGACTGGCGCCACTTTTAGCTAATAACATAGGCGCGGCCTAGGAAATTTCCTACCTTGTAATCTGTGGCCAAATTGCAGTGCACCAAAGGGCCAGAGAATGGAGCTACACTGATTGACACCAGCTGAGGATCTGGCCCAGGCCGTGCAGCGTAAGCCTGTGCCTGACAGTCCTGGTCTAGCCACGGCACGGAGGAACTTTATTGCCGGCACAAAGATTCTTAAGTTTGGGGAGAGTCGTGACATTCAAACAGTGACAACAGGCTTAAGGCATAGTACAATCTGTGCTGGCACCAGAAATGGATTAAGGTCTCCTGGGGCCCTAAGCCAGAGCAAGTGTGGGAGGCCCCAGCACCAAAACCAATGGCTCTGCCCCACCCCTTCCTCCTAAAGTCCCACCCATGGTCCCATCCCATTCTGCTCCTTCTGCCTGAGGCTCCTCCCATGTCCCCGCCCTATTTGCCCCTTCCTCCACAGCCCTGCCCCCTTCTGGCTCCTTTCTACCCCAGCCCCGCTTCAGCCCCGAGACCTGAGAAGCTCTCTGCCCCAACCACAGCCTCAGGGCCACCACAGGTAGTGAGAGCTCCTCCAGCCCTGGGGCGACGGTGGGGGCAGACTTTTCCAGGGGCCGTAAATTGGCTGGGGCCCCTAGGCATGAGCCACGCGGTAATCCCTCACTGCTGGCAACAACAAAGTCATTGCATTGCAGTGTTATGTCTTAGAAGTATTGGACTTGCAACACTGAAGACATTCCATGCGGTGTAGTTCAAAGATGTAGTCTTGGGCTCACAAGACCATATAGCCTGGATCGAAGAATTCATATTGATAGGCAATTAAAAACTAAATATACCATCATCATTATTCATAGTTACTAGAGAAGTGACTCATGAATTAATTCACCCCTTTGGACTCATTTCTTCTGTCCTTTTTATCTTGTTATCGAGTGAACACTTATATTAGCATTTCTGATGGTGCCTAATAATATTTTGTGTTGCAAATAAATCTACAAATAATGATATTTATTTAACATATTGATTTAGTTTGTCAAATAAGTATACAAAATTAGAGGTCACATCCAATTTCTTATGCATGTGGAGAATGAAAAAAATGACACCAACAAAATGTCTAAAGAAATTCTTACAATTTTTGTGGCAATTGGATGCCTATCTTGGACGGTGCTAAACTTTTTGTAAAGTCCTATTATCTGGTTTATGTTTGATTCTTATATAATGAAATATAATATGGTATTTAAACTGTCTTGTCCTAATAATAACAATTTGTGATATTAAAATGGTAACAACTAAATGTCCCCCTCTCTGGTTTCTCTGTATGATCACAATAATGAATAGCTGTCAAATGAATAATTAATCACTTCACTCTTTGCACCCAAATCTGCTCTCTACTCTTAATTCCCTTTCACTTAAGTGTGATCATTTCCGGAATCAGATGCAGTGGTTGCACTTGAAATGTTCCTTTTGGCTGTATCAGTATTATCAGGTTCCGCAGTGATATCCCAATTAAATTATAAGGACTATCTCCCAAACCGTTACTCTCTCTGCAAATGGAAGGAACTTTTCCAGTGATCCTACTGTACTACTTCATGTGAGATTCAGGTCTGATATATTTCCCTGTGGAATTTACTATCATAAGATATCATTGAGGCAGGATAAGAAAAGGAAGGGACATTTTATGGGTAAAACAATATCCAGTTTTATAAAAAAGGTTAAAAGATCTGAAAATCTTTTTGGGGACACATATAAACCAAATTCATTCGAGCAGAAACCAACCTCTAACCAGTGGGTGTTAGGAAGAAACTTTCCACAAACAAGTTATCACATTGCGAGAGGGATGTGCGACGAGAAGAAAGTTATCCTGACCTGATGGACTTTTTGTGGACATTCTAGCCAGAATATAGGTAATGGCCCCTGCTGTGAGTCATCGAACCATGCAAGGGCATGTGACCAGCTCATATGATACTGGTCTCCATCTTGTGCCTGTACTTTTCCACTAACTGTGCTGGGGTCTTTGTTTGAGACAATGAAGTTCCCTCCACATGGCAAAGGGGGGAGTGACATCATCACTTGACTTCACTCCCCCCACAACTGAACACCTGGAAAGATGGCTAGAGGACAACGATTTTGACTGGGGAAGTGGCCCCAGACGGGAAAGGATGAATTCCAGCCTGTGTTTGGAAGATTGGTGAACTGTTTGTATCATCACAGTGAGATACTACTTGATTCAAATCCTGTCTAGGTTATAGAACGTAGATTTTGATTTGGTTTGATTTCTTAGGTAATCTGCTTTGATCTGTACACCTATTACTTATAATCACTTAAAATCTGTCTTTCAGTAGTTAATAAACCTGTTTAATGTTTTTTACCTAAAACAGTGTGTTGTTTGAAGTGGAAAGGGAAATCTGCTAAGGAATAGAAGGGGCTGGTGCATTGTCCTCTCCACATTGAGGGAGGGTGGATGGGGTAATAACTTACACTGGTCAGGCTTCTGACCAGGGCAGGACAGTACAGGTCTTGGGTCCTAGGCTGGGGAGCAGGAGGGAACTGACTGAAGCCTATTGTTGGTTCATAGTGCCTGGCAAAAGCATTCATGTAACACAGCTGGGTGTGTCCCTGCCTGTGACTGTTTGTGTTGGTGCAAGACCTGTTGCATTATTACAATATGAAAGGGAGCTCGGGTTGGTAAGACAGAGAGCTTAGTGGTGCCCCAGTTCCAGGTTGCACACCGGGAATGCCTGTCCCAATCTTGCCTCAAGGATTAGGGTTCCCATTGCTCAAGAAAAGGCAGGATAAACTTTGTTGCTGATAACAACGTATGCTGATGGAACTGCTTTGGAGGCAGGATGCAAATGTGTTCCTGCTTGATGTAGGTCTGAAACATTGGAGTTCTAGCTATTTACCATTCATTTTTGGTTTTATTTTAACGTCTTCTACTATTTCTAAATTTGTATTGATTTTTCCTTGTTTGAGTAAAACAATTAATTCTTTTTTCTTTTCTTTTTTTTTAAGGGGGGGGGGGCGGCTATTTCATTCCATTGAAAGGCCAGAAGTTATATGCTGATGTGAACCAACTAGGGATTTATCTTACACACAGCTGCATGGGAAAAAAACCAATAATGCTTAAAGAATGCTAATATGTTTTTCCTCAAATCTTCTCTTTTTGAAAAAGAGTGAATGACATTTTGTTTTAAACCTGTCCAGAATGTTTTGAATGAACGTTCTTCAGTTTTCCGGGCCAAAAAGGCTCACCTCTGACGCTTCTTCCTGCAAAATCCCATGAGAACAGAAGAAACAGAAGAACGACCATATTGGGTAAGACCAGTGGTCCATGTAGCCCAGTATCTTGTCTTCTGACAGTGGCCAATGCCAGGTTCTTCAGTGGGAATGAACAGAACAGGTAATCATGAAGTGATCCATCCCATCACCCATCCCTCTCTGTGTGACTGATTTTCCATTGCCTTGCAGCTTGTATAGTCTTGTAGACCTTTGCATCATAAGGCCCTGATCCAAAGCCCACTGAAGTCAGTGGATAGATTCCTATTTACTTCAGTGGAGTTTGACTCAGCACCTCATATTGCAAGTTGTTCGTGACAGCACAAGCTCAGTGGCCCAGAATCAGGCATGTTGGAACTATATCTGGTAAAAACAGAAATGTAAAACAATTTGATTCAAAATTTCAAAGTTTTGGTTTGTAGGTTTCAATACACACTCATTTTAAAAGTTTGGCAAGGTATTTTTCTTTTAGCTTTTTCCGTTCCAAAGGGAGTGAGAGGAAGGGGGGGAAAGAAACCAGAGAAATACTTAAACAAAAAATATTGGCAAGCAACAATGAAAAAAGATGGCATGGGACATTTTGAAAGCAGACACATTTGTTGTGAAAATTCTCATTTTAGGAATATAAAATGGCTATTTTTGACTAAAAAAGCTTTTCATCTTTAAAAATGTCTGCCACCTCTAATGGCAAACTTTTCTCTGCCAAGAATGAGTCAGAGAGAGAGAAAAATTTCCTTCCAAATTCTGCTCACATCAGGACATTCTTCCTGCAAACACCAGAGCCAATCTTCATCAAGCCACATAGTAGGTCTTCCGCCCCCCCACACACACACTTTGTGGTTAGTCCACATAATAAATTAATAAATCTACAGCAGAGGCCAAAAAAGAGGGCTTAATATTTGAGCTCAAAATGTAGATGCTCCTGCTTTTAGGACCTACTCCTACACAGCCAAAGGAAATGGGAGCTTTACCTTTGACTTCAATAAGCATTGAATCTGGTCCCTAATGCTGTAGATCCTGAATCAATCTCTGCGTATGTTCCATGTCAGGTGACTTCAGTATTGCCAACCACAAACATTCAAAAATCATGACACAGGTCCCCCAAACTCATAAGTTTAAGGAAGAAATACAAATAGTTGGGTTCTTTTTGTTGGCCTTCAGGTTTTTGAGCCTTTGGGGGGCACATAGGTCATGTTTACAAGTTTTTCTTTGTATTCACAAGCTCTAGACAATTAATTGTCTTTAAATGAAAGGTGAGATTCACCTGACTCCAGGCACTGGAGCTTTAAGAAAGCATCAGACATCATGAGGCAGGCAATAAAACCATGGCAGTAGGCAACACAGCTTACACAGATGTTAGTAACTTCTCGTATTTGCTCATTATTCTCTTTAAAAATGTATCCTGGGCATGAAAATAGAGATTTACATGTTTAGAAGGTGTCAGTCTATTCTTTCTTGAGCTACTGGAACCCAGAAAAAGATCTGGTTTTTATTTTGAATATTTTAATTTTTGAAGCCTAAGTAGCAAAAAGATATGCCAAAAGAATGCCCCGCCTCCTCCTTGTCAACTCCGCCCCCTCCCATAAAACCTCCTCAGCTGTGCCATTCTTACCCTGTCTATCCATGTAAAGGCCAGGAACAATATGCCTATAAACTCTCTGGGGTGTATCCTTTCCGCACTCATGCCAAGCACAGGCAATCTCTGAAAACTGACTGTGTAAAAATGTCACCTGCCTACACCACAGACCTCCTCCCTGTCTGCATTACAGTCACGTCTTCTATCTTCAGTGACAGAAATCAGTTTTTACTGCTGATTATTTCTGTTAGCTCTGGAGAACTGAAGTAGCTGAGAGAGAAGGAGCTGGACACTTTCCAATGTTATGCATCATCAGTAAAATCATTTCTTCAGGTCCAATCAATTACATCTGTGCAAACCAACTGAAGGTGCTGTGACTGGAGAGGTGTCACTGAGGGCCCAGTTTGGCTAGTGATGATGATGCATGAAGCGGGCAATGCCCCATTTGACTCTCAGAGAGCAGGTGAAGTTTGCAGAAAGAGAAAAAACTCCCAGGTTAGCAGTGAGATATGATCTGAGCATACTTGGTTTAGATATTAGTGAGAGACAATAAACACTGAGAGCCATGATCCATTTTTACCCCCCAAAAAAGGAGTACTTGTGGCACCTTAGAGACTAACAAATTTATTTGAGCATAAGCTTTCATGAGCTACAGCTCACTTCAACGGATGCATGTAGTGGAAAATACAGTGGGGAGATTTTATATACACAGAGAACATGAATCAGTGGGTGTTACCATACACGCTGTAACAAGAGTGATCAGGTAAGGTGAGCTATTACCAGCAGGAGAGCAGTGGGGGGGGGGGTAGTGGGGGACCTTTTGTAGTGATAATCAAGGTGGGCCATTTCCAGCAGTTGACAAGAATGTGTGAGGAACAGTGGGTGGGGGGGAATAGTTTTACTATCTGTAATGACACATCCACTCCCAGTCTTTATTCAAGCCTAAGTTAATTGTATCCAGTTTGAAAATTAATTCCAATTCAGCAGTCTGTTGTTGGAGTCTGTTTTTGAAGTTTTTTTGTTGAAGAATTGCCACTTTTAGGTCTGTAATTGAGTGACCAAAGAGACTGAGGTGTTCTCCAACCAGTTTTTGAATGTTATAACTCTTCACATCTGATTTGTGTCCATTTATTCTTTTACATAGAGACTGTCCAGTTTGGCCAATGTACATGGCAGAGGGGCATTGCTGGTACATGATGGCATATATCACATTGGTAGATGCGCAGGTGAGTGAGCCTCTGATAGTGTGGCTGATGTGATTAGGCCCTATGATGATGTCCCCTGAATAGATATGGGACACAGTTGGCAATGGGCTTTGTTGCACGGATAGGTTCCTGGGTTAGTGTTTTTGGTGTGTGGTTGCTGGTGAGTATTTGCTTCAGGTTGGGGGGCTGTCTGTAAGCAAGGACTGGCCTGTCTCCCAAGATCTGTGAGAGTGATGGGTCGTCCTTCAGGATAGGTTGTACATCATTGATGATGCGTTGGAGAGGTTTTAGTTGGGGGCTGAAGGTGATGGCTAGAAAACCAGTCAGAGAACACTTCAATCTCTTTGGTCATACCATTTGTGGTGGATTTGAATAAATTAAAGAAGGATGATGGTGTTCATCTGGCTTATGAAAAACTTTCACTGTATGTAGGCAACAGTCCTCTGTCCTCAGAAAAAAATTGGATCATAGAAATTACAGAGACAAATTCTTTCTGAGTATTGATCCTGCAAAGGGAAAGTTTTGCGGAAGTGTGTGTTTCTGTGCCCTAATGAAGAAGTTGGCTGAAAATCTGGATGCAACTGTGGTCAGTAGAAATGACTGCTCTTATGTGGGATAGGGTGACGAGATAGCAAGTATAAAAAATCAGGATGGGGGTGGGGAGTAATAGGTGCCTATATAAGAAAAAGCCCCGCAAATCGGGACTGTCCCTGTAAAATCAGGACATCTGGTCACCCTAATGTAGGATAAAGTGTTAACTAGTATTGTTGCCCTGGAATTTGACATTTCTGTATGTACCCCAGAACCTGACGTTACTGCAGTCCACCATTTTGTATGTGCAGCTGCTGCCGGCTGAAAACCAAGCATCACATCACTAGGAATAATAGGCCTTTGTGAGACAAGGTCGGACAGCTGCATACTTTCCGTTTGTTATTTAGAATGGCAGGATGGGGCACAAAGTTATGGAGGAGAGTGGATAGCGAACTTAGTTTTAGGGGACCCTGACATATTGTTGTTATGGCTAGAAACACTAGAAACGTTTTGAGATAATGAGTAGTTTGTTGAAATTAGGAGAATTGGTGACTCAGTAGAGGTTATTATGCTGCCCTACTAGGAGTCACTATAGATTATGCTCTTTGTTAGAGTTAGCTATAAAAGACTAGATAAAAGTAAATATCTTGGAGCAGTCTGAGGGAGCTTTTCTTTGGGAAGGAGATGACATCTAAACTCCCCACCAGCTGGATGGAAAGTGGGCCCCTGGAAGTCCAGCTGGTGATTATTTGAAACCATCTTAGACTGTTGGTAACTATATCTGGGATGTTCTAAACTTATTTCTTCTGCCTGTGTGTGCTTAATGTATAATCAATTGTCATTTTAGATAAGACCACACTTGCTTGTCTTAATTTTTCATCAGCCAGAACGCTGTGTTCCCATGGATTTATTCCTGACACCATCTGGAGTGAAACAGTTAAATTACCAATGCTGTGGGATCTGACAAGCCTGGGTAACAGTATTTTTGAGTTTACCCATCCTTCAAAGAGGGGTAGGTCTACGGCCAGCCTTACAGGCAGTGGTGGTTTGGCGCTGAGTTGCTTAGCCATCTGGGGACTGAGGAAGCTGTGCACATGCCTAGTGGCAGAATTTTAGGCACCTAGATGATTTTGCTAGTGGAAACTTAGGGCTTGTCTACACTTGAAACACTACACTGGTACTGCTGCTGCACTTCAGTGTAGATGCTACGTACACCAATGGGAGGGACTCTCCCATCAGTATAGTTAATACACCTCCCTGAGAGATGGTAGCTAGGTCGATGGAAGAAGTCTTCCATTGTTCTAACGTTATCTGCATGAGGACTTAGGTCAGCTTAACTACCCCACCTGATCCTCCTGCCCCCCCCTTCCTGTGAGCAACAGGGTCAGGACCATTCCTCTGCTCCTATCCCTCTCCTCCTTTGAGTAATGGGAACAAGATGGCCCTCTGCACCTTCCCCCTCTTCTCCTGTCAGCAAGGGGGGAGGTACATCATCGCAGCGCCTCTCCCCTCCCTCTCTGAAATGAATAGAAAGCAGGTTGAAAACAAACAAAAGGAAAGACTTCTTCACACAGTGCAGAGTCAGCCTTTGGAACTTGTTGCCAGGGGATGTTGTGAAGACCAAAACTGTAACTAGGTTGAAAAAAAAGAATGAGCTAAGTTGATGGAGGATAGGTCCTTCAATGGCGTTTACCCCCTGCTCTGGGTATCCTAAGCCTCTAACTACCAAAAGCTGGGATTGGGTGACAGGGAACTAATCACTCCATAATTGACTTGTTCTGTTCATTCCCTCTGAAGCACCTGGCACTGGCCATTGTCGGAAGACAGGATACCCAGTGTGGCTCTTCTTATGTACTTAACTAAGGAGGGGATAAGCTGATGGGGGAAGAATGATGGGGTGGGGGATGGAGGGGCTGAAATAAGGGGGTCAACACACCAAAACCCCAGATGTGTAGCACTGTCCTACCTTCCACGAACAACAGATTGGCATCTCACCTGGTGTTATTTTGTCCCACAGAGACCAAGTATGCTCTGCAGCTTTCCACCCCTAGATTCTTTGGAGGACAAAGGCAGTGGGCAGCAAAGGAGGGGGGACACGGAATAGCTCAAGGGGCAGAGAAGGTGCACAAAGTGCCAGAGGCAGAGGAACCAAAAGATCGGGGGTCAGATGAAACAATCAGACCTTTTGGGAAATATTTAACATCTTCTTCCTTCAGCAAATTTCAAAACCATGTTTAGAAAAAAAGAACTGTTTGTAAAAAAGACCCTGAAAGCTAGAATGTGCAGAGGGAACAAAACCATGAAGGTCAAAATAAAATAAAGGGGGGGGGGAGGGTGTTGTAAATAACATGTCAGTTGAAGATTGGCAGCGGGAAGAACGTGTTTTATGTGGTCCGCTCTGTCAGGGGGCCTGTGTCACACAATCAGATCAACACACAGATATTCTGCTCATTGTGCAAAGCCTGTCAGAGCACAGCCATCAAAGCTATAGTGCCATGCTCCTCAACCAGGGGTCCAGGGCTCCCTGAGGGGCCGCAAGCGGGTTTCAGGAGGTCCGCCATGCAGGGTGGGCATTAGACTGGCTGGGGCACAGGGCAGAAAGCTGAAAAACCACCACAAGGAGCTGAAGCTCAGAACCCCAAAGCCCCCCACCCAGGGCTGAAGCTGAAGCCTGAACAACTTAGGTTCACAGGGCCCCCCGTGGTGTGGAGCCTCGGGCAATTGCCCTGCTTGCTACCCCCCGAACGCCAGCCATGTCTTTTATATGCAGAAAAACAGTTGTTGTGGCACAGGTGGGCCAGGGATCATGTGTGTGTGTGCGGGGGGGAGGCGCTCAGAAAGAAAAAGCTTGAGAACCCTTGACCGACAACATCCAAGACACCAGATTGCCCCTAGCCACACACCCTTTAAAGAAGCAATGGGCACCAGGTTGTCTTCTCATGTATAAAAAGCCTTATGTTTAAGGGGCCTGGTTCCTCTGTCTCAAACACCAGTTGTGTCAATGGTACGTTTGTTTCTTCAGTCCCCACAACTTGGCCCATATAACCTCCCTTCATTAGCTGCTTGATTTTGGGTGTTGGCAAAGCCTGTTTCAAGGGACTTTTAGGGGTTTCCTTCTTTAATCAACAGGCCTTCTTGAGCTGCCCATCCTCTTTGATACAAAAATTGGGCAAACACTGTCTTAGTCAACAGTTTAGGGAGAAATGAACACTTCAGCAGTCCATTGGGCTGTCTTCTGAGCTAAGGAGGAACTTTTGTTTGAGTTGTAGTGGGATGGGGTGGGGTGAGGGGGCCTGTGAAAAACAAAGAAGGTGGGATGAAAACCCTCTCCCCCTTAGTTGTGTATTTCAGGTTTCATACTTCTTGATAGGTTAAGTATCAAAAATAAAAGACATATGTTCTTCTGACAATAGGCCCATGTACTTGTGTTGGGGTGGGGTAGTTGTATGGGCAGTGAAAAATCTGGCCCAACACAAAGTATCCCTGAACCACTCAGTTCTCCCCTTTTCGTCAAGTCTCCTCTTAAATCAGACCTTTTCCCACTCTAATTATACCTTTTTACTTTCCCTCAGTCGCTTTGCATCGGGACTTCAGTCTCACCAACATTGCTTTCAGTCATTTCTCATGTCTCTCTTTTACGGGCTTGTATTATTTAATGATGTAAAGTATCTAGAGTTACAGCATGTGGAAGTTCAAAACATAAAGTGTTAAATAAGACCAGACAATTGATAACTGAGGGGTCTTTCGGTGTGATGCTGAAGCGAAAAACGTCATTCTTCTCTGCAGATGCTGCGACAAAATATCCCCAAGCGTGCCAGCCCTCTCCTGATTCTTTTGCTATTTTTATTTATTTCCTACATCTTATCATCCGTGAAACAGAGTTTAGGAATAGGAGAAGGAGCAATGGGTTTCAATTGCAGCAAGGGAGGTTTAGGTTGGACATTAGGAAAAGCTTCCTAACTGTCAGGGTGGTTAGGCACTGGAATAAATTGCCTAGAGAGGTTGTGGAATCTCCATCATTGGAGACTTTTAAGAGCAGGTTAGACAAACACCTGTCAGGGATGGTCTAGTTCAGAGGTGGGCAAACTATGGCCCGTGGGCCACATCCAGCCGGCAGGACCCTCCTGCCAGGCCCCTGAGCTCCTGGCCCAGGAGGCTAGTTCCCGGCCCCTCCCATGATGTTTCCCCTCCCCCACAGCCTCAGCGCACTGCCGGCGCAATGCTCTGGGCAGCCGGGCAGCACAGTTGAAGAGCCGCGGCCTGACCCGGTGCTCTGGGCGGTGCTCCAGGCAGTGCGGTAAGAGGGCAGGGGGTGTTGGATAGAGGGTAGGGGATTTCGTGGGTGTGGCCAGGGTTCAGGGTGTGGATAGGGGTTGGCGCGGTCAGAGGGTGAGGAACAGAGGGGTTGGATGGGGCAGGGGTCCCGGGTGGTGCAGTCAGGAATGGGGGGGGGGGTTGGATGGGGTGGCAGGGGGCAGGCAGCAGTGGAGGGTCCGGGGGTGGTCAGGGGACAGGGAGCAGGGGGTGGTGGATGGGGCAGGAGTCCCGGGGGAGCCGTAAGGGGGTGAGAAGCGGGGGGGGTCTGATAGGAGGTGTGGGCCAGGACATATCTGGCTGTTAGGAGAGAGACAGCCTCCCCTAACCGGCCCTCCATACAATTTTGGAAAACCGAAGTGGCCCTCAGACCAAAAAGCTTGACCGCCCCTGGTCTAGAAAATACTTAGTCTTGTCATGAGTGCAGGGGACTGGACTAGTTGATCCCTCAAACTCCCCTCCAGTCCTACGATTCTATGATCACACAAAAGGGCCCTGCACCAGGGGGATGTCAGCCTGAGCACTGGGCAGGGCAAGGGACACACACACCTGCCTACGCTTGACTTTCAGCTCCACTATAGCCCCCATCTCACACACACACATAGTGCCCGCTGCATGCCAAACACACACATAGACAGAGTACCCACTCTACACACATAGCCTGACACTGAGCTTGATCAGAATGGAGAATAATCTCTACTGGGAAACTGGGACAGCTGGAATATTTCCAACTAACCTGAACAAAAAGAACCGAAGGAGATTCTGCTGCCCTGGCAGGGAAATAGGACTAGATTTCCCAACTGGTCTCTTCCATCGGCAGCTTCCTTGAGGCCTGGTTTATCCTTAAAAATGAGATCAACCGAGCTCTGTCGCACAGGACTGAGAAACTTTTCATATCATGTTTGAGGCAGTTAGCTAGTACTGACCCTCAGTGTAATTCTTCCATTGACCTAGACATTGCCACTTGGGGACATGGATTAACTACATTGATGGAAAAAACCTTCCGACAATGTGGAAAGCATCTACACTATGGCACTGCTGCACACCATAGCTGAGTCAATGTAATGGCCTTAGTATACACATTCCCTGAATCAATGGGGGGAGTTTCCCCCTTCCTATTAAAGTTATTTCTCTCTCTTTTTCTAGTCACTTTTCTCCATCCCTTGGTAAAGCTCTTTCCTTCTTTTGATAGGTAAATATGTTCACAAAAGTTGAAATTTCTCCTCTCAGGATAATTCCTTCCTTCCCCTCCCATGAATGGCTCACTGTCATTTCAATTAAAGCCTGAAGTGCTTTGAAACTGACTTGTTTGCCCATGACTTGGTGGAACCACTTTATTTTTCCTCCCTTCACTTACAATGAGTTGAGGATGAAAGCAGTACCTGCTCAGAACCCTAAAATCAGACATAGAGTCAAATATTTCCCTGAATACGTCTGGAGCTGCTTCCTTCGGTGGCAGAGGTTAAATTTGGCTTTGCTGACTTTGAGATTTGCTCCCTGGAGCATCTTTGCTCCCAGGACAACAGGTGTGCACAGAACATACAATTAATGTTGTTGCCGTGTCTTTCCTTGTGGAAATGGAACACAGAAGGCCAGAGCATCACCTGATCTGGATTGCTGTCTCTCCCATGAGGTCATTTTAACATGATACAAAATGGAGGTGACTGTATTCCACTTTATTTGTTGGTCATCTCTCCAAATGTCTCTTTAAGTAATTTCCCACCATTGGGATGCAAAGGTGTCTCGAAATGAGTGAATTTCTTCTGGACTAATCATTTATTGTCAAAAACAATACCGTTTTGGATTGACCTGAAACTATTCACAAATGCGTTACAAATACGCCTAATAGCTTTGTCCCAAAACAATGTGTGTGCGGGGGGAGGATTTAGGTGCCGGTGGCAACACAGCCACTGTAGGAGGGGGTGGTGGTCCTTGCCTTTGTAATTTTTAGCCCAATAGTTGGGGTGTTCACCTTTGAGATCGGAGATCTGGGTTCAATTCCCCCTTCTGTCCAGGGCTGGGCAAAGCTCTGTGTGACATTGCACTCCATATGCTTTATGAAAATATGCATATTAATATGACATAACTGGAATATGCTTTATGCTAAGTGCCCCATGTAACATATCATTATAAAGATTATAATCTACTAAGTGTGTTCATCCTATTTGTTTACATGGATTATTTCTATCTCTGGAGTTAGGAAAATAAGATATAAACTTGTATTACTAATGCAGACAATTAAGTGGAGGCTATTAAAGGTGGTTCAGAATTAATGAACTGTGAATGGCTCTGTTTTCCCGTAAGCCTTCCTGTGTATGTGTGGGACAAACCAGGAAGAATGGATACTGGGGTCTTAGAGTGACATGTGACCATGCCACCTGATACCGAAATCCATCTTGAAGCTGGTACTTTTCCTGAGGGGTGTGGAATTCCAAACAAAGGTTTTCCACCTTAGGGATGTTCTATATAAAGTGGGGAAGCAAACAATGAGTGTCTTCATCTGGCTTAAAAGACGGCCTCCCCACCCCACAGAGATACCTGCAAGCACCTGGAAACAAAGGACTGTAACCACAGGGGTGGGTGAGGCCAGTTTGGACCCAGGTCAGAAAAGGCATCTGACATGAGAAGGATTTTATCTGAAGTAACAACTGGGGTGAGAAGTTAACATTTGTAACTGATTTCTGAGTGTATTAAGTTTAGCCTTCTGTGTTTTTTTTTTATTTTGCATTGTGATTTACATTGTTCTGTCTGTTACCACTTAAAACCACTTAAATCCTACTTTTTATACTTAATAAAATCACTTTTAATTATTTATAAACCCAGTGTAAGTAATTGTTTGCTGGGGGGAAACAGCTGTGCATATCACTCTATGGGTGAATATTTGTCTTTTTACCCTGTATAAGCTTTAGACAGAGTAAAATGGATTTATTTGGGGTTTAGATTCCACTGGGAGCTGGTTTCAGTCTAGATCTGCAGTTTTCGGGGTGTGACCGAGACCCTGGGTCTGTGTTGCAGCAGGCTAGTGTGTCTGGCTCAAGAAGGCAGGGTTCTGGAGGCCCAGGCTGACAGGGAAAATGGGCTCAGAGGATATTTCAGCATATCAGGTGACAGTCCCAATGAGGGTCTCGGTGACTGAACCCAGCATACTATGCACTTGGGTTTCCTGCTTTTCCAAAAAACATCACAGCCCTTGAGCAATGAGCTGTTCCAGTCTGGGTTGCTCTCAATCTCTCCTTTCAAATTTGTTCTACTGTAGATAACTAATTAAATAACCATTGGAAGAGAGACGTGAAGTTGAGAATCTCACCCACTAAGTGGTCCCCTTAGCCACCAGCTAATAGAATCATTCTCTGTCTCTGGCCCTCTGATGCTTCCCCTGTTTTGTCCACTGATCTCAGTTGGGGCCTGGAGACCTTGTTGGAATAAAACCAAATTAATAATAATAACAATATAATAAAGAACAATACTCCCAAGGGCTCTGCGAAATTACTTTGTAATGGGATGGGAATTGAATTTCCACTCCCCACAACTCAACCAATACAGAGTTAAACAGATTCAAGAATTGGTTAGGAGTTTATTCATTGCTTTCCTCAGGGCGTCCTTCACCTCTGTGTTCCTCAGGCTGTAGATGAGGGGGTTCAACATGGGGATCACCAGTGTGTAAAACACTGAGGTCACTTTGTCTCTGTCCATGGAATAGCTGGAGGTGGGACGTAAATACATGAAGAAGAGGGTGCCAAAAAATAAGACCACAGATGTCAAGTGGAAAGAGCAGGTGGAGAAAGCTTTTTGCCGGCCCTCGGCAGAGCGGATCTGCAGGATGGTGGAGATGATATAGACATAGGAGAGGAGGACAATCACAAAGCTGCTCCCTGTAATACAACTCACGAAAGCAAACATCATAATCTCATTGATGTGGGTGTCAGAACAGGAGAGCACCAGCAGCGCAGGGTCGTCACAGAAGAAATGATTGATGATGTTGGAGCTGCAGAATGACAGCCGAAATGTAAAACACGTGTATATTATTGAATCCACCAACCCCACAGCGTACACCCCAGCCACAAGCTGTTTACAAATCTGCCTGGATATGGTGACCGTATAGAACAGAGGGTTACAGATGGCCACATAACGGTCAAATGCCATCACAGCTAGCAAGAGGCACTCAACATCTCCAAAAACGATAGAGAGATACATTTGCACAGCACAGGCAGTGTAAGAAATGCTTTTCCTTTCGGCAAAGAAATTCAGCAGCATCTTTGGGGAAATTATCAAAGAAACGCAGAGGTCACAGAAAGACAAATTACTGAGGAAAAAGTACATGGGGGTGTGGAGTCGGGGATCAATTGTAATTAACAAGATCATCCCCCCATTCCCCAGCAGGGTAATACCACAAATCAGTAGGAACACCCCAAACAGGGGGACCTGCAGCTCCGGACGATCTGTCAGTCCTGAGAGAATGAACTCAGTCACCTCTGAGTGATTTCCCTCTTCCATCTCCTCCAAACAGAGATCAGGCAGCTACAGAGATGTGGGCAGGTGGATGGTGAGGAAAACCTGTCCGTTCTCTGTAATGAAGTAAGTGAAGATAAATGGAGATCAGTTTCTCAATGGACATCAGTAGCTGCTCAGGGAAGGGCTTAGTCTACAGAGCCAGATATTGACAGCTGGTCATTCCAGGTGTTCAATAAAATGCACATGCTGTGCAAATACAATCACACCCAGCTTAATCATGCCCCCCCACATAAACACTCCTGTTCACTAATCCCAATAAAAAAACCAGTGACTTGTGACTCTGCTGTGAGAGAATCAGTCTGAAGAGATGATTCCTTAGCTAAAGAAGGGGTGAGAGTAAAGGAGTGTCAATCTTTCCACCCTCTTTGGGCAAGGGGAGCTCTGTTGCTTGGCATGTCGGTTTGGGGTAAAGTTGCTTACCGTACTAATTAAGCTTTTTGGCATTTACTTTAGCCTGTACGAAAACCCAGCCACATAAAGGGAAACCCTGGCTTCAGTGACTATGTAATTGCCTATTTTTTCCAACCAAAGAGGTCAATTCTTTAGTTGAAGGGGTCGGAGTTGGGACTAAGGCTTTTAGTGTTGGAGGTCTGGACTTTAATACCTGCCGACCACCATGGTGTGTGCGTGTAATACAGGATAATAGCACGTACCTGCTGAGAAGAGAGAGAGAGATGTGGTGCTGTTTCCCCATTGACAGAAACTGCACATTTGGAGCACTAGGGAAGTTTTATAGTGAGATTTGTGATCTATGGGACATGATTCCTGAAGCAACTGGGAATAACTGAGCTCAAATAGCTATAAAAGCTAATTAAGGCATTCAGTGAACCAAAGCCACCCTTGGTGTAATTCATACCCTGCGGATTAATTTGTCCCACTCTTTCCTCCTGTGTTATTAAATGATGCAATTTCTACCAGAGTTACAGAGTATGAGGTTAGGGGTATAATTCATCCTGATGTTTTCAGTGCAAGCTGGGTACTGTGTAGAGCTGATCCACAAAGGGTTGTTGTTGTTTTTTGTGGAGACCAATTTTTTTTTGCAAAAAACATAATATTTCGGCTCGGAAATACCACGGGCGTTCCTCAGATGCTGCACACCACCAATCTCTTCCATGGGCCAGGTTCCCAGGCTGGATTACATTCCCCATGATGGATGATGGTCTCTACTCCTGCTGGACATCCCTGGAACAATACCAGAGCTACGGTTTAGGGAGGAGGGGAGTTTGGTATTCTCATAAATATAAAGGGAAGGCTAACCACATTTAAATCCTTCCTGGCCAGAGGAAAAACCCTTCCACCTGTAAAGGGTTAAGAAGAAAAAAGGTAACCTCGCTGACACGTGACCAAAATGACCAATGAGGAGACAAGATACTTTCAAATCTGGAGCGGGGCGGGGGAAACAAAGGGCTCTCTCTGTCTGTGCGTTGCCTTTGCTGGGACCAGAGCAGGAATGCAGGTCAGAACTCCTGTAAAGGGTTAATAAGCAATCTAGTTAGATATGCGTTAGATTCTGTTTTGTTTAAATGGCTGATAAAATAAGTTGTGCTGAATGGAATGGATATTCCTGTTTTTGTGTCTTTTTGTAACTTAAGGTTTTGCTTCGAGGGATTCTCTATGTTTTTGAATCTGATTACCCTGTAAGGTATTTACCATCCTGATTTTACAGAGGTGATTCTTTTACTTTTTCTTCAATTAAAATTCTTCTTGTAAGAACCTGATTGCTTTTTCCTTGTTCTTAAGATCCAAGGGTTTGGGTCTGTGTTCACCTATGCAAATTGGTGAGGATTTTTATCAAGCTGTCACAAATATAAGGGGAAGCGTAAACCCCTTTAAAATCCCTCCTGGCCAGAGGAAAAATCCTCTCACCTGTAAAGGGTTAAGAAACTAAAGGTAACCTCGCTGGCACCTGACCAAAATGACCAAGGAGGAGACAAGATACTTTCAAAAGCTGGGAGGAGGGGGAAAAAACAAAGGGTCTGTGGCTGTCTGTATGCTGCTTTTGCCGGGGACACTTCTTAACAGGGGACAGAACAGGGGACAGAACAGGAATGGAGTCTTAGAACTTTTAGTAAGTAATCTAGCTAGGTATCTGTTAGATTATAATTTCTTTAAATGGCTGAGAAAAGAACTGTGCTGAATAGAATGATTATTCCTGTCTGTGTGTCTTTTTTGTAACTTAAGGTTTTGCCTAGAGGGATTCTCTATGTTTTGAATCTAATTACCCTGTAAGGTATCTACCATCCTGATTTTACAGAGGTGATTCCTTTACTTCTATTAAAAGTCTTCTTGTAAGAAAACTGAATGCTTTTTTCATTGTTCTAAGATCCAAGGGTTTGGGTCTGTGGTCACCTATGCAAATTGGTGAGGATTTTTACCAAACGTTCCCCAGGAAGTGGGGTGCAAGGCTTGGGAGGATTTTGGGGGGAAAGACGTGTCCAAACTACGTTTCTCAGTAAACCCAGTTAAAGTTTGGTGGTGGCAGTGGAAATTCCAAGGGCAAAAGGTAAAATTAATTTGTACCTTGGGGAAGTTTTAACCTAAGCTGGTGAAAGTAAGTTTTGGAGGTTTTCATGCAGGTCCCCACATCTGTACCCTAGAGTTCAGAGTGGGGAAGGAACCTTGACATGGTGGCAGAGTGGTGGGATTAACCTGAAATCCTTTTGAGATCAATTTGAGATTTTTTGAACCAGAAAAAACAGATTTTAAAAAGGATTTTTTTTCCTTTGGACTGCTGGAAAGGAGGTCCAACTGAAAGCAGCTAGTTTTTTCTCTGCTTTGGGGCCAGAGCGGAGACAAAAGGGGATTATATTTGTGAATTGCAGGTTTTCTTTGCCTGGAGGCAGAGTAATTAACTCCTGCAGGGAAATTCACAGTCTTCGCAAACCAGAGGGTTTTTTTCCCCTAAAAGTAAATGGGGGGGTGGGTGTTCTACCCATTTCCCTGGAGACAAAAGTAGCAAGGGTTTTCTTTTTGGATTTTGATTTTTTTTTTTTTACAAGGAGCACAGGTTTGAAAAGGATTTTTTTTCCTTTGGGCTGCTGGTAAGCAGGTTTCCAAGTAGTTGGAGGTTTTTTGCTTTGATTTGGGACCAGAGCAGACACAAAGGGAATTGTCTTTTTCTGTAGGCTGACAATCATTATCGGAGAATAGGTATCCTATTACAGCACAGCAAAATTTTACAAGCCAAGTTTTGTTTGTTTTATTTCTAACCCTCGGGTGTAAAGCTAGTTAAAAACAGAGAGGTAAAGATGACAGACACCAAGGCACTACACAAATTGGAGTTAGCCAAACTGGAGACAATGAAAGAAGCCGAAAAAGCTCTAGAAGCTGCTCACAGGAGAGCAATGGAGGCAAAGGACAAAGAGATGGAGGCAAGGGACAAACAAATGGAGGCAAAGGACAAAGAAAGGGAGGCAGCGAAAGAGGCAGAACAACACCAAGCGGCTGCTCACAGGAGAGCTATGGAAGCAAGGGACAAAGAAATGGAAGCAAGGGACAAAGAAATGGAGGCAAGGGACAAAGAACTGGAGGAGAAGGAAAAAGAGAGGAAGCATGTGGAGGAGATGGAGAAGATAAAGGCTCAGCAGAATATACCAACAAACCCTAGCAATCCTTCTCCAGGTACCACTTCCCATCCCAGAAAGTTCCCCACCTACAACACAGGCGATGATACGGAGGCCTTCTTAGAAAACTTTGAAAGGGCCTGCCTTGGGTACAGCATCTCTACCGACCAATACATGGTAGAGCTGAGGCTACAGCTCAGTGGACCCTTAGCTGAGGTGGTGGCTGAAATGCCTAAAGAACACATGAACATGTATGAACTGTTTAAATCCAAGGCGAGAGTCAGAATGGAGATAACACCCAAGCATTCTCGTCAGAGGTTCATAGCCCTAAGGTGGAAACCAGACGTGTCATTTACCCGACATGCCTACCACATTGTGGGATGACTGGATATCAGGAGCAAGTGTTGAATCTCCAGAAGAGTTGCCCTTCCTAAAGCAAATGGAACAATTCTTAGAGGTTGTTCTTGAGGAAATAGAAAGATACATCCTAGATGGGAAGCCCAAAACTGTAATTGAGGCAGGAGAGATTGGAGCCAGATGGGTAGAGGTGGCAGAGAAGAAGAAAACTGGTTGCAGTTGGAGTGGAGACCAGAAGGGACAACCCCAGACCACACCCTATTACCGGGGGCTGCCCAAGGACCCACCTACCTCCCAAAGAATCCTCCGGACACCTTATCGTCCCACCACCCCATTCTCCAGCAACCCACCTCACCCCAGTGACCCGTCAGCTGGATGATGTTTTAAATGTAACAAGCTGGGGCATGTAAAGGCCAACTGCCCCAAGAACCCCAACAGATTACAGTTCATTGCACCGGAATCACACCAGAGGTCCGCAGGACCAGATACCTCCCAGATACACTTGGAGCGGAGGGAAACTGTGAGTGTGGGCGGGAAGAAGGTCACCGCGTGGAGGGACACCGGAGCACAAGTGTCAGCTATCCATACTTCCTTAGTGGACCCCAATTTAATCAACCCAGAGATCCCAGTGACGATTCAACCCTTCAAGTCCAACTCTTTCGATCTGCCTACAGCCAAGTTGCCTGTCCAGTACCAGGGCTGGTCAGGAACGTGGACTTTTGCAGTCTATGATGATTATCCCATCCCCATGCTGTTGGGGGAAGACTTGGCCAATCATGTGAAGTGGGCCAAGAGGGTGAGAATGGTCACCCACAGCGAGGCTAAAAAAGCCGTGACACCTAGCTCTGTTCCGGAAACTTCTATCAGGAACCGGTCAGAGGTGATGGACCCGGACCCCAGGCCAATGTCTGCAACAGCAGTAGTGGATCCAGTCCCAGAGACCCAGATAGAACCAGTCCCAGAACCGGAACCAGTGGAACAAATAGCACCAGACCCATTACCAGCACTGAATCCAGTACTTGCAACCTCAACACCAGAGGGCCCCACCGAACCTGAACCGGCAGCAGCCCATAATCCTACACAAGAGGCTCAGCCAGAGCCTGAACCCCAACAGAGTGTCCCAGCGGAGAGCAGTTCACAGTCAATGGAAACAGCCCCATCCCCTACATCGCTTCCAGAGGGACCAAGCATAGGTCCACAATCCAATGAGGAACTGATGTCTCCAGCATCAAGGGAACAGTTCCAGACCGAACAGGAAGCAGATGAAAGCCTCCAGAGAGCTTGGGCGCCAGCACGGAGCAACTCACCACCTCTCAGCTCTTCTAATCGATCCAGGTTTGTTGTAGAAAGAGGACTTTTATACAAGGAAACTCTTTCTGGTGGACACCAGGAAGACTGGCATCCTCAGAGACAGTTGGTAGTTCCAACTAAATACTGGGCCAAGCTCTTGAGCTTAGCCCATGATCATCCTAGTGGCCATGCTGAGGTGAACAGGACCAAAGACCGTTTGGGGGGGTCATTCCACTGGGAGGGAATGGGCAAGGATGGTTCTACCTATGTCCGGTCTTGTGACGTATGCCAAAGAGTGGGAAAACCCCAAGACCAGGTCAAAGCCCCTCTCCAGCCACTCCCCATCATTGAAGTTCCATTTCAGAGAGTAGCTGTGGATATTCTGGGTCCTTTTCCGAAAAAGACACCCAGAGGAAAGCAGTACATACTGACTTTCATGGATTTTGCCACCCGATGGCCGGAAGCAGTAGCTCTAAGCAACACCAGGGCTAAAAGTGTGTGCCAGGCACTAGCAGACATTTTTGCCAGGGTAGGTTGGCCCTCCGACATCCTCACAGATGCAAGGACTAATTTCCTGGCAGGAACTATGGAAAACCTCTGGGAAGATCATGGGGTAAATCACTTGGTTGCCACTCCTTACCACCACCAAACAAATGGCATGGTGGAGAAGTTTAATGGAACTTTGGGGGCCATGATACGTAAATTCGTAAATGAGCACTCCAATGATTGGGACCTAGTGTTGCAGCAGTTGCTCTTTGCCTACAGAGCTGTACCACATCCCAGTTTAGGGTTTTCCCCATTTGAACTTGTATATGTCTGTGAGGTTAAGGGGCCATTACAGTTGGTGAAGCAGCAATGGGAGGGATTTACACCTTCTCCAGGAACTAACATTCTGGACTTTGTAACCAACCTACAAAACACCCTCCGAACCTCTTTAGCCCTTGCTAAAGAAAACTTGCAGGATGCTCAAAAAGAGCAAAAAGCCTGGTATGATAAGCATGCCAGAGAGCGTTCCTTCAAAGTAGGGGACCAGGTCATGGTCTTGAAGGAGCTCCAGGCCCATAAAATGGAAGCATCATGGGAAGGGCCATTCACCATCCAGGAGCGCCTGGGAGCTGTTAATTATCTCATAGCATTCCCCACCTCCAACCGAAAGCCTAAGGTGTACCATATTAATTCTCTAAAGCCCTTTTATTCCAGAGAATTAAAGGTTTGTCAGTTTACAGCCCCAGGAGGAGATGACGCTGAGTGGCCTGAAGGTGTCTACTAGGAAGGGAAAAGTGCTGGTGGTGTGGAAGAGGTGAATCTCTCCATGACCCTTGGGCATATGCAGAGACAGCAGATCCAGGAGCTGTGCACTAGCTATGCGCCAATGTTCTCAGCGACCCCAGGACTTACTGAACGGGCATACCACTCCACTGACACAGGTAATGCTCACCCAATTAAAGTCCAACCTTAACCAAGGGGTACTGGCAAGTACCGCTAGATGAATCCACCAAGGAAAGGTCAGCGTTCACCACACATCTCGGGCTGAATGAATTTAATGTACTCCCTTTCAGGCTGCGAAATGCACCCGCCACCTTCCAAAGACTTGTAGATGGTCTCCTAGCGGGATTAGGAGAATATGCAGTCGCCTATCTTGACGATGTGGCCATATTTTCGGATTCCTGGGCAGAACACCTGGAACATCTACAAAAAGTCCTTGAGCGCATAAGGGAGGCAGGACTAACTGTTAAGGCTAAGAAGTGTCAAATAGACCTAAACAGAGTGACTTACCTTGGGCACCAGGTAAGTCAAGGAACTATCAGCCCCCTACAGGCCAAAGTGGATGCTATCCAAAAGTGGCCTGTCCCAAAGTCAAAGAAACAGGTTCAATCCTTCTTAGGCTTGGCCGGTTATTACAGACGATTTGTACCGCAATACAGCCAAATCGCTGCCCCACTGACAGACCTAACCAAAAAGAAACAGCCAAATGCCGTTCAGTGGACCGAAAAGTGTCAGAAGGCCTTTAACCAGCTTAAAGTGACATTCATTTCTGACCCTGTACTAAAGGCCCCAGACTTTGACAAACCGTTCCTAGTAACCACAGATGCGTCCGAGCGTGGTGTGGGAGCAGTTTTAATGCAGAAAGGACCTGATCAAGAATTCCACCCTGTAGTGTTTCTCAGCAAAAAACTGTCTGAGAGGGAAAGCAACTGGTCAGTCAGTGAAAAAGAATGTTACGCCATTGTCTATGCCCTGGAAAAGCTACACCCATATGTTTGGGGACGGCGTTTCCATCTGCAAACTGACCATGCTGCGCTACAGTGGCTTCATACCGCCATGGGAAATAACAAAAAACTTATTCGGTGGAGTTTAGCTCTCCAAGATTTTGATTTTGACATCCAACACATCTCAGGAGCTTCTAACAAAGTGGCTGATGCACTCTCCCGTGAAAGTTTCCCAGAATCAACTGGTTAAAATCATCCTTGAGATGTGGAAAATATTGTTAGTCTTTATGTACTTGGCAGTATATTTAGAGGTGCATGTGTCTTATTAACTCTGTTTTTCCTAGAGCTCAGGAAGAAATCCCAGCCAGCGTTTCACCCTAGCTGAGATTTGGGGAGCGTGTCATAAATATAAAGGGAAGGGTAAACCCCTTTAAAATCCCTCCTGGCCAGTGGAAAAATCCTCTCACCTGTAAAGGGTTAAGAAGCTAAAGGTAACCTCGCTGGCACCTCACCAAAATGACCAAGGAGGAGACAAGATACTTTCAAAAGCTGGGAGGAGGGGGAAAAAACAAAGGGTCTGTGGCTGTCTGTATGCTGCTTTTGCCGGGGACAGAACAGGAATGGAGTCTTAGAACTTTTAGTAAGTAATCTAGCTAGGTATGTGTTAGATTATGATTCCTTTAAATGGCTGAGAAAATAGCTGTGCTGAATAGAATGACTATTCCTGTCTGTGTGTCTTTTTTGTAACTTAAGGTTTTGCCTAGAGGGATTCTCTATGTTTTGAATCTAATTACCCTGTAAGGTATCTACCATCCTGATTTTACAGAGGTGATTCCTTTACTTCTATTAAAAGTCTTCTTGTAAGAAAACTGAATGCTTTTTTCATTGTTCTAAGATCCAAGGGTTTGGGTCTGTGGTCACCTATGCAAATTGGTGAGGATTTTTACCTAACGTTCCCCAGGAAGTGGGGTGCAAGGCTTGGGAGGATTTTGGGGGGAAAGACGTGTCCAAACTACGTTTCCCAGTAAACGCAGTTAAAGTTTGGTGGTGGCAGTGGAAATTCCAAGGGCAAAAGGTAAAATAGTTTGTACCTTGGGGAAGTTTAAACCTAAGCTGGTAAAAATAAGCTTAGGGGGTTTTTTCATGCAGGTCCCCACATCTGTACCCTAGAGTTCAGAGTGGGGAAGGAACCTTGACATATTTTGATGGAAAGCTTATAATTTCCACGGAAAAGATAATTTCATGGAAAAAAGAGTTGAATGGAAAATCCAATTTCCCATCAAAAACACTTGTGAAGAAAAATTTTCAACCAGCCTCAGCAACAAATTTGGAATCAAAGGAACAGAAAGTTAGATACAGGTGAAACGTACTTATTTTTTGCAGCTGTAGCTGATATCTTCTCAGTCATTCATGGTTTCAGAATCACCTCATTGTCCTGGCCCCAATAGGTGGAATGTAAAACCTGTAAGAGATGTAAGAGTACTCCAGATTATCTAGCTATTTATAGCATGCCAATCACCATGTGTGATGAACTGGGACTGTTGTTAATGTTTCCTCTGAATACTGAAGGGGTGCCTCAGTTTCCCCTAGGCATTTCTTAAGTCTCTAGGTGGTGAGATAAGGGAGTGTAATTGTTGCAGAGCAAAGGGCCAGTGTACATAAATGGCCGACACTCTGTCTCCTGGCAACTGATGGCCTGGGCCCTTCCCCCTGTAAGGTGATAGCTAAAAGGTTGGAGAAGAAAGGAATCCGGTGACGAGGGACTGGAGTGTGAGTCAGTTTGGGGCTGGCTGGGGACGTGGAGTGAGGTGCAGACGGGGTTGTCTGGCTCACTGCCCCCCAAAATGGAACAGGCTGAGGGGTCCTGTTCTCTCTACCTACAAGCTCTGTTTTTGACCATGTTCCTTTCGTCAAATAAACCTCTGTTTTACTGGCTGGCTGAGAGTCACGTCTGACTGTGAAGTTGGGGTACAGGACCCTCTGGCCTCCCCAGGACCCCACCTGGGCGGACTTGCTGTGGGAAACATACGGAGGGGCAGAGGATGCTGAATGCTCCAAGGTCAGACCCAGGAAGGTTGAAGCCGTGTGAGCTTCTCACCCTGAAGACAGTCTGCTCACAGAGAAGAGACTTCCCCAGAGTCCCGACTGGCTTCCCTAGGGAGCAGTTCCAGAGCATTGCCCGGGGACTCCGTGACACAATGATATCCTATGTCCTTCCCTTGCTAGGTTACTCCCAAAGGTAGGAAAGATAGGTTCACTCATTTTGCTTGATGGAGACCACATGATGACCAAAGGAGCTCAGGAGGAGACCACAGCATGCTACGGACTTCTGCAGTTCACAAAACTATCCCTCTTGTATGCATATTATCTGCACACAGAGATCAGCTTTAAGATGCTAAATAAATCTATGAGTCAACTAGAAATAATCATGCTCTCATCACAAATATTAACATTTTTTATAATGTATGCAAAGTTATAAGATTACACTGTATCATGTTATTAATACATATTCCAAATGGAGGTTGGCAAACTGGTCTGTCTTAAAGAAATGTGTGCTCTGCATATTTTTGTATCTAAACAGTAACCAGAGTCATCAAGCAAGAAGGGAAACAAAGGAAGCCCAAAAAGGTGAGGAAAAAGCAGCAGGGAACATCCTTCTACATAGACATTTTGTCTTCTGGTAACCAGGTGGAAATATTTCTCAAAGTGAGGATAGGACTATAAAAAGTAGGGGCAGACAACCCAAGCCATCGCTCTCGCTCTCTCTCTCTCTCTCTCTTGCTCCCATTGATTCACTGCATCTGAAGGGATAAAGGAAGCAGCCATTGGACTGGGGGATGGGTCCTGACCTAAGAAGTTTGGTCAGTAAGACTGCTGAAAGCATGTGGTGAGGAAACTTTTGCTTTAAATTTCACATCATTTGTTAACTTAGGCACAAGTTGCATTCTAGTTTTATTTTTCTTGTAACCATGTCTGACTTCTATGACTCCTAATTTGTACTCACTGAAAATCTATCTTTGCAGTCAATAAACTTTCTTTTGTTGTTTTATCTAATCCAGTGAATTTCAATAGAAGTGTCTGCGAAGCTAAGTTGCAGGCATGTGAGTGCTAATAAATAAATAATGGGCAAAGTAACTTGTAGTGACCAGGAGAGGACTGGGCAGCACAGGACATACATTTCCGGAGGGAAACCAAAGACTGGGGAGCATGTTGGGGTCCCCCTGAAGTACAACCAATGGTGGTGAGAGCCTGAGTGTCACCCAACTATTTCTGGCCAGTCTGCAGTTACATACACATGTTCAGGGTGTGAGTTGCACGCTTGACAGTTGTTTGTGAGTGGCCCAGGTGGAAGCCACTTCAGCAAGGCATTGCAAGGTTGCAGGCAGGTGTGACACAGCTGCTGATTACTCTGGGTTGGACCCTGGTATGTCACAGCCACCAACCTAGAAAATATCCCTGTAACACCACAGGTGTGGAGCTGACTGACAGTAGTGTTCGATTGACATGAAAGGGTGAGGTCCCCACAGGGATGGGCCCATGCACTGATCCAGTGATGACTCTTCTCTTCTTCACTATGATAGCAGAAGTTATCCCCCACGGGTGTGCAGGCTTGGCTGGCATTATCAGTGCACCAGGGAATGTTGGTTCCCCCTTCTCCTAGGTGGTGCCAACCTGTGAGGCATTGTAGGGTTGATTGTATTAGGAGGAAAAATTGATGACCCAAGTTAGCTATATTCTTTGGTATAATCCGTGGGGGAGTGGTTTCAAAGAATGGACACAACCTCCTGCTTCCCTTAACACAAGTGGAAATAACCAACAGCCAGCAATCTCTGTATTCAGAAACTCCCAAATCTGTCACTCCAGGTCTGTGCCCACGAAACACTGTGCCCCTACTTCCTCTAGGAGTCATGCTCACAACTCCTCCTCCTGGCTTCTCTGCTTTCTGTGACCCAGAGTTGCCCGGGACTGTCCTCACTGAAAATTCCAAAGTCAGGGCAGGGTGCAAAAAGGAGAATATTCCCCAAACTGGTCATTAACACTGAAGATCTCTGCAACATCTCTGCAGATGCTTCTACAGAATATCTCCGAGCAGGCCAGCTCCCTCATGATTCTTTTGTTAATTTTCTTTATTTCCTATAATTTATAGTCCATGAAACAGAGTGTGCCACTGCATCCCATAATTCTTTATAGAAATATGCTTATGCATGTAAATATGACATAACTGGAATATGTTTTATGCGAGATATGTCATGTAACATATCTCTTTAAAGGTTACGATCTACTGGATATATTCATCCCCTTTCTATGCATGTATCATTTCTGTATTCCAACTTATGAATATTGGCTGTGTACTTGTTTGATTTTAAGTTGCCTCAGTGAAGCTGTTGGTAGGCTTCTTGAGAAAAGACTATTATCTTTTAGTGCCCAATCAAGAAACACGTAAGCTAATAAACTTTGAGAGACACCAATCCACATCTGAACTTTCCTGGGAATGTGGCGTCGTTCTGTAAGGAACTGAGTCATGCATGGACATGTGACTTGCCCATGTGACTCCAAAACTCCATCTTGGAGCTGGATTCTCCATAGGAGAGGGGAAGGGGTTTCCACCCCCAAGAGAGAGACTGTCTAAGCCCCTGGGGAAACCCCTCCATTTTGCATTCAGCTGGCACAAAATATAGCTCCTCCACCCCACGGAGTTGCCTGAAAGAAACTGGAACAAAGGACAGTAACTAAAGGGGTGTGAGTGATTTCTGGATGCAGATTAGAAGGAAGTCTAGTCAGCAAAAGAGGCTTATTGGAACATTTCTGAGGGTGAGATTTACCTGCATTTGGTATTTACTGTATTAGGCTCAGGCTTACATATTTTATTTTATTTTGTTTGGTAATTCACTTTGTTCTGTCTGTTATTACTTGGAACCACTTAAATCCTACTTTTTGTATTTAATAAAATCACGTTTTACTTATTAAGTGTCACCCGGGGGCTCAGGCGCAAACAGTGTTACAGAGAGTGAACAATTTATGAGTTTGCCCTGTATAAACGATATACAGGGTTAAACAGATTTATTGGGGTTTGTACCCCATTTGGAGCTGGACATCTGAATACTGGAGACAGGAGCACTTTTCAGTTAAGCCTGCAGCTTGTGCGGGTCCTGGCTGAGACTTGGATCTGTGTTTGGAGCAGGCAGTCGTGCCTGGCTCATACAAGGTAAGGTACTGAAGTCCCAAGCTGGCAGGGAAAACAGGCTCAGAGGTAGTCTAGGCACATCCGGAGGCAGTCCCAAAGGGGTTTCTGAGACGCAACCCGTCACACAGAGTTTAAGAATGAAATTGCAAAACAATGCGGGAGTAGGGGAAGGATAGGACAAGAACCGATGGACTTCATTTGCAGCAAGGGCTGTTTACGTTCGACAATAGGAAAAACATCCCAACATTGAGCGTGGCTAAGCACTGGAATAACTTGACCAGGAAGGTTGTGGAATCTCCACCATTGGAGGAGGTTTGATAAAAACCTGTCAGGGAGATAGGACTAGATTTATCAACTGTGCTTTTTGATCAGCAGCTTCTCTAAGGCCTGGTTTATGTTTAAAAATTAGATCAACAGAGCTCCGTCACATAGGGCGGGGAAACTTTTCACACCTTGTGCGAGGCAGTTAGCTTGTACTGACCCTCAGTGTAATTCTTCCATTGACTGAGCTATTGCCTCTCGGAGACGTGGATTAACTAAATTGAAGGAAAACCGCTTCCATCAATGTGGAAAGCATTTACACTACGGCGCTGCTGCACACCATAGCTGAGACAATGTAATGGCCGTAGTATAGACATTCCCTGAATCGATGGGGGAGTTTCCCCCTTCCTATTAAAGCTATTCCTCTCTCCTTTTCCATCATTCTTTTCCCTCCCTTGGTAAAGCTTTTTCCTTTTTTTGAAAGGTAAATATGTTCAGAAAAGTTGAAATTGCTCCTCTCAGGATAGTTCCTTCCTTCCCCTCCTATGAATGGCTCACTGCCATTTCAATTAAGAGCCGAAATGTTCTGAAACTGATTTGTTTGCCCATGACTTGATGGTACCTTTTTCTTTTCCCTCCCTTCACTAACAATGAGTTGAGGACGGAAGCAGCGCCTGCTCAGAACCCTAAAATCAGAACCGTAATATCAGAGTTGAATCTTTCCCTCTTTGCTAATCACACCAACGTTACCCTTAATAATTATGGAGCTGCTTCCTGGGATGACTTGGAGATTTGCTCCCTGGATCATCTTTCCTCCCAGGACAACAGGTGTGCACAGCACATGCAATTAATATTGTTGTTGTCTCTTTCCTTGTTGAAATGGAAGACAGAGGGCCAGAGAATCAGTTGGTCTCGATCACTGTCTCTCCCGTTAGGCCTTTTGAATATAATATGAAACTGAGGTGACTGTGTTCCACTTTATTTGTTGGTCACCTGTGGTTAACACTGAAGATCTCTGCAGATGCTGCAACAAAGTATCTCCAAGCATGCCACCCCCCCTCCCTCCCTCCTGTCATCTCATGTGCTGTTTTCCCGGCCAGCCTGGGCCTCCAGAACTCAGCCTTGTTGAGCCAGACATGCTAGCCAGCTGCAACCCAGACCATGGGTCTGGGCCACACATCCAAAACTGCAGATCTAGACTGAAAACAGCTCAGCAGGATACCTGTCTCCAGCATGCAGACACCCAGCTCCCAAAGGGATCTAAACCCCAAATAAATCCATTTTACTCTGTATAAAACATATACAGGGTAAAATGGTACATGTTCGCCCCCTATATCACTGCAAGAAAGATATGCACAGCTGTTTTCCCTCCCAAGGTAACAATTACTCACACTGAGTTTATAAATAAACAAAAGGGATTTTATTAAGTATAAAAAGTAGGATTTAAGTGGTTTTAAGTCGTAACAGATAGAACAAAGTAAAACACGCAAGGCTAAGATTAATACACTCAGAAATCAGTTACAAAAGTTAACTTCTCACTCCAGATAATATCCTTCTCAGATCAGATGCCTATTCTGACCTGGGTCCAGCCTGTTCTCACCCACCCCTGTGGTTACAGTCCTTATGTTTCCAGGTGCTTGTGGGTATCTCTGTGGGGTGGGCAGGCTGTCTCTTCAGCCAGCTGAAGACACTCATTGTTTACTTCCCCACTTTATATAGAACATACCCAAGGTGGGAAAAATTTGTTTGGAATTCCACCCCACACAGAACAAGTACCAGCTTCAAGATGGAGCTCAGTATCTGGTGGCAAGGTCACATGTCACTGTAAGATCCCAATCTCTGTTCTTCCTGGTTTCTCCCACATGTACACAGGAAGGCTTTCAGCTAAACAAAGCCATTCACAGTTCATTGATTCTGAAGCACCTTTAATGGCCTCCACTTAATATGTCTACATCAGTAATACAAGTTAATATCTTATTCTCCTACTTCCAGACATAAATATAATCCATGTAAACAAATAGGATGAACACACTTAGTAGATTATAATCTTTATAATGATATGTTACATGGGGCACTTAGCATAAAGCATATTCCAATGATGTTATATTCAGAAGCATATTTTCATAAAGCACAAGGATTTCAATGTCACACATAGCTTTGCCCAGCACTGGACAGAAGGGGAATTGAACCCGGATTTCCCACCTCACAGGTGAACACCCCAACTATTGGGCTAAAAATTACAAAGGCAAGGACCACCACCGCCTCCTACAGTGGCTATGTTGCTACCGGTATCAAAATCCTCCCTTCTCACAGACACATTATTTTGGGACAAAGCTTTTCGGAGTATTTGAAACACATTTGTTAATAGTTTCAGGTCAATTAAAAAAGTATTTGTTTTTGACAATAAATGACTAGTCCAGAAGAAATTCATTCATTTTGAGACACCAATGGTGGAAAATTACTTAAAGAGACATTTGGAGAGATGACCAACAAATTAAGCGGAGTACAGTCACCTCCATTTTGTATTGTGTTAAAATGACCTCACAGGAGAAACAGCAATCCAGGTCAGCTTATTTTCTGGCCGTCTGTGTTCCATTTCCACAAGGAAAGACACGGCAACAACATTAATTGCATACGCTGTGGACACCTGTTGTCCTAGGAGAAAAGATGCTCCAGGGAGCAAATCTCAAATCATCAAAGCCATTTTTAACCTCTGCCGCCCAAGGAAGCAGCTGCAGAGGTATTAAGGGTAACGTTGGTGTGGTTAGCAAACAGGGAAAGATTTGACTCGATGTCTGATTTTAGGGATCTGAGCTGGTACTGCTTCCATCCTCAACAGCTTTACAAGGGAGGGAGAAGACTAATGGAAAAGGAGAGAAAAATAGCTTGAAGAGGAAGGGGGAAAACTCCCCCATCAATTCAGGGAATGTCTATACTAAAGCCATTTCATTGACTCAGCTATGGTGTGCAGCAATGCCGTAGTGTAGATGCTTTCCACACTGATGGAAGGGTTTTTCCTTCGATGTAGTTAATCCACGTCTCTGAGAGGCAGTAGCTAGGTCAATGGAAAAATTAAACTGAGGGTCAGTACAAGCTAACTGCCTCGCACAGGGTGTGAAAAGCTTCATAGAATCATAGAATCATAGAATATCAGGGTTGGAAGGGACCTCAGGAGGTCATCTAGTCCAACCCCCTGCTCAAAGCAGGACCAATCCCCAATTAAATCATCCCAGCCATGGCTTTGTCAAGCCTGACCTTAAAAACTTCTAAGGAAGGAGATTCTACCACCTCCCTAGGTGGTTTCCCCACACTGTGTGATGGAGCTCTGTTGATTTATTTTTTAAGCCTAAACCAGGCCTCAGAAAAGCTGTTGATGTAAAAGACCAGTTAGGAAATCTAGTCCTATCTCCCAGCCAGGGCAGCAGAATCCCCTTCGGTTCTTTTTGTTCAGGCGAGTTGGAAATATTGCAGCTGTCCCAGCTTCCCAGTAGAGATTATTCTGCATTCTGATTGAGCTCAGTGTCAGGCTGTGTGTGTGTAGTGGGCACTCTGTTTGTGCATGTGGTGGGGGGTGCAGTGGAGCTGAATATGAAGTGCAGGCAGGTTTGTGTCCTTTGCCCTGCCCAGTGCTCAGGCTGGCGTCCCCCTTCCTCCCAGTACAGGGCTCCTTGTGAGATCATAGAATAATTGGATTTGAAGGGAGCTCGAGAGGTCATCTATTCCACTCCCCTGCACTCACAGCACAACTGAGTATTATCCAGACCATCCCTGACAGGTGTTTCTCGAACCTGCTCTTAAAAGTCTCCAATGGTGGCAATTCCACAACCTTACTGGGAAAGTTATACCAGTGCTTAGCCACCCTCACTGTTGCGATGTTTTTCCTAATGTCCAACCTAAATCGCCCTTGGTGCAATTAAAGTCCATCAGTTCTTGTGCTGTCCTCCCGCCCCCCGCCCCCCTCGCCCACACACACACACATTGTTTTGCAATGTTATTCCTAAACTCTGTGTGACGGGTTGAGTCACAGAAACCCCTTTGGAACTGCAACCTGATGTCCTGAGACGTGAAGTTGAACATCTCACCCTCTAGGTGGATGCCCCTAGCCATCAGCTTATAAAATCATTCTCTCTTTCTGGACCTGTGAGTCTTCCTCAAGTTTTGTCCACTGATCTCAGCTGGGGCCTGCAGAACTTGTTGGAATATCAACAAATAAGTAATGATAATAATACAATAATGGGCAATACTACCATGAGCTCTGCGAAATTACATTGCAATGGGCTGGGAATGGAATTCACCTGTTTCCACTCCCCATCACTAAACCAATACACAGTTAAACAGAATTAAGAAATGGTTAGGAGTTTTTTCATTGCTTTCCTCAGGGCGTCCTTCACCTCCTTGTTCCTCAGGCTGTAGATGAGGGGGTTCAACATGGGGATCACCACCGTGTAAAACACGGAGGCCACTTTGTCTCTGTCCATGGAATAGCTGGAGGTGGGACGTAAATACATGAAGAGGAGGGTGCCAAAAAACAGGACCACAGAGGTCAAGTGGAAACTGCAGGTGGAGAAGACTTTGCGCCGGCCCTCGGCTGAGCGGATCTTTAGGATGGTGGAGATGATATAGACATAGGAGAGGAGGACAGTCACAAAGCTGCTCACTGTAATGCAGCTCATGAAAGCAAACGTCACAATCTCATTGATGCGGGTGTCGGAACAGGAGAGCACCAACAGTGGGAGGATGTCACAGAAGAAATGATTGATGATGTTGGAGCTGCAGAATGACAGCCCAAATGTACAACACATGTATATCATTGAATCCACCACCCCCACAGCGTACACCCCAGCCACCAGCTGTTTACAAAGCTGCCTGGACATGGTGACCGTATAGAGCAGCGGGTTACAGATGGCCACATAACGGTCATACGCCATCACAGCCAGCAAGAGGCACTCAACATCTGCAAAAATGATAGAGAGATGCATTTGCACAGTACAGGCAGTGTAAGAAATGCTTTTTCTCTCGGCTAAGAAATTCAGCAGCATCTTAGGGGAAATTATCAAGGAAATGCAGAGGTCACAGAAAGACAAATTACTGAGGAAAAAGTACATGGGGGTGTGGAGTCGGGGATCAATTGTGATTAACAAGATCATCCCCCCATTCCCCACCAGGGTGATACCATAAATCAGTAGGAACACCCCAAACAGGGGAACCTGCAGCTCCGGACGATCTGTCAGTCCTGAAAGAATGAACTCAGTCACCTCCGAGTGATTTCCCTCTTCCATCTCCTCCAAATAGAGATCAGGCAGCTACAAAGATGTGGGCAGGTGAATGGTGTGAAAACCTGTCCCTTCTCTATAATGAAGTAAGTGAAGCTAAATGGAGATCAGTTTCTTAATGGGCATCAGTATCCACTCCGGGAAGGGCTAAGACCACAGAGCCGGATGTTCACAGCTGGTCATTCCAGGTGTTCGATGAAATGCACACGCTGTGCAAACACAATGATATGCAGGTTTATCATGCCCCGCCACACAAACACTCCTGTTCACTAATCTGAACAGAAAACAGTGACTTGTGACTCTGCTGTGAGAAAATCAGTCTTAAGGGATTATTCCTTATCTAAAGAAGGGGTGAGAGTAAAGGAGTGTCAATCTTTCCACCCTCTTTGGGCAAGGGGAGCTCTGTGCCTTGGCATGTCCATTTCGGGTAAAGTTGCTCACTGTGCTAATTAAGCTGTTTGGCATTTACTGTAGCCTGTCTGAAAACCCAGAGACATCATGGGAAGCCCTGGCTTCAGTGACTAGGTAATCACCTATTTTTTCCAACCCAGGAGGTCGCTCCTTTAGCTGAAGGGGTCGGAGTTGGGGCTGAGGCTTTTAGTGCTGGAGGTCTGGAATTCAATACCTGCTGATCCTGCGTGTGTGTGTGACTGTTATACAGGACAATAGCACGTACCTGCTGAGATGAGAGAGAGAGAGATGTGCTGGTGTTTCCTCATCGAAAGAAACTGCCAATTTGGAGAATTCGGGAAGGTTTATACTGAGATGTGTGATCTATGGGACATGATTCCTGAAGCAACTGGGAATACCTGAGCTCAGAGAGCCATAACACCTAATTATCACATTCAGTGAACCAAAGCCACATTCGGTGTAATTCATGCCCTGGGGATTAATTTGGCCCACTCCTTCCTCCTGTGTTATTAAATGATGCAATTTCTACCAGAATCACACAGTATGCAGTTAGGGGTATATTTCATCCTGCTGCTTTCAGTGCAAGCCGGTTACTGCATAGAGCTGATACACAAAGGTTGTTTGTGGAGACCGAAATCTTTTTGCTAAAAACTGAATATTTCGGCTCAGAAATACCATGGGGGTGCATCCGATACCACACACCACCAATATGTTCCTTGGCTAGGCTCCCAGGCTGGGCTACATCCCCCATGATGCATGATGGTCTCGCCTCTTGTTGAACTGCCCTGGAGCATCACAAGAGACCCATAGCCATGGTTTAGGGAGCAGGGGAGTTTGGTATTTTGATGGAACACTTATAATTTCTGGGAAAAAGATAATTTCTTTGAAAAAAATAGTTAAATGGAAAATCCAATTTCCCATCAAAAAAATGTCTCAAGAAAAATTTTCAACCAGCCTTAGCAAAAAGTTTGGTGTCAAAGGAACAGTAAGTTAGATACAGGTGAAATGTACTAATTGTTTGCAGGTGTAGCTGTTATCCTCTCAGTTATTCCTGGTTTCAGAATCACCTCATTGTCCTGGCCCCAACAGGTGGAATGTAAAACCTGTAAGACACGTAAGAGTACTCCAGATTATTGAGCTATTTATGGCATGCCAATCACCATGGTATCCTATGTCCTTCCCTTGCTAGGTTACTTCCCAAAATAGGAAAGATAGATTCACTCTTTTTTGCCTGATGAAGACCACACGGTGACCAGAGGAGCTCAGGACGAGACCACAGTGTGCTCCAGATTTCTGCAGTTCACAAAACTATCCCTCTTGCTTGCGCATTATCTGCACATGGAGTGCATCTTTAAGATGTTAAATAAATCTATGAGTCAGCTAGAAATAGTCATCTCTCATCGCAAACATTAATACAATATTTTTGATAATGTATGTGGCGTTATAGGATAGCACTGCATCATATTATTAATACATGTTCCAAAGTGCTTCCTTTATCCCTTCCGATGCATTGAATCAATGGGGAGGCAGAGTGAGAGAGAGGTGTCTTGCGTTGTCTTGCAAACTGGTCTGTCTTGAACAAAGAAATGTGTTCTCTGCTTAACTTTGTATCTAAACAGTAACCAGAGTATTCAAGCAGGAAGGGAAACAAAGGATGCCCAAAGAGGTGAGGAAAAAGAAGTAGGGAACATCCTTCTACATAGACAATTTTTCTTCCAGTAACTAGGTGGAAATGTTTCTCAAAGGGGGGAAAGGACTATAAAAAGACGTGGCAGACATCCCAAGGCACTGCTCTCTCTCTCTGTTTCTATGCCTGCCCATTTATTCACTACATCTGAAGGGATAAAGGAAGCAGCCATTGGACTGGGGGAAGGTTCCTGACCGAAGAAGTTTGGTCAGTAAGACTGATGAAAGCATGTGGTGAGGAAAGTTTCACTTTGAATTTCACATCATTTGTTAACTTGGGCACAAGTCACATTCTAGTTTTATGTTGTAACCATGTCTGACTTCTATACCTCCCTATTTGTAGTCACTTAAAATCTATCTTTGTGGCCAATAAACTTTCTTTTATTGTTTTATCTAGTCCAGTGTGTTTAAATAGAAGTGTCTGAGAAACTAAGTTGCATGTATCTTAGTGTTGCGAAAGAAATACTGTATACTATAACTTGTGTTGTCCAGAAGAGTACTGGGAAGCACAGATCATACATTTCTGGAGGAATATCTAAGACTGGGGAGTGTGTTGGGGTCCCCCTGTAGTATAATCAAGGGTGGTGAGAGCCTGAGTGTAACCCAACAATTCCTGGCCAGGCTGCAGTTAAACTCACACACGCTCAGGGTGTGATTAGCATGCTAGATGGTTGTTTGTGAGTGGCCCAGGTGGAAACCACTTTATCAAGGTTTTGCAAGGTTGTAGGCAGGTGTGACACAGCTGCTGATTAGTCTGGGTTGGACACTGGTATGTCACCAACCTAGAAAATATCCCAGTAACACCAAGGGTGTGGTGCTGACTGACAGTAGTGTTTGATTGACATGAAAGGGTGAGATCACCACAGGGATGGGCCCATGCACTGATCCATGGCTGCAGATGCACAAGGAAATTGTGGTCATCACCTCCCCGGAAGGAGATCCCTGGCAGGCCCAGTGATGACTCTTCCCTTCTTCACTGTGGTAGCAGAAATGATCCCAAACAGGTGTGCAGGCTTGGCTGGTATTATCAGTGCTTCATGGCATGTTGGTACGCCCTTCTCCTAAGTGGTACCCCCTTCTCTGTATTCAGAAACTCAGAAGTCTGTCATTCCAGGTCTCTGCCCAGGAAACTCTATGCCCCGACTTCCTCTAGGAGTCAAGCTCATAACGCATCCTCCTGGATTCTCTGCCTCCTGTCACCCCGAGGTGCTTGGGGCAGTCATCAGTGAAAATGCCAAGGTCAGGGCAGGCTTCAAAAAGGAGGATATTCCCCAGACTGGTTTTTAACACTCAAGATATCTGCAGCATCTCTGCAGATGCTGCTACAAAATATCTCTGAGCAGGCCAGCTCCATCCCAATTCTTTTGTTAATTTTATTTATTTCCTCTCATTTATAGTCTGTGCAACAGAGTGTGACATTGCACCCCATCTCAGCTTGCTTTTGGATTCAATGTTATCAGCTGCTTAGAGACTTTGTCTCAAAAGGACACAATTAACTTCTAATGTTTAACTTTTGCTTTTAAACACACATTGATTTGAAAAGGAAAACACAACCCATTTTGGTTTCCCTTTGGCAAAGTGACTGTTGATTACACAGAGCCACCTTAAGACTTAGTGTGGGACGCTGACAACAGCTTTTATCTGCTATTTGTTATCAAAACAGATTTAAAATCTTTTTCCATTTTTCTGGCTTTGACTGTCCTGCTGCAGCCACAACTTTGGTCTTTATTTAAAAACATTTTAAATCTTGTAAAGCATTGAGTCACCTTAAGGATTAAATGCTAAATACCAAAATTAAACAACACTAGTTTCTTTTGTCTGGCAAAAGTATTTTTTTTGGTTTTACAATTTTAAAACAACACCAATTTATCTTAAACTTATAAAACAAAGACTACACACACCGGGAGTGTTTTTTTCCTAATTTGCCTAACTTGTTCATAGTTTGACTGGATTATTCACAGAAATTCTTCCCGAGAAATGTGCCCTTTCTTCAAAGGAATGGCTGCAAAGAAACCAAGGATTTTCTTTTTATAACACCTTCTTTTAACATTTGTACAAAGTTTCACTGCTTAATTTCCCCCAGTAACTACAGAGTTAACCTCTCACTTTCTTTCTTTTAACTTCCCCTACTGCGGTTGCCTGCTTGTCTGGGCCCAATACTTTTTTTCTTTCTTGTTGCATTATTTCTTTCCATGGGCACAGGCATTGTTTCACTACCAATTTAGCAAAGAAGGTGGGCTTTTTGACTAACCCCACTTTTATTTATTTATACACACATTTATTTCTCATATCTAGATGCACCTTATTTAACAATAACCTTAAATCTTTATGGCCGGACATAAGACAACTTTCCCTTATTTGAGGCAGTAACAACCCCTCACCACCGGTGCTTTGTAGGAAAGGACAGTAGCAGGGCTAGGGACAACAGGAAAGGTAGGGAGTTGTCAAGGTTCCTTCCCCACTCTGAACTCTAGGGTACAGATGTGGGGACCTGCATGAAAACCTCCTAAGCTTACTTTTACCAGCTTAGGTTAAAACTTCCCCAAGATACAAATTATTTTACCCTTTGCCCTTGGATTTCCACTGCCACCGCCAAACTTTATCTGGGTTCCTGAAAAACGGAGTTGGACCCATCTTTCCCCCACAAATCCTCCCAACCCTTGCACCCCACTTCCTGGGGAAGGTTTGGTAAAAATCCTCACCAATTTGCATACGTGACCACAGACCCAAACCCTTGCATCTGAGAACAATGAAAAAGCATTCCGTTTTCTTACAAGAAGACTGTTAATAGAAATAGAAGTAAATAGAAGTAAAGGAATCACCTCTGTAAAATCAGGATGGTAGATACCTTACAGGGTAATTAGATTCAAAACATAGAGAATCCCTCTAGGCAAAACCTTAAGTTACAAAAAAGACACACAGACGGAAATAGTCATTCTATTCAGCACAGTTCTTTTCTCAGCCATTTAAAGAAATCATAATCTAACACATACCTAGCTAGATTACTTACTAAAAGTTCTAAGACTCCATTCCTGTTCTATCCCCGGCAAAAGCAGCACACCGACAGACACAGACCCTTTGTTTCTCTCCCTCCTCCCAGCTTTTGAAAGTATCTTGTCTCCTCATTGGTCATTTTGGTCAGGTGCCAGCGAGGTTACCTTTAGCTTCTTAACCTTTACAGGTGAGAAGATTTGTTTTCTCTGGCCAGGAGGGATTTTAAAGGGGTTTACCCTTCCCTTTATATTTATGACAGTGTGCATGTGGTATATCAGTGTGCATATCAAGTTTTGGCAGGTGTGTGTCCCTTGCCCTGCCCAGTGCTCAGGCTGGCGTCCCCCCTCCGCCCAATGCAGGGCTTCCTGTGCGATGACAGAATCATCGGACTCGAAGAGACCTCAAGAGGTCATCTACTCCACTTACCTGCACTCACAGTGGAACTGAGTATTATCTAGACCATCCCTGACAGGTGTTTCTCTAAAAATTTCTAATGGTGGAGATTCCACAAACTTCCTATGAAAGTTATTCCAGTGCTTAGCCACCCTCACTGTTGGGATATTTTTCTTAATGTCCAACCTAAACCACCCTTGATGAAATTGAAGTGCATGGGTTCCTGTGGTATCCTCCTCCGCCCTCCGCCCACACACACACACACACACATTCTTTTGCAATTTTATTCCTAACTGTATTCCAAAAACTCTGTGTAACAGGTTGGGTCACAGAAACCCCTTTGGAACTGCCACCCCAAGTCCTGAGATGTGAAGTTGAACATATCACCCCCTCAGTGGATACCCCGTAGTCACCAGCTTATAAAATCATTCTCTCTCTCTGACCCTGTGATAATTCCCATGTTTTGTCCACTGATCTCCCCTGGGGCCTGCAGACCTTGTTGGAATACAAAAAAATTAATAAAAATAACAATACAATAAAGAACAATACTCCCATGGGCTCTGCAAAATTACTTTGTAATGGGCTGGGAATTGAATTCACCTATTTTCACTCCCCACCACTAAACCAATACAGAGTTAAACAGATTCAAGAAATTGTTAGGAGTTTATTCATTGCTTTCCTCAGGGCATCCTTCACCTCTCTGTTCCTCAGGCTGCAGATGAGGGGGTTCAACATGGGGATCACCACCGTGTAAAACACTGAGGTCACTTTGTCTCTGTCCATGGAATAGCTGGAGGTGGGACGTAAGTACATGAAGAAGAGAGTGCCAAAAGACAGGACCACAGAGGTCAAGTGGAAAGTGCAGGTGGAGAAGGCTTTGTGCCGACCCTTGGAAGAGCGTATCTGCAGGATGGTGGAGATGATATAGACATAGGAGAGGATGACAGTCAGAAAGCTGCTCACTGTAATGCAGCTCATGAAAGCAAACACCACAATCTCATTGATGCAGGTTTCAGAACAGGAGAGCACCAACAGTGGGAGGACGTTACAGAAGAAATGATTGATGATGTTGGAGCTGCAGAATGACACCCGAAATGTAAAACACATGTATATCATTGAAACCACCACCCCCACAACGTACAGCCCAGCCACCAGCTGTTTACAAAGCTGCCTGGACATGGTGACCGTATAGAGCAGCGGGTTACAGATGGCCACATAACAGTCATACGCCATCACAGCCAGCAAGAGGCACTCAACATCTCCAAAAATGATAGAGAGATGCATTTGCACAGTACAGGCAGTGTAAGAAATGCTTTTCCTCTCGGCAAAGAAATTCAGCAGCATCTTAGGGGAAATTATTGAGGAAAGGCAGAGGTCACAGAAAGACAAATTCCTGAGGAAAAAGTACATGGGGGTGTGGAGTTGGGGATCAATTGTGATTAACAAGATCATCCCCCCATTCCCCAGCAGGGTGATACCATAAATCAGTTGGAACACCACAAACAGCGAGACCTGCAGCTCCGGACGATCTGTCAGTCCTGAGAGAATGAACTCAGTCGCCTCCGAGTGTTTTCCCTCTTCCATCACCTCTGAACAGAGATCAGGCAGCTACAGAAATGGAGATCAGTTTCCTCATGGACATCAGTACCCGCTCCAGGACGGGCTTAATCCACAGAGCCAGATGTTCACAGCTGGTCATTCCAGGTGTTCGATAAAATGCACATGCTGTGCAAATACAATGACAAGCAGGTTAATCATGCCCCCACACAAACACTCCTGTTCACTAATCCGAACAGAAAAGAGTAACTTGTGACTGTGCTGTGAGAGAATCAGTCTGAAGAGATTATTCCTCAGCTAAACAAGGGGTGAAAGTAAAGGAATGCCAATCTTTCCACACTCTGTGGTAAAGTTCCTCACTGTGCTAATTAAGCTTTTTGGCATATACTTGAGCCTGTATGAAAACCCAGAGATATAATGGGAAGCCCTGGCTTCAGTGATTATGTAATTGCCTATTTTTCCAACCCAGCAGGTCGCTCCTTTTTCTGAAGGGGTTGGAGATGGGGCTGAGGCTTTTGGTGCTGGAGGTCTGGAATTCAATACCTGCTGATCCCCATGGTGTCTCTCTGTGTATGTTTGTGTGTGTGTGTGTGACTCTAATTCCAGACAATAGCACGTACCTGCTGAGAAGAGAGAAAGAGATGCATGGGTGTTTTCTCATCGAAAGAAACTGCCAATTAGGAGCATTTGGGAAATTTTATACTGAGATGTGTGATCGATGGGACATGATTCCTGAAGCAACTGGGAATACCTGAGCTCAGAGAGACACAACACCTAATTAATACATTCAGTGAACCAAAGCTACCCTCGGTTAATTGGTGCTCTGGGGATTAATTTGTCCCACTCTTTCCTACTGTGTTATTAAATGGTGCAATTTCTACCAGAGTTACAGAGTATGACATTATTGGTATATTTCATCCAGCTGCTTTCAGTGCAAGCGAAGTACTGTGTAGAGCTGATCCACAACGGGGATTTGTCTGTGGAGACCAAAATCTTTTAGCTAAAAACTTAATAGTTTGACTCAAAAGTACCATGGGGGTTCCTCAGATACCACACACCACCAATCTCTTCCATGGACCAGATTCACAGGCTAGACTATATCCCCCATGACGCATGATGGTTTCTCCTCTTGCTGAACTGCCCTGGAACATCACCAGAGTCCCACAGCCATGGTTTTGGGAGGAGGGATTTTTGGTATTTTGATGGAAAGCTTATAATTTCCAGGGAAAAGATAATTTCTTGGAAAAGATAGTTAAATGGAAAATCCAATTTCCTATTAAAAAAACTTCTCAAGAAAAATGATCAACCAGCCTTAGCAACAAATTGGGAATAAAAGAACGAGAAGTTAGATACAGGTTGTCATAAATATAAAGGGAAGGGTAAACCCCTTTAAAATCCCTCCTGGCCAGAGGAAAAATCCTCTCACCTGTAAAGGGTTAAGAAGCTAAAGGTAACCTCGCTGGCACCTGACCAAATGTTCCAATGAGGAGACAAGATACTTTCAAAAGCTGGGAGGAGGGAGAAAAACAAAGGGTCTGTGTCTGTCTGTATGATGCTTTTGCTGGGGACAGAACAGGAATGCAGTCTTAGAATTTAGTAAGTAATCTAGCTAGGTATGTGTTAGATTATGATTCTTTTAAATGGCTGAGAAAATAGCTGTGCTGAATAGAATGACTATTCCTGTCTGTGTGTCTTTTTTGTAACTTAAGGTTTTGCCTAGAGGGATTCTCTATGCTTTGAATCTAATTACCCTGTAAGGTATTCACCATCCTGATTTTACAGAGGTGATTCTTTTTTACTTCTATTAAAAGTTTTCTTGTAAGGAAGCTGTATGCTTTTTCATTGTCCTAAGATCCAAGGGTTTGGGTCTGTGGTCACGTATGCAAATTGGTGAGGATTTTTACCAAACCTTCCCCAGGAAGTGGGGTGCAAGGGTTGGGAGGATTTTGGGGTGAAAGATGTGTCGAAACTACGTTTTCTCAGGAACCCAGATAAAGTTTGGTGGTGGCAGTGGAAGTCCAAGGGTAAAATAGTTTGTACCTTGGGGAAGTTTTAACCTAAGCTCGTAAAAGTAAGCTGAGGAGGTTTTCATGCAGGTCCCCACATCTGTACCTTAGAGTTCAGAGAGAGGAAGGAAACTTGATACAGGTGAAACATACTAATTTTTTCTGGCTGTAGCTGATATCTTCTCAGTTATTCCTGGTTCCAGAATCACCTTATTTTCCTGGCCTCAGTAGGTGGAATGTAAAACCTGTAAGACATGTAACTGTACTCCAGATTATCTAGCTATTGCTACCATGGTGATTGGCATGCTATACTATGTCCTTCCCTTGCTTGGTTACTCCCCAAAGTAGGAAACATAGGTTCACTCATTTTGCTTGATGGAGACCACATGATGACCAAAGGAGTTCAGGGGGAGGCCACAGCATGCTATGGACTTGTGCAGTTCATAAAAATGTCACAAAACTATCCCACTTGTATGTATATTATCTGCACACAGAGCTCAGCTCTAAGATGCTAAATAAATCTGCGAGTCAACTAGAAATAGCCATATGCTCATCGCAAATATTAATAATACTTTTTATAATATATGTGAAGTTATGACACTGTATGATGTTATTCATACATGTTCCAAATGCAGGCTGGCAAACTGGTCCCTCTTGAACAAAGAAATGTGTGCTCTGATTAATTTTGTATCTAAACAGAAATCAGAGTTGTCAAGGAGGAAGGGAAACAAAGAAAGCCCAAGAAAGGTAAGGAAAAAGTAGCAGGGAACATCCTTCTACAAAGACATTTTGTCTTGTCTTAACCAGGTGGAAATGTTTCTCAAAGTGAGGATAGGACTATAAAAAGAGGGGGCAGACATCGCAAGGCACCAATCGCACTCTCTCTCTCTCTCTCTGCCCATTGATTCACTGGATCTGATGGGATAAAGGAAGCAGCCATTGGACTGGGGGAAGGGTCCTGACCTCAGATGTTTTCTCAGTAAGACTGCTGAAAGCATGTGGTGAGGAAAGTTTTGCTTTGAATTTCACATCATTTGTTAATTTAGGCACAAGTTGCATTCTAGCTTTATTTTTCTTGAAACTATGTCTGATTTCTATGCCTCCTTATTTGCACTCACTTAAAATCTCTTTGTCATCAATAAAATTTGTGTTTTTTTTTATTTTATCTAATCCAGTGTGTTTAAATAGAAGTGTCTGAGAAACTAAGTTCCACATATGTTAGTGTTATTCAAGAAATAGTGAACAATGTAGCTTGTATTGTCCAGGAGAGGACTGGGCAGCACAGGACATACATTTCGGGAGGGAAATCGAAGACTGGGGAGTGTGTTGGGGTTACCCTGCAGTATAACCAAGGGTGGTGAGAGCCTGAGTGTCACCCAACTGTGCAGGCTATTCCTGTGCAGGCTGCAGTTACACACACATGCTCAGGGTGTGATTTGCATGTGAGACAGTTTTTTGTGAGTGGCCAGGTGGAAACCACTTTATGAAGGGTTGGCAAGGTTGTAGGCAGGTGTGACACAGCTGTGGAATAGTCTGAGTTGGACCCAGGTATGTCACAGCCACCAACCTAGAAAATATCTCAGTAACACCAAAGGTGTGTTGGTGACTGACCTGAGTGTTTGATTGACATGAAAGGGTGAGGTTCCCCAAGGGATGGGCCCAACCATGGTTGCAGATGCACAAGCCAATTGTGGTCATGACCTACCCCCAAGGAGATCCTTGGCAGGCCCAGTGATGACTCTTCCCTTCATCAATATGGGACCAGAAATTATCCCCCACGGGTCTCAAGGCTTGGCTGCTATTATCAGTGCTCCAGGGCATGTTGGTGCCCCCTTCTCCTAAGTGGTGCCAACCTGTGAGACATTACAGGGTTGATTGTATTTGGAGGAAAGATTGATGATACAAGTCAGCTATATTCTTTGGTATAATCCGTGGGCAAGGGGTTACAAAGAATGTACACAACGTCCTGCTTCCCTGAACACCACTAGAAACAACCAACAGCCAACAATCTCTGTATTCAGAAACTCCCAAGTCTGTCACTCCAGGTCTGTGCCCAGGAAACACTATTCCCCTACTTCCTCTAGGAACTCATAATTCCTCCTCCTGGCTTCTCTGCCTCCTGTGACCCGGAGGTGCCTGGGACAGTCCTCATTGAAAATGCTAAGATCAGGGCAGGCTACAAAAAGGAGGATATTCCCCGAACTGGTGGTTAACACTCAAGATCTCTGCAGATGCTGCTACAAAATATCTCCAAGCAGGCCAGCGCCCTCCCAATTCTTTTGTTAGTTTTCTTTATTTCCCATAAGTTATAGTCCGTGAAACGGAGTGTGACGTTGCACCCCATAATCCTTTACAGAAATATGCTTATGAGTGTAAATATGACATAACTGGAATGTGGTTTATGCTAGATAGGCCATGTAACATATCTCTGCAAAGGCTATCATCTACTGGATATATTCATCCTATTTCCTTGCATGTATCAATTTTGTATTAGAAGTTACAAATATTGGCTATGTACTTATTTGATTTTAAGTAGCCTCAGTGAAGCAGTTGGTCAGCTTCTTAAGAAAAGTCTATTCTCTGTAAGTGCCCATTCAAGAAAGCTAACTTAAGCTAACAATGAACTTTGAAAGATGCCAATCCACAACTGAGCTTTCCTGGGAATGTGGCATGGGAGCTGGACATCTGAGTGTTAGAGACAGGAACACTTCTTAAGCTGTTTTCAGTTAAGCCTGCGGCTAGTGGGGGATGTGGTTCAGACTTGGCTCTGTGTTTGCAGCAGGAAAGTGTGTGTGGCTCAGACACGATAAGGTACTTAAGTCCCAAGCTGGCAGGGAAAACAGGCTCTCGGGTAGTCTAGACACACCCGGAGGCAATCCCTAAGGGGTTTCTGTGACCCAGCCCATCTCACAGAGTTTAGGAATTAAATTGCAAAACAATGGGGGAGGATGGGAAGGATAGGAAAAGAACCAATGAACTTCAATTGCAGAAAGTGCAGTTTAGGGTGGACAATAGGAAAGGAAACCCAGCAGTGAGGGTGGCTAAGTACTGGAATAACTTTCCCAGGAAGGTTGTGGAATCTCCACCACTGGAGACTTTTAAGAGCATTTTAGACAAACACCTGTCAGGGATTATCTAGATAATACTTAGAACTGCCATGAGTGCAGGGGACTGGAATAGATGACCTCTCAAGGTCCCTTCCAGTCCTATTATTCTATGATCTCGCAAAGAGCCCTGCCCTGAGAGGAGGGGGGACACCAGCCTGAGCAGTGGGCATGCCAAGGGACACACACCTGCCTCCACTTGATATTCAGCTCCACTGTGCCCCCCACCACATGCACACACATAGTGCCCAATGCACACCAAACACATACACAAACACGTAGTGTCCACTGCACACCAAACACACAAATACACAAAATGCCCACTTCATGCACACACACACAGTGCCCACTACACACAAAACACACACACAAAAAGACAGAGTGCCCACTACACAAACACAGCCCTACACTGAGCTCAGTCAGAATGCAGAATAATCTCTACTGGTAAACCGGGACAGCTCGAATATTTCCAAATAGCTTGAACAAAAAGAACCAAAGGGGATTCTGCTGCCCTGGCAGGGAGATAGGACTAGATTTCCCAGCTGGTCTTTTCCATCGGCAGCTTTTTTGAGGCCTGGTTTATGCTTGAAAATTAGATCAACAGAGCTCCATCACACAGGGCGGGGAAATTTTTCACACCCTGTGAGAGGCAGTTAGCTTGCACAGACCCTCAGTGTAATTCTTTCATTGACCAAGCTACTTCCTCTCGGAGACGTAGATTAACTACATTGAAGGAAAACCCTTCCATCAATGTGGAAAGCATCTACACTATGGCGCTGCTGCATATCATAGCTGAGTAAATGTAATGGCTTTAGTATAGACATTCCCTGAATCAATGGGTGATTTTACTCCCTCCCTATTAAAGCTATTTTTCTCTCCTTTTCCATTATTCTTCTCCCTCCCTTGATAAAGCTCTTTCCTTCTTTTGATAGGTAAATATGTTCAGAAAAGTTGCAATTTCTCCTCTCAGGATAATTCCTTCCTTCCCCTCCCAAGAATGTCATTTCAATTAAAGGCCAAAATGCCTGAAAACTGACTTATTTATCCATGTCTTGGTGGTATCTATTTGTTTTTCCTCCTTTCACTTAAGATGAGTTTGGGGCAAAAGCCATACCTTCTCAGATCCGTAAAAATCAGTTGAAGAGTTGAACTTTTCCCTGTTTGCTAACCGTACAAACATTACCCTTAATAACTCTGCAGCTGCTTTCTGGGATGACATTGACATTTGCTCCCTGGAGCATCTTTGCTCCCAGGACGACAGGTGTGCACATCACATGCAATTAATGGTGTTGCCTTCCTTGTGAAATGGAACGCAGAGGGCCAGAGCATCAGCTGGTCTGGATGGCTCTCTCTCCTGTGAGGGCTTTTGAACATGATACGAAACTGAGGCAACTGTATTCCACGTAATGTGTTGGTCACCTCTCCAAAAGTCTCTTTAAGCAATTTTCCAGCGTTGGGAAACCGAAGTATCTAGAAATGAATGAATTTCTGCCAGACTGATCATAGAATTACAGACTTTAAGGTCAGAAAGGGTCATTATGATCGTCTTGTCTTACATCCTGCACAACGCAGGTCACAGAATCTCACCCACCCACTCCTGTAACAAACCTCTAACCTATGTTTGAGCTATTGAAATCCTCAAATCATGGTTGAAAGACTTCGAGGTGCAGAGAATCCTCCAGCAAGTGCTTCCTCCATGCTGCAGAGGAAGGCAAAAAACCCTCAGGGCCTTTGTCAATCTGCCCTGGAGGAAAATTCCTTCCTGACCCCAAATATGGTAATCAGCTGAACTCTGAGCATGTGGGCAAGAGTCACCAGCCAGACACCAATGAAAGAATTCTCTGTAGTAATTCAGATCCCACCCCATCTAATATTCCATCACAACCATTGGGCATTTATACCGTTAATAGTTGAAGATCAATTAATTGACAAAATTAGGCTATCCCATCATGTCATCCCTTGCATAAACTTATCAAGTTTAGTCTTGAAGCCAGATATGTCTTTTGTTCCCACTGCTTCCCTTAGAAGGTTATTCCAGAACTTCACTCCTTTGATGGTTAGAAACCTTCGTCTAATTTCAAGCCTAAACTTCCTGATGGCCAGTTTTTATCTATTTGTTCTTGTGTCCACATTGGTAGTGAACTTAAATAATTCTTCTCCCTCTGCGGTATATAGCCCTCTGATATATTTATAGAGAGCAATCATATCTCCCCTCAGCCTTCTTTTGTTTAGACTAAACAAGCCAAGCTCCTTGAGTCTCCTTTCATAAGACAGGTTTTCCATTCCTTGGATCATCCTAGTAGCCCTTCTCTGTTCCTGTTCCCATTTGAATTCATCCTTCTTAAACATAGGAGACCAGAACTGCACACAGTATTGCAGGTGAGGTCTCACCAGTATCTTGTATAATGGTACCAACACCTCCTTACCTCTACTGGAAATACCTCGCCTGTTGCATCCCAAGACCCCATTAGCTTTTTTTCATGGCCATATCACATTGGTGGCTCATAGTCATCCTGCAATCAACCAATACTATGAGATCCTTGTCCTCCTCTGTTACTTCCAAATGATGTGTACCCAGTTTATAACAAAAATTCTTGTTATTAATCCCTTGCACTTTTCACTATTAAATTTATGAATAATTTATTGTAAAAAAAATGCCATTGGGGTTAACCTGAAACTATTCACATATGTGTTACAAAGTCTCCAAATAACCTGTCCCAAAAAAAAGTGAGTGGAGGAGGAGGATTTAGGTGCTGGTCTCAGAGCGGCCACCGGTAGGAGGTGGTGATGCTCCCTCTCTTTGTAATTTTTAGCTCAAAAGGTAGGGTGTTCACGTGTGAGGTGGGAGATCCAGGTTCAATTCCCCCTTCTGTCCAGTGCTGGGCAAAGATGTGCACTTGAGTTTCTTGTATTTCCAGAAGGCATCCCAGCCCTTAAGTGATGTGCTATTCCAGTATGGGTTGCTCTCAATCTCTCCTTTCAAAGTTGTTCTAGGGTGGAAAACTAATTAAAAAACCTTTGGAACAGAGACATGAAGTTGAGCATGTCGGTGCCCCGAGCCACTTGTCTGTAGAGTCATTATCTCTTTCTGGCCCTGTGATTCTTCCCGTGTTTTATCCACAATGCAACAGCTTCAACAGGAGAGACTGAGGCCATATCTACACAACTGGCTTGATCGGTACTACTGCGATAGACAAAATGGTGTTGATTGAGCAGGTCTGGGGAAGACATGCTAAGTCAATGGGAGGGCTGATCTACGCTACCCTGTCGGATGATCTGTGTTCCACTGCTTCTGTTACGTAACTCTCCGGTTGACGTAGCATGGTGTGGACACCACTTTAAGTCAGACTAACTTAGTCAACTTGAAGTAGCATAACTTAGATCAATTTACACCAGTAGCGTAGACCAGTCCTGAGAGCAATGCAGGACAGAACATAGCCAAGTCACCAGGATAATGTCCGGCAATTTGGGAGACCCACTTTCAAATTGCTTCTCCCCATCAGACAAAGGGGGGATTGACCGGGATCTCCCACTTCCCACGGGAGTGATCTAATCACTCATTTAAAGTCTACAAGGGAAGCAGCACCATTAGTGCCTCTTCCATTCCCATCCCTTTTGTCAGTGTGGCCCTACATTGTCTTTGCATTTACATAAAAAAGTATCCAGGAAGGAAAGGAAATGTTCCATTTCTGGTCATATAAATAGTTCCTTCGACCCCCACAGGACATTTCTGTCAATGTTTTCAATTTGCCAAACATTTAAGGAATTTTTAGATTTGGTTCAGGTTGAACTGAATTTGTTTTTCCATTTTTTGTAACGCCCCATGAACTAAAAAATCTGCTGTTGGCCCAGCTCTTTCCATTTCTCACTCTCTGTAACCTGAGCTGTACAATTCCCAGAATCCCTATTCTTCAGAGTCCATAGGATTTACCCGCAGAACTAAGAGTAAGACCTCATAGCGAACCTGCTGATGTGGTATAAACATTTAGTGTCTGATACGACTTTTTCTTTCTGTTTAATTTATGTGCTCGAGAAAACTCACCCTTTCCATATTATTTTGTATTCAGTTCACTGCAGATTCTCACAGTGGACGTACACACACCATGTTCTCTTTCGGATATGTTTCAAAGGAGCAGCCGTGTTAGTCTGTATTCGCAAAAAGAAAAGGAGGACTTGTGGCACCTTAGAGACTAAGGTGCCACAATTACTCAGATAAATTGGTTAGTCTCTAAGGTGCCACAAGTCCTCCTTTTGTTCTTTCGGATATGTTACCCTTGTACTTATTTGTTTTGTTGCTCCCTTAACTTAAAATAAAGGCCATTTTGATGGAAATCACCTTTCTCCTCCACATGAATGGATACAAACCAGGCGACAATATCTACAACAACCACACAGAGGAAATAAAGAGCTGCAGAATATCAGGAGGGGGTGCAAAACTCCCTTTCGTTCAGCCATGGAAACCACACACTTCATACTTGCAACTGCAAACCAAAACCAAAGCCACTACAAAGCAAAAGGAGATAGATTAGACGCCCCCCTCTTCTTCCCCAATATAAATACCTCGATGCTTTCGAAGCACGATGCAAATATTCACACATCTGAAACAGGTGCCTCCTGGAATTTTGATGGGGTAATAGGCAAATAAAGTCCTGTTTTTAGTTGGGGCCTGAAGGCCCCATTGGAATACAAACCAATTAATAATAATAACAATATGGTTCTGCAAAATTACATTACAATTGTAAATTGAATTCACTTGTTTCCACTCCCCATCACTAAACCAGTACAGAGTTAAACAGGTTCAATAATTGGTTAGGAGTTTATTCATTGCTCTCCTCAGGGCGTCCTTCACCTCCGTGTTCCTCAGGCTGTAGATGAGGGGGTTCAACATGGGGATCACCAGCGTGTAAAACACTGAGGCCACTTTGTCTCTGTCCATGGAATAGCTGGAGGTGGGACGTAAATACTTAAAGAAGACAGTGCCAAAATTCAGGACCACCACAGTCAAGTGGAAAGAGCAGGTGGAGAAGACTTTGTGCCAGCCCTCGGCAGAGCGGATCTTAAAGACGGTGGAGATGATATAGACATAGGAGAGGAGGATGGTCACAAATTTGCTCACTGCAATGCACATCGTGAAAGCAAATATCACAATCTCATTGATGCGGGTGTCAGAACAAGAGAGCGCCAGCAGCGGGGGATCTCACAGAAGAAATGATTGATGATGTTGGAGCTGCAGAATGACAGCCGAAATGTAACACATGTGGGTATCATTGAATCCACCAACGCCCACAGCATACACCCCAGCCACCAGCTCTTTACAAAGCTGCCTGGACATGGTGACCGTATAGAGCAGTGGATTACAGATGGCCACATAACGGTCATACACCATCACAGTCAGCAATAAACCCTCAGAATGTGCAAAAGCGATAGAGAGAGACATTTGCACAGCGCAGGCAGTGTAAGAAATGCTTTTCCTCTCAGCTAAGAAATTCCGCAGCATTTTAGGGGAAATTGTCGAGGAAAGCCAGAGGTCACAGACAGACAAATTCCTGAGGAAAAAGTACATGGGGGTGTGGAGTCGGGGGTCAATCGTGATTAACATGATCATCCCCACATTGCCCAGAAGGGTGATACCATAAATCAGTAGGAACACCCCAAGCAGGGGAACCTGCATCTCCGGACGATCTGTCAATCCTGAGAGAATGAACTCAGTCACCTCCGAGTGATTTCCCTTTTCCATCTCCTCTTAACAGAGTTCAGGCTGCTACAGAGATGTGGGCAGGTGAATGGTGTGGAAAACATGCTTCTTCTCTGAAATGAAGTAAGTGAAGATAAATGGAGATCAGTTTCTCAATGGACATCAGTACCCGCTCCGGAAAGGGCTTCGTCCACAGAGCCAGATGTTCACAGCTGGTCATTCCAGGTGTTCGATAAAATGCAGATACTGTGCAATGACACGCAGGTTATGCCCCTCATGCAAACACTGCTGTTCACTAACGCGAACAGAAAACAGTGACTTGTGACTCTGTTGTGAGAGAATCAGGGTGAAAATCGTCTCAGTCTGAAGAGATTATTTGTTAGCGGAAGAAGGGATGAGAGTGAAGGAGTCTCAATCTTTCTACCCTCTTTGGGCTCTATGGAGCTCTATGGCTTGGCATGTCAGTTTGGGATAAATTTACTTACTGTGCTCATTAAGCTTTTTGGCATTTACTTGAGCCTGTATGAAAACCCAGAGACATAATGGAAAGCCCTGGCTTCAGTGACTATGTAATTGCTTACTTTTTTCCAATAGAGAATGTCGCTCCTTTAGCTGAAGGGGTAGGAGTTGGGACTGTGGCTTTTAGTGCTGGAGGTCTTGAATTTAATACCTGCTGATCACCATGCTGTCTGGGTGTGTGCGTGTTTGACTGTAATTCAGGACAATAGCAAGTACCTGCTAAGAAGAGAAAGAGAGATGTGTTGGTGTTTCCCCATCGACAGAAACTGCCAGTTTGGAGCATTCGGGAAGCTTTATACTGTCATTTGTGATCTGTGGGACATGATTCCTGAAGCAACTGGGAATAACTGAGCTCAGGAAGCCATAAAACCTAATTGATGCATTCAGTGAACCAAAGCCACCCTCAGTATAATTGGTGCCCTGGGGATTACTTCAACCTCCTCTTTCTTACTGTGTTCTTAAATGATGCAATTTCTACCAGAGTTACAGAGTATGACATTATTGGTATATTTCATCCTGCTGTTTTCAGTGCAAGCCAAGTACTCTATAGAGCTGATCCACAAGGGTTTCTTTTTTTTTCTGGAGACCAAAATCTTTTTGCTAAAACTTAACATTTCAGCTCGGAAATACCATGGGGGTGCCTTAGATACCACACACCACCAATCTCTTCCATGGGCCAAGCTCCCAGGCTGGACTACATCCCCCATGATTCATGATGGTCTCTCTTCTTGCTGAACTGCCCTGGAACATCATCAGAGTCCCACAGCCATGGTTTAGGGAGGAGGGGAGTTTGGTATTTTGAGGGAAAGCTTATAATTTCTGGGGAAAAGATAATTTCTTGGAAAAAATAGTTAAATTGAAAATCCAATTTCCCACCAAAAAAACTTTTCAAAAAAAATTTTCAAACAGGCTTAGCAACAAATTTGGAATCAAAGGAACAGAAGGTTAGATACAGGTGAAACGTACTAACTGTTTGAAGGTGTAGATGGTATCTTCTCAGTTATTCCTGGTTCCAGAGTAACTTCCTTGTCCTGGGCCCAGTAGCTGGAATGTAAAACATGTAAGATGTGTAAGAGTACTCCAGATTAGCAAGCTATTTATAGGATGCTAATCACCATGGTATCCTATGTCCTTCCCTTGCTAGGTTACTCCCCAAAGTAGGAAAGGTGGGTTCACTCATTTTGCTTGATGGAGACCACATGATGACCAGAGGAGCTCAGGGGGAGGCCACAGCATGCTCCAGACTTCTGCAGTTCTCAAAACTATCCCACTTGTATGCATATTATCTGCACACAGAGCTCAGCTTTAAGATGTTAAATAAATCTATGAGTCAACGAAAAATAGTAATGCTGTCATTGTAAATATTAATACATTTTTGACAACGTATGTGAAGTTATAACATCACACAGTATCATGTTATTAATACATGTTCCAAACGGAGGCTGGCAAACTGCTCTGTCTTAAACAAAGAAACTTGTGTTCTACTTAATTTTGTATATAAACAGCTGAGGAAAAAGCAGCAAGGAACATCCTTCTACATAGACATTTTGTCTTCTGGTAACCAGGTAGAAATGTTTCTCAAAGGTGGAATATGACTCTAAAAAGAAGGGGCAGACATCGCAAGGCACTGTGCTCTCTCTCTCTCTCTCTCTCTCTGCCCATTGAATCACTGGATCTGATGGGATAAAGGAAGCAGCCAATGGACTTGGGGAAGGCTCCTGACCTCAGATGTTTGGTCAGTAAGACTGCTGAAAACATGTCGTGAGGAAAGTTTTGCTTTGAATTTCACATCATTTGTTAATTTAGGCACAAGTTGCATTCTAGCTTTATTTTTCTTGAAACCATGTCTGACTTCTATGCCTCCTTATTTGCACTCACTTAAAATCTACCTTTGTAGTCAATAAAGTTTGTTTTTTTTTATTTTATCTAATCCAGTGTGTTTAAATAGAAGTGTCTGAGAAATTAAGTTGCATGCATGTTAGTGTTATTAAAGAAATAATGGACAATGTATGTGAAGATATAAGATTACACTGCATCATGTTATTCATACATGTTCCAAACTGAGGCTGGCAAACTGGTCTCTCTTAAACAAAGAAATGTGTGCTCTGCTTAATATTGTATCTAAACTGTAACCAGAGTCATTAAGCAGCAAGGGAAACAAAGGTAGCCCAAAAAGTTGAGGAAAAAGCAGAAGGGAACATACTTCTATATAGACTTTTTCTCTTCCAGGAAACAGGTGGAAATGTTTCTCAAAGGGTGGTAAAACTATAAAAAGAAGGGGCAGATATCACAAGGCACTGCTCTTGCTCTCTCGCTCTTCTCCTCCCACCCTCCCCCTGCCCCCTCTCTCTCTGCCCATTTATTCACTGCATCTGAAGGGAGAAAGGAAGCAGCCATTGGACTGGGGGAGGGGTCCTAACCTAAGACGTTTGGTAAGTAAGACTGCTGAGAGCATGTGGTGAGGAAACTTCCTTTTTGAATTTCACATCATTTATTAACTTAGGCAGAAGTTGCATTCTGGCTTTATTTTTCTTGTATCCATGTCTGAATTATATGCCTTCTCATTTGCACTCACTCAATAAACTTTGTTTTATTTTTTTTATCCAATCCAGTGTGTTTAAATAGAAATGTCTGAGAGTTCCATGCATATCAGTGCTGATAAAGAAATAATGGACAATGTAACTTGTATTCTCCAGGAGAGATTTGGACAGCACATGACATACATTTCGGGAGGGAAATCAAAGACTGGGGAGTGTGTTGGGGTCACCCTTCAGTATAACCAAGGGTGGTGAGAGCCTGAGTGTAACACAACTATTCCTGTGCAGGCTGCAGTTACACACACATGCTCAGGATGTGATTTGCATGCTAGATGGTTGTTTGTGAGTGGCCAGGTGGAAGCCACTTCAGCAAGGCATTGCAAGGTTGCAGGCAGGTGTGCCACAGCTGCTGATTAGTCTGGGTTGGACCCTGGTATGTCACAGCCACCAACCCAGAAAATATCCCTGTAACACCAAAGGTGTGATGCTGACTGACCTGAGTGTTTGATTGACATGAAAGGGTGAGGTTACCACAGGGATGGGCCCATGCACTGATCCATGGCTGCAGATTCACAAGGAAATTGTGGTCATCCCCTACCTCCAAGGAGATCCCTGGCAGGCCCAGTGATGACTCTTCCCTTCTTCACTATGGGAGCAGAAATTATGCCCCATCGGTGTCAAGGCTTGGCTGGTATTATCAGTGCTCCAGGGCATGTTGGTGCCCCCTTCTCCAAGGTGGTGCCCACCTGTGAGGCATTGCAGGGTTGATTGTTTTAGGAGCAAAATTGATGATCCAAGTCAGCTATATTCTTTTGTGTAATCCATGGGGAAGGGGTTACAAAGAATGGACAAAAAGTCCTCCTTCTGTGAACACCAGTAGAAACAACCAACAGCCAGCAATCTCTGTATTCAGAAACTCCCAAGTCTGTCACTCCAGGTTTGTACCCAGGAAACACAATGCCCCTACTTCCTCTAGGAACTTACAACTCCTCCTCCTGGCTTCTGTGCCTCCTGTGACCTGGAGGTGCGTGGGGCAGTCCTCACTAAAATGCCAAGGTCAGGGCAGGCTCCAAGAAGGAGGATATTCCCAAAACTGGTGGTTAACACTCAAGATCTCTGCAGCATCTCTGCAGATGCTTCCACAAAATATCTCCGAGCAGGCCAGCTCCCTCATGATTCTTTTTTTAGTTTTATATACTTCCTGTAAGTTATAGTCCATGAAACAGAGTGTGACGTTGCACCCCATAACACTTTATAGAAATATGCTTATGAGTGTAAATATGACGTAACTGGAATATGTTTTATGCCAGATGTGCCTTGTTACATATCTCTGCAAAGGCTATGCTCTACTGTATATATTCATGCTCTTTGCATTCATGTATCATGTTTGTATTCAAAGTTATGAATATTGGCTACGTTCTTCCTTGATTTTAAGTAGCCTCAGTGAAGCAGTTGGTCAGCTACTTGAGAAAAGACTATTCTCTGTAAGTGCACCTTCAAGAAACACTTAAGCTAACAATGATCTTTGAGAGACGCCAATCCACATGTGAGCTTTCCTGGGAATGTGGCGTCGTCTTCTAAGGAACTGAGTCATGCATGGACAGGTGACTTGCCCATGTGACTCCAAAACTCCATTTTGGAGCTGGATTCTACATCGTAGAGGAGAAGGAGTTTCCAACCACAAAACATAAAATATATAAGCCCATGGGGAAACCCCTCCATTTTGTCTTCAGCTTGCACAAAATATAGCCCCTCCACCCCACAGAGATGCCTGAAAGAAACTGGAACAAAGGACAGTAACTACAGGGGTGTGAGTGATTGCAGAACCCAGACTAGGAGGAAGTCTAGTCAGTAAAAGAGGCTTAATGGAACATCTCTGAGGGTGAGATTTACCTCCATTAATTTTTTACTGTATTAGGCTTAGACTTACATGTTTTATTTTATTTTGTTTGGTAATTCACTTTGTTCTGTCTGTTATTACCTGGAACCACTTAAATACTACCTCTGTATTTAATAAAATCACTTTTTACTAATTAAGTAACCCAGAGTATGTATTAATAATGGGGGTCAAACAGCTGTGCATATCTTTCTATCAGTTTTACAGAGGGCGAACAATTTATGAGTATACCTTTTATAAATGTAATAGAGGGTTAAACCAATTTATTGGGGTTTGGACCCCATTGGGAGCTGGTCATCTGAGTCCTGGAGACAGGAGCACTTCTTAAGCTGTTTTCAGTTAAGCCTGCAGCTTGTGCGGGACGTGGTTCAGACTTGGATCTGTATTTGCAGCAGGCAATCGTGCCTGGCTCATACAAGGTAAGGTACTGAAGTCCTAAGCTGGAAGGGAAAACAGGCTCAGAGGTAGTCTAGGCACATCAGGTGGCTGTCCCAAAGAGGTTTGTGAGACACAGCCCGTCACAGAGTGTTTAAGAATAAAATTGCAAAACAACGTGGGAGTAGGGGAAGAATAGTACAAGAACCGATGGACTTCAATTGCAGCAAGGGTGGTTTACGTTGGACATTAGGAAAAACATCCCAACATTGAGGATGGCTAAGCAGTGGAATAACTTGCTCAGGTAGGTAGTAGCTAGATTTCCCAACTGTTCTTTTTGATTGGCAGCTTCTCTGAGGCATGGTTTATGCTTAAAATTTAGATTAATAGAGCTCCATCACACAGGGCGGGGAAACTTTTCATAACCCGTGTGAGGCAGTTAGCTTGTATGGCCTCAGTGTAATTCTTCCATTGACCAAGCTACTGCCTCTCGGAGAAGTGGATTAACCACACTGAAGGAAAAACCCGTCCATCAACGTGGAAAGCACCTACACTGTGGTGCTGCTGCAAATCACAGCTGAGTCAATGTAATGGCCTTCGTATAGACATTCCCTGAATCAACTGCGGGGTTTTCCCCCTTCCTATTAAAGCGATTTTTCTCTCCTTTTCCGTCATTCTTCTCCCTCCCTTGTAAAGCTCTTTCCTTCTTTTGATAGGTAAATATGTTCAGAAATTTTTACTCTCAGCTTAGTTCCTTCCTTTCCCTCCCATGAATGTTATTTCAATTAGAGGCTGAAATGCTCTGAAACTGACTTGCTTGCCTATCACTTCATTGTACCTCTTAGTTTTTCCTCCCTTCACTTACAATGAGTTGAGGATGGAAGCAGTACCTGCTCAGAACCCTAAAATCAGAAATATCAAATCAAGAGTTGAATCTTTCCCTGTTTGCGATCCACACAAAAGTTACCCTTAATACCTCTCGATCTGCTTCCTGGGATGACTTTGAGATTTCCTCGCTCGAGCATCTTTGCTCCCAGGACAGCAGGTGTGCACAGCATATGCTATTCATATTGTTGCTGTGTCTTTCCTTGTGGAAATGGAACACAGAGGGGCCAGAGTCTCAGCTCTCGAAAGGCCTCTGAATATAACACAAATCTGAGGTGTCTGTTTTCCCCTTCATTTGTTGGTCACTGGTGGTTAACAATGAAGATTCTGCAACAAAGTATCTCCAAGCATGTCACCCCCCTCACTCCCTCCTGTCATCTGATGTGCTGTTTTCCCTCCCAGCCTGGGCCTCCAGAACCCTGCCTTTTTGAGCCATACATGCTAGCCTGTTGCAACACAGACCCAGAGCCTGAGTCACGCCCACAAAGCTGCAGATATATACTAATCTAGACTGAAAGCAATTCAGCAGGATACCTGTCTCCAGCACGAAGACACCCAGCTCCCAAAGGGATATAAACTACAAATAAATCCTTTTTACTCTGCATAAAGCTTATACAGGGTAAAATGATACATGTTTGCCCCCATATCACTTCAAGAAAGATATGCACAGCCGTTTGCCCCCCAAGGTAACAATTAATCACACTGTGTTTATAAATAACCAAAAGTGATTTTATTAAGTATAAAAAGTAGGATTTAAGTGATTTTAAGTCATAACAGATAAAAAAAAGTAAATCACAAAGGAAAATGTGCAAGGCTAAGCTTAATACACTCAGAAATGAGTTACAATTTTTAACTTCTCACCCCAGTTATTACTTGAGGTAAAATCCTTCTCAGGTCAGATGCCTTTTCTGACCTAGGTCCAGCCTGTTCTCACCCACCCCTGTGGTTACAGTACTTATGTTTCCAGGTGCTTGTGTGTATCTCTGTGGGGTGGGGAGGCTGTCTCTTAAGCGAGATGAAGACACTCATTTGCTTCCCCACTTTATAGAGCACCTCCACAAGGTGGGAAACCTTTGTTTCAAATTCCAACCCCCTCAGGAAAAGTACCAGCTTCAAGATGGAGCTCAGTATCTGGTGACATGGTCACATGTCACTGTAAGACCCCAATCTCCGTTCTTCCTGGTTTCTCCCACACGTACACAGGAAGACTTGCAGGTAAACAGAGCCATTTACAGTTCATTGATTCTGAAGCACCTTTAAAGGCTTCCACTTAATATGTCTAAATCAGTAATACAAATTTATGCCTTATTCTCCTAATTCCAGACATAAAAATAATCCATATAAACAAATAGGATGAACACACTTAGTAGATTATAAGATTTATAATGATATGTTACAGGGGCACTTAGCATAAAGTATATTTGTTATGTCTTATTCAGAAACATATTTTCATAAAGCATATGGAGTGCAATGTCACACAGAGCTTTGCCAAGCACAGGGCAGAAGGGGGAATTGAACCCGGATCCCACCTCACAGGTGTACACCCCAACTATTGGGCTAAAAATTACAAAGAGAAGGACCACCACCGCTTCCTACAGTGGCTCGGTTGTTACTGGCATCGAAATCCTCCCCCACACACAAACATTGTTTTGGGACAAAGTTATTTGGTGTATTTGTAACACATTTGTGAATAGTTTCAGTACTATCCAAACGGTATTGTTTTTGACAATAAATTATTAATCCAGAAGAAATTCACTCATTTCTAGACACCTTTGTGTCCCAACCCTGGGAAATTACTTAAAGAGACATTTGAAGAGGTGACCAACAAATAAAGTGGAATACAGTCACCTCAGTTTTGTATCATGTTAAAATGACCTTGTGGGAGAGACAGTGATCCAGGCCAGCTGATGTTCTGTCCCTCTGTGTTCCATTTCCACAAGGAAAGACACGGCAACAACATTAATTGCATGTGCCGTGCACACCTGTTGTCCTGGGAGCAAAGGTGCTCGAGGGAGCAAATCTCAAAGTCATCAAAGCCAAATTTAACCTCTGCCACCCAAGAAAGCAGCTCCATATGTATTAAGGGCAACATTGGTGTGGTGAGCAAACAGGGAAATATTCGACTCTGATTTTACGGTTCTGATTTTAGGGATCTGAGCAGGTACTGCTTTCATCCTCAACTCATTGTAAGTGAAGGGAGGAAAAACTAAGAGGTACAATGAAGTGATAGGCAAGCAAGTCAGTTTCAGAGCATTTCAGCCTCTAATTGAAATAACATTCGTGGGAGGGGAAGGAAGGAATTAAGCTGAGAGTAAAAATTTCTGAACATATTTACCTATCAAAAGAAGGAAAGAGCTTTACAAGGGAGGGAGAAGAATGACAGAAAAGGAGAGAAAAATCGTTTTAATAGGAAGGGGGAAAACTGCCCCATCGATTCAGGGAATCTCTATACTAAGGCCATTACATTGACTCAGCTGTGATTTGAAGCAGTGCCACAGTTGTAGATGCTTTCCACCTTGATGGAAGGGTTTTTTCTTCGATGGAGTTAATCCACTTCTCCGAGAGGCAGTAGCTAGGTCAAGGGAAGAATTACACTGAGGGCCATACAAGCTAACTGCCTCACACAGGGTGTGAAAAGTTTCCCCGCCCTGTGTGATGGAGCTGTGTTGATCTTATTTTTCAGCATAAACCAGGCCTCAAAAAAGCTGTCCATGGAAAAGACCAGTTGGGAAATCTAGTCCTATCTCCCTGCCAGGCAAGTTGGAAATATTGCAGCTGTCCCAGATTCCCAGTAGAGATTATTCTGCATTCTGATCGAGCTCAGTGTCAGGCTGTGTGCGTAGTGGACACTCTGTCTCTGTGTGTGTATGTTTGGTGTGCAGAGGGCCGTGTGTGTGTTTTGTGTAGTGGGCATTCTGTGTGTGTGTGTGTAGTGCGCCTTCTGTGTGTGTGTGTGCATTTGGTGTGCATTGGGGACTCTGTGTGTGTGTGTTTGGAGTGCAGTGGGCACTATGTGTGTGCATGTGGTGGACGGTACATTGGAGCTCACTGTCAAGTGGAGACAGGTGCATGTTTTTTGCCCTGCCCAGGGCTCTGGCTGGCGTCCCCGCTCCCTCCAGTGCAGGGCTCCTTGTGAGATCATAGAATAATAGGACTGGAAGGGACTTTGAAAGGTCATCTAGTCCAGTCCCCTGCACTCACAGCACAACTGAATATTAACTAGACAATCCCTGAGAGGTGTTTGTCTAACCTGCTCTTAAAAGTCTCCTGTGGAGGAGATTACATAACCTTACTGGGTAAGTTATTCCAGTGCTTAGCCACCCTCACTGTTGGGATATTTTTCCTAATGTCCAACCTAAACTAACCTTTGTGCAATTGAAGTCCCTCTGTTCTTGTGCTGTCATCCCCCTGCCCCCTCAACCCCACCCCCCCACACACACACATTGTTTTGCAATTTTATTCCTGAACACTGTGTGATGGTTTGGGTCACAGAAACCCCTTTGCAACTGCCACCCAATGTCTTGAGATGTGAAGTTGAACGTCTCCCTCTCGGTGGATGCCCGTAGCCACAAGCTTATAAAATCATTCTCTCTTTCTAGACCTGTGAGTCTTCCTCAGGTTTTCTCAACTGATCTCAGTTGGGGCCTGCAGACCTTGTTGGAATACAAACAAATTAATTTTAATAACAGAATAATAATGAAAAATACTCCCACGGACTCTACAAAATTACTTTGTAATGGGCTGTGAATTGAATTTACCTGTTTCCACTCTCCACCATTAAGCCAATACAGAGTTAAACAGATTCAGGAATTAGTTAGGAGTTTATTCATTGCTTTCCTCAGGGCATCCTTCACCTCTGTGTTCCTCAGGCTGTAGATGAGAGGGTTCAACATGGGGATCACCAGTGTGTAAAACACTGAGGTCACTTTGTCTCTGTCCATTGAATAGCTGGAGGGGGGATGTAAATACATGAAGAGGAAGGTGCCAAAAAACAGGACCACAGCGGTTAAGTGGAAAGAGCAGGTGGAGAAGGCTTTGCGCCTGCCCTCGGCAGAGCGGATCTGCAGGATGGTGGAGATGATATAGACATAGGAGAGGAGGACAGTCACAAAGCTGCTCACTGTAATGCAGCTCATGAAAGCAAACACCACAATCTCATTGATGCGGGTGTCAGAACAGGAGAGTGCCAACAGTGGGAGGACGTCACAGAAGAAATGATTGATGATGTTGGAACTGCAGAATGACAGCCCAAATGTACAACACATGTATATCATTGAATCCACCACCCCCACAGCGTACACCCCAGCCACCAGCTGTTTACAAAGCTGCCTGGACATGGTGACCGTATAGAGCAGTGGGTTGCAGATGGCCACATAACGGTCATACGCCATCACAGCCAGCAAGAGGCACTCAACATCTGCAAAAATGATAGAGAGATGCATTTCCACAGTGCAGGCAGTGTAAGAAATGCTTTTCGTCTCAGCTAAGAAATTCCGCAGCATCTTAGGGGAAATTATCGAGGAAATGCAGAGGTCACAGAAAGACAAATTCCTGAGGAAAAAGTACATGGGGGTGTGGAGTCGGGGATCAATTGTGATTAACAAGATCATCCCCCCATTCCCCACCAGGGTGATACCATAAATCAGTAGGAACACCACAAACAGGGGGACCTGCAGCTCCGGACGATCTGTCAGTCCTGAGAGAATGAACTCAGTCACCTCCGAGTGATTTCCCTCTTCCATCTCCTCTGAACAGAGATCAGGCTGCTACAAAGATGTGGGCATGTGGATGGTGTGGAAAACCTGTCCCTGCTTTGTAATGAAGTAAGTGAAGATAAAAGGAGATCAGTTTCTCAATGGACATCAGTACCTGCTCAGGGAAGGGCTTCGTCCACAGAGCCGGATGTTGACAGCTGGTCATTCCAGGTGTTCGATAAAATGCAAATGCTGTGCAAATACAATGAGATGCATGTTAATCATGCCCCCCCACACAAACACTCCTGTTCACTAATCCGAACAGAAAACTGTGACTTGTGACTCTGCTGTGAGAGAATCATTCTGGAGAGATTATTCCTTATCTAAAGAAGGGGTGAGAGTGCAAGAGTGTCAATCTTTCTACCCTCTTTGGGCAAGGGGAGCTCAGTGGCTTGGCATGTCTGTTTGGGGTAAAGTTGCTTACTGTGCTAATTAAGGTTTTTGGCATTTACTGGAGCCTGTATGAAACCCAGAGACATCATGGGAAGCCCTGGCTTCAGTGACTAGGTAATTTCCTATTTTTTTCCAACCCAGGAGGTTGCTCCTTTAGCTGAAGGGGTCGGGGTTGGGACTGAGGCTTTTGGTGCTGGAGGACTGGAGTTCAATACCTGCTGATCCCCATGGTGTCTGTGTGTGTGTGTGTGACTGTAATTCCGGACAATAGCACGTACCTGCTGAGAAGAGAAAGAGAGACGTGTTGGTGTTTCCTCATCCACAGAAACTGCCAATTTGGAGCAATCAGGAAGTTTTATACTGAGATGTGAGATGATGGGACATGATTCCTGAAGCCCCTGGGAATACCTGATCTCAGAGAGACACAACACCTAATTAATGCATTCAGTGAACCAAAGCCACCCTCAGTGTAATTGGTGCCCTGGGGATTAATTTGACCTACTCTTTCTTACAGTGCTATTAAATGATGCAATTTCTACCAGAGTTACAGAGTATGAGTTTAGGGGCATATTTCATCCTGCTGCTTTCAGTGCAAGGTAGGTACTCTGAAGACCTGATCCACATTTTTTTTTTGTGATCAAAATCTTTTACCTTACTACAGAACCTACTACTCTTCGACGGGTAAGGCTCCCAGGTTGGACTACATTCCCCATGATGCAAGATGGTCTCTCCTCTTGCTGAACTGCCCTGGAACATCCCACAGCCATGGCTTAGGGAGGAGGGATATTTGGTATTTTGATGGAAAGCTTCTAATTTCCAGGGGAAAGATAATTTCTTGGAAAAAATAGTTACATGTAAAATCCAATTTCCCATCAAAAAAAAAATTCTCAAGAAAAATTTTCAACCAGCCTTAGCAACAAATTTGGAATAAAAGGACCAGAAAGTTAGATACATTTTTTTATAATGTGTGTGAAGTTATAAGATTACACTGTATCATGTTATTAATACATGTTCCAAACGGAGGCTGGCAAACTGTTCTGTCTTAAACAAAGAAATGTGTGTGCTGGTTAATTTTGTATCTTACCAGTAATCAGAGTCATCAAGCAGGAAGGGAAACAAAGAAAGCCCAAAAAGATGAGGAAAAAGCAGCAGGAAACATCCTTCTGCAAAGACATTTTGTCTTCTAGTAACCAGGTGGAAATGTTTCTCAAAGAAGGGATAGGACTATAAAAAGAAGGGGTAGACATCCAAAGGCACCAATCTCTCTCTCTCTCTCTCTCTCTCTCTCTCTCTCTCTCTCTGTCCATTGATTCACTGCTTAAGAAGGGAAAAAGGAAGCAGCAGTTGGACTGGGGGAGGGGTCCTGAGATAAGAGGTTTGCTCAGTAAGACTGCTGAAAGCATGTGGTGAGGAAACTTTTGCTTTGAATTTCACATCATAGAATCATAGAATATCAGGGTTGGAAGTGATCTCAGGAGGTCATCTAGTCCAACCCCATGCTCAAAGTAGGATGAATCCCCAATTTTTGACCCAGATCCCTAAATGCCCCCTCAAGGACTGAACTCACAACCCTGGGTTTTAGCAGGCCAATGCTCAAACCACTGAGCTATCCCTCACCTGATCGTTTGTTAACTTAGGCACAAGTCGCATTCCAGCTTAATTTTTCTTGTAACCATCTCTGACTTCTATGCCTCCTTATTTCCACTCACTGAAAATCTATCTTTGGAGTCAATAAACTTTGCTTTATTGTTTTATCTAACCCAGTGTGTTTTAATAGAAGTGGCATGCATGCTAGTGCTATTAAAGAAATAATGGACAATGTAGCTTATTTTGTCCAGGAGAGGACTGGGCATCACAGGACGTAAATTTCTGGAGGGAAATCAAAGACTGGGGAATATGTTGGGGTCACCCTGCAGTATAACCAAGGGTGGTGAGAGCCTGAGTGTAACACAACTATTCCTGGCCAGGCTGCAGTTACACACACATGCTCAGGGTGTGATTTGCATGCTAGAAGGTTGTTTGTGAGTGGCCAGGTGGAAGCCACTTCAGCAAGGCATTGCAAGGTTGCAGGCAGGTGTGACACAGCTGCTGATTAGTTTGGGTTGGACCCTGGTATGCCACAGCCACCAACCTAGTAAATATCCCAGTAACACCAAAGGCGTGGTGCTGACTGACAGAAGTGTTCGATTGACGGGAAAGGGTGAAGTCAGGTCAGGGATGGGCCCATGCACTGATCCGTGGCTGCAGATGTGCAAGGCCATTTTCACCATCACCCCCCCGCAAGGAGATCCATGTCAGGCCCAGTGATGACTCTTCCCTTCTTCACTATGGGAGCAGAAATTATCACCCATGGGTGTGCAGGCTTGGCTGGTATTATCTGTGCTCTGGGGCATGTTGGTGCCCCCTTCTCCTAAATGGTGCCAACCTGTGAGGCATTGCAGGGTTGATTGTATTAGGAGGAAAAATTGATGATCCAAGTCAACTATATTCTCTTGTATAATCCATGGGGGAGGGGTTACAAAGAATGGATGCAAAATCCTCCTTCTCTGAACACCAGTAGAAACAACCAACAGCTAGCAATCTCTGTATTCAGAAACTCCCAACTCTGTTTCTCTAGCTCTGTGCGCAGGAAACATTATGCCCCTACTTCCTCTAGGAGTAAGGTCATAATCCTACTCCTCGCTTCTGTGCCTCCTATGACCCGGAGGTCCGTGGGACAGTCCTAATTGAAAATGCCAATGTCAGGGCAGGATGCAAAAAGGAGGATATTTCCCAAATTGGTGGTTAAGATTCAAGATCTCTGCAGCATGTCTGCAGATGCTGCTACAAAATATCTTCGAGCATGCCAGCTCCCTCTTGATTCTTCTATTAATTTTATTTATTTTCTATAATTTATAGTCCATGAAAAAGAGTGTGACTATGTACCCCATAATGCTTTATAGAAATATGCTTATGCATGTAAACATGACACCACTGGAATATGGTTTATGCTAGATATGCCCTGTAACATATCTCTTGAAATGTTATGATCTACTGGATATATTCATCTTATTTGCATGCATGTATCATTTTGTATTCAAAGTTATGAATATTGGCTATGTACTTCTTTGATTTTAAGTAGCCTCAGTGAAGCAGTCAAGCAGAAAAGACTATTCTCCGTGACTGCCCAAACAAGAAACACTTAAGCTAACAATGATCTTTGAGAGACGCCAATCCACATGTGAGCTTTCCTGGGAATGTGGCGTCGTCCTGTAAGGAATTGAGTCATGCATGAACATGTGACTTGCCCATGTGACTCCAAAACTCCATCTTGGAGCTGGATTCTACATAGGAGAGCAGAAGGGGTTTCTAACCCCAAGAGAGAGACAATCTAAACCCCTGGGGAAACCTCTCCATTTTGTGTTCAGCTGGATTAAGAGAGGGTGAGATTTACCTCCATTTAATTTTTACTGTATTAGGCTTAGACTTGCGTCTTTTATTTTATTTTGCTTGGTAATTTACTTTGTTCTCTGTGTTATTAGGTGGAACCACTTAAATCCTACTTTCTCTATTTAATAAAATCACTTTTTACTTATTAATTAACCCAGAGTATGTATTAATACCTGGGCTGGGGGGGGAGGGCATACAGCTGCACATATCTCTCTATCAGTGTTATACAGGGTGAACAAATTATGAGTTTACCCTGTATAAGCTTTATACAGAGTTAAGCACATTGAAGTGGGGTTTGGACTCCATTGGGAACTGGGCATCTGAGTGTTAGAGACAGGAGCACTTCTTAAACTGAGCCGTGGGCAGGGCAAGGGACACACACATTTCTTCACTTGACTTTCAGCTCCACTGTACCCCCCACCACATACACACAGACAGCCTGACACTGAGCTCGATCAGATTGCAGAATAATGTCTACTGGGAAGCTGGCACAGCTGGAATATTTCCAACTAGCCTGAACAAAAAGAACCAAAGGGTTTCTGCTGCCCTGGCAGGGAGATAGGACTAGATTTACCAACTGGCCTTTTTCATAGGCAGCTTCTCTGAGGCCTGGTTTATGCTTAAAGATTAGATCAACAGAGCTCAGTCACTCAGGGTGGAGAAACTTTTCACACTCTCTGCAAGGCTGTTAGCTTGTACTGACCCTCAGTGTAATTCTTTCATTGACCGAGCTACTGCCTCTCGGAGACGAAGATTAACTATATTGAAGGAAAACCCTTCCATGAATGTGGAAAGCATCTACGCTCTGGCGCTGCTGCACATCATATCTAAGTAAAGTAATGGATTTAGTATAGACATTCTCTGAATCGATGGGGGAGTTTCCCCCTTTCTATCAAAGCTATTTTTCTCTCCTCTTCCAGTTACTCTTCTCCTTCCCTTGGTAAAGCTCTTTCCTTCTTTTGTTAAGTAAATATGTCCAGAAACATTGAAATTTCTCCTCTAAGGATAATTCTTTACTTCCCCTCCCATGAACGCTCACTGTCATTTCAATTAAAGGCTGAAATGCTCTGAAACTGACTTGTTTGCCTCTCACTTTGTTGGGGTTGTCACCTGTGAGGTGGGAGATTAAGGTTCAATTCCCTCTTCTGTCCAGTGCTGGGCAAAGCCATGTGTAACATTGAAGTCCATATGCTTTATGAAAATATGCTTCTGAATAAGACATAACTGGAAAATGCTTTATGCTAAGCGCCCCATGTAACAAGTCATTATAAAGCTTATAATCTACTAAGTGTGTTCATCCTATTTCTTTACATGGATTATTTCTATGTCCGGAGTTAGGAGAATAAGGTATAAACTTGTATTACTGATGAAGACATTTTAAGTGGAGGCCATTAAAGGTGCTTCAGAATCATTGAACTGTAAATGGCTCTGTTTACCTGCAAGCCTTCCTGTGTACCTGTGGGACAACCCAAGAAGAATGGAGATTGGGGTCTTACAGTGACATGTGACCATGTCCCCTGATACTGAAATCCATCTTGAAGCTGGTACTTTTCCAGATGGGGTGGAATTCTAAAAAAGATTTCCTGCCTTATGGAAGTTGCCTAAGGGAAGCAAACAACGAATATCTTCAGCTGGCTTAAGTCATGGCCTCCCCACCCCACGGAGGTAACTGCAAACACCTGGAAACAAAAGGACTGTTACCACAGGAGTGGGTGAGAACAGGCTGGATCCAGCTCAGAAAGGGCATCTGACCTGAGAAGGATTTTACCTCAAGTAACAACTGGGATAAGAAGTCAACATTTGTAATTGATTTCTGAGTGTAATTAAGCTTAGCCTTGCATGTTCTGTTTTCTTTTGCTTTGTCACTTATTTTGTTATCTCTGTCATTTCTTAAAACACCTTAAATCCTACTTTTTATAATTAATAAATCACTTTTGTTTATTTATAAATTCAGTGCAAGTAATTGTTACCTGGGGGGCAAACAGCTGTACATATCTCTCTTGCAGTTTTATAGAGGGCGAACATTTATCATTTTACTCTGTATAAAGTTTATATAGAGTAAAATGGATTTTTGGGGGGTTTTAGATCCCATTGGGAGCTGGATGTCTGCGTTCTGGAGACATGCATCCTTCTGAGCTGGTTTCAGTGTAGATCTGCAGTTTTGGGGGTGTGACCCAGACCCTCAGTCTGTTTTGTGGCAGGCTAGCTTGTCTGGCTTAAAAATGCAGGGTTCTGGAGGCCCAGGCTGGAAGGGAAAATGGACTCAGAAGTAATTTCAGCACATGAGGTGACAGTACCAATGAGGGTCTCTGGACTCTGGTCTCACACTCTGGACTTGGGTTTCCTGCATTTCCAGAAAGCATCCCAACCCCTGAGCGATGTGCTATTCCAGTCTGGGCTGCTCTCACCTTTCAAAGTTGTTCAACTGTGTAAAACTAATTAAATAACCCTTGGAACAGAAATAGCACCAGCTTATAAAATAAAAAAAAAAGAAAAGAAAAAGAGTACTTGTGGCACCTTAGAGACTAACAAATTTATTTGATCATAAGCTTTCATGAGCTACAGCTGACTTCTTCACTTCACTGTAGCTCACAGAAACTTATGCTCAAATAAATTTGTTAGTCTCTAAGGTGCCACAAGTACTCCTTTTCTTTTTGAGGATAGAGACTAACATATGCTACTCTGAAACTTTAAAATCATTCTCTGTTTCTGGCCCTGTGAGTGTTCCTCTGTTTTGTCTACTGATTTCAGTTGGGGTCTGCAGACCTTCTTGGAATATAAACAAATTAGTAGTAATAACAGTACAACAATGAACAATACAACCACGAGCTCTGCAAAATTAAATTACGATTGACTGAGAATTGAATTCACCTGCTTCCACTTCCCATCACTAAACAGGTAGAGAGTTAAACAGATTCAAGAATGGTTAGGAGTTTATTCATTGCTCTCCTCAGGGCGTCCTTCACCTCCGTGTTCCTCAGGCTTGAGATGAGGGTGTTCAACATGGGGATCACCAGTGTGTAAAACACTGAGGCCACTCTGTCTCTGTCCATGTGATAGCTGGAGGGAGGACATATATACATGAAGAGTTGGGTGCCATAAAACAGGACCACAGCAGTCAAGTGGAAAGAGCAGGTGGAGAAGGTTTTGCACCGGCTCTCGGAAGAGTGGATCTGCAGGATAGTGGAGATGATATAGACATAGGAGAGGAGGACAGTCACAAAGCTACTCACTGTAATGCAGCTCATGAAAGCAAATGTCATAATCTCATTGATGCGGATGTCAGAACAGGAGAGCGCGAGCAGCGGGGGGATGTCACAGAAGAAATGATTGATAATGTTGGAGCTGCAGAATGACAGCTGAAATGTAAAACATGTGTGTATCATTGAATCCACCATCCCCACAGCGTACACCCCAGCCACCAGCTGTTTACAATGGTGCCTGGACATGGTGACCATATAGAGCAGTGGGTTACAGATGGCCACATAATGGTCATACACCATCATAGCCAGCAAGAGGCACTGAACATCTGCAAAAATGATACAAAGATACAGTTGCACAGTGCAGGCAGTGAAAGAAATGCTTTTCGTCTCAGCTAAGAAATTCAGCAGCATCTTTGGGGAAATTGTTGAGGAATAGCAGAGGTTACAGAATGACAAATTCCTGAGGAACAAATACATGGGTGTGTGGAGTCAGGGATCAATCTTGATTTACAAAATCATCCCTCCATTCCCCACCAGGGTGATAGCATAAATCAGTAGGAACAACCCAAACAGTGGGACCTGCAGCTCGGGATGATCTGTCAGTCCTAAGAGAATGAACTCAGTCGCCTCCGAGTGATTTCCCTCTTCCATCACCTCTGATCAGAGATCAGACAGCTACAGAGATAAGGGCAGGTGAATGGTGCTGAAAACCCACCCCTTCTCTGTAATGAACTAATGGTACGTCTACAGTATGAAATTATTTTAAAATTATTGTATTTGAATTTTCAGAAGCTATTTCATACATTCGGTCTTCTGTGTCCCCACTAAAGCATGTGAATTCGGCGGATTGTGTCCACAGTTCCAAGGCTAGCATCAAACTTTGGAGCGGTGCACTGTGGGTCGCTATCCCACAGTTTCCACAGTCCTTGCCGCCCATTGGAATTCTGGGTTTTTATCCCAGTGCATGATGGGGCAAAAACATCCGTGCGGGTGTTTCTGGGGTGTTTCGTCAGACAATCGTTTTGTGCCTTTTTGGCGTGCAAACGCCATACTCCTTTCAGCAGACAGTGCACCGCTGCTCTCCTGCTACTATGAATCCATCTCTCATTTCCTCTCATCTTCTTTGTAATCTCTGCAATCTACTCTTTCTCTTCCTCAGCGAACGTTTCCACTGCCAACTCTGCTCGGCCATCGTGAACCGAGCAGCACAGCTTCCGCCGCCAACTCTGCTCTCCCGCTATTGCCACGCTTCTGAGCTTCTCCATGTTGTCTGTCCTGGACTCTCACCTCTGTGAAAGCTACAGAAGACAACCATTTTCAACTGTTGTTCGGCTACCGTGAACCGAACAGCACAGCTTCCGCTGCCACTCTGCCCTCCTACGTTTCACGCTCTTTTTCCAGGATTACCCATGCAGGCGCCATAACCAGGAGCCTGATCAGATCTCCACTGCAGTTTTGACCATTGTAAATACCTTGCGCATTATCCAGCATTATGTTCAGTGCCAGCAAAACCGGGTGAAGAAGCAAGAACAGCGAAATTACTATAGTGATGAGGACATGGATACAGACAGCACTGCATGTGGCGATTGCGAGATCATGGTGGAGTTGGACCAGGTTCATACCATGGAACGCCGATTCTGGGCCCGGGAAAAAAGCACAGACTGGTGGGACCACATAGTGTTGCAGGTATGGGATGATTCCCAGTGGCTGAGAAACTTTCGTATGCAGAGAGCCACTTTCATGGAACTTTGTGACTGGCTGTCCCCTACCCTGAGCATGTCAAGATTCCTTCCCCACTCTGAACTCTAGGGTACAGATGTGGGGACCTGCATGAAAACCTCCTAAGCTTACTTTTACCAACTTAGGTTAAAACTTCCCCAAGGTACAAATTAATTTTACCCTTTGTCCTTGGATTTCCACTGCCACCACCAAACTTTATCTGGGTTTACTGGGAAATGTAATTTGGACATGTCTTTCACCCCAAAATCCTCCCAACCCTTGCACCCCACTTCCTGGGGAAGGTTAGGTAAAAATCCTCACCAATTTGCATAGGTGACCACGGACCCAAACCCTTGGATCTTAGAACAATGAAAAAGCATTCAGTTTTCTTACAAGAAGACTTTTAATAGAAGTAAAGGAATCACCTCTGTAAAATCAGGATGGTAGATACCTTACAAGGTAATTAGATTCAAAACATAGAGAATCCCTCTAGGCAAAACCTTAAGTTACAAAAAAGACACACAGACAGGAATAGTCATTCTATTCAGCACAGCTCTTTTCTCAGCCATTTAAAGAAATCATAATCTAACACATACCTAGCTAGATTACTTACTAAAAGTTCCAAGATTCCATTCCTGTTCTGTCCCCGGCAAAAGCAGCATACAGACAGACTCAGAACCTTTGTTTTTTTTCCCTCCTCCCAGCTTTTGAAAGTATCTTGTCTCCTCCTTGGTCATTTTGGTCAGGTGCCAGCGAGGTTACCTTTAGCTTCTTAACCCTTTACAGGTGAGAGGATTTTTCCTCTGGCCAGGAGGGATTTTAAAGGGGTTTACCCTTCCCTTTATATTTATGACAGAGCACAAAGACACCAAAATGAGAGCAGCCCTCACAGTTGAGAAGCGAGTGGCCATAGCCCTGTGGCGGGGCGAGAGACAGAACGCATAACCCTTTCTTGTCCCTGGAACACTGGGGTGGCCAGGACATAAACCACAAGGGGTACATTTCCATGGTGCTGCAAGCACTGGTGGATCGCAAGGGATGTTTCACCAACATCAACGTGGGATGGCCGGGAAAGATGCATGACACTTGCATCTTCAGGAACTCTGGTCTGTTTGAAGAGCTGCAGGAAGGAACGTACTTCCCAGACCAGAAAATTACTGTTGGGGATGTCAAAATGCCTATAATTATCCTCGGGGACCCAGCCTACCCCTTAATGCCATGGCTGATGACACTGTACACAGGCATCCTAGACAGTAGAAAGGAGCAGTTCATCTATAGGCTGAGCAAGTGCAGAATGGTGGCAGAATGTGCGTTTGGACGTTTGAAAGCATGCTGGTGCAGTTTACTGACTCCGTTAGATCTCAGCACCACCAATATTCCAATTGTAATTGCTGCTTATTGTGTGCTCCACAATATCTGTGAGAGTAAGGGGGAGACATTTAGGGCAGGGTGGGAGGTTGAGGCAACTCGCCTGGTGGCCAGTTTTGCACAGCCAGACACCAGGGCGATTAGAAGAGCACAGCAGGGCGCGCTGCACATCAGAGAAGCTTTGAAAGCCAGTTTCATTACTGGCCAGGGTACGGTGTTAGAGTTGTGTTTGTTTCTCTTAAAGTTACCCACCCCCTATATATATATGAAAGGAAATAAGTCACAATTGTTTAAAAATCAGAAGCTAGATGGGGGAGGAGGTTATTGCGTTAGGGGGGTGGAGGAAGAGGGAAGGACAAGTCCAGAAACCAAATCAAAATTTAGGATATGCCAGCTTTCTGCTGCTTGTGCAATCCTCTAGGGTTGACTGTGTGGGTCCCCGTAGCCTCCCCCCACCCCATGTTCTTGGTCATCTGGGTGAGGGGAGGAGGGAGGGCGGTTATTCAGGGGCTGCAGTGGCAGTCTGTGGTCTTGCTGCCTTTCGTGCATTAGATCCACCATACAGTGGAGCATGTCAGTTTGCTCCCCCATGAGCTTCAAAACAGCATCCTGCCTGCTCTTTAACTGAGGTGACTGTATTCCACTTCACCTCTCCAAAACACTCTTCAAGTAATTTCCCAGCTTTGGGACACAAAAGTATCTAGAAATGGGTGAATTTCTTCCAGGCGAATCATAGAATCATAGACTTTAAGATCAGAAGGGACCATTATCATTCTCTACTCTGACCTCCTGTACAACACAGGGAACAGAATCTCACCCACCCACTCCTGTAACAAACCTCTAACCTCTGTCTGAGGTATTGAAGTCCTCAAATCATGGTTGAAAGACTTCAAGGTGCAGATAATCCTCCAGCAAGTGACCCATGCGCCACACTGCAGATAAAGGCGAAAAACCCGCAGGGCTTCTGACAATCTGCCCTGGAGGAAAATTCCTTCCTGACCCCAAATATGGCGATCAGCTAAACCTGAGCACGTGGGCAAGACTCATGAGCCAGGTACCCAGGAAAGAATTCTCTGTAGTAACTCATATCCCACCCCATCTCACATCCCATCACAGGCTATTGGGCATATCTACTGCTAAAAGTTGAAGAACAATTGATTGCCAAAGTTAGGCTATCCTATCATATCATCCCTTCCATAAACTTATCAAGCTTTGTCTTGAAGACAGATATGTCTTTTTGCCCCCACTGCTTCCCTTGGAAGTCTGTTCCAGAACTTCACTGCTCTGATGGTTAGAAACCTCAGTCTAATTTCAAGTCTAAACTTCCTGCTGGCCAGTTTATATCCATTTGCTCTTGTGTCCACATTGGTAGTGAGCTTAAATAATTCTTCTCCCTCCATGGTATTTATCCCTCTGATATATTTATAGAGAGCAATCATATCTCCCCTCAGCCTTCTTTTGGTTAGGCTAAACAAGCCAAGCTAGTTGAGTCTACTTTCATAAGACAGGTTTTCCATTCCTCAGATCAGCCTAGTAGCCCTTCTCTGTACCTGTTCAAGTTTGAATTCATCTTTTTTAAACATAGGAGACCAGAACTACACACAATATTCCAGATGAGGTCTCACCAGTGCCTTGTATAATGGTACTAAAATCTCCTTATCTCTGCTGGAAATACCTCGCCTGATGCATCCCAAGACAGCATTAGCTTTTTTTCACAGCCATATCATATTGGCGGCTCATAGTCATCCTCTGTTGAACCAATACTATGAGGTCCTTCTCCTCCTCTGTTACTTCCAAGTGATGTGTCCCCAGTTTGTAACAAAAATTCTTGTTATTATTCCCTAAATGCATGACCTTGGACTTTTCACTATTAAATTTATTAATAATTTATTGTAAAAAAAAAACGACGGCGTCAACCTGAAACTATTCACAAATGTGTTACAAAGTTTCCTGAAAGACTTGTCCTAAAACAATGTGTGTGGGGGAGGAGGATTTAGGTGCCGGTCGCAAAACAGCCACCGTTAGGAGGTGGTGGTGCTCTCTTTCTTTGTAATTTTTAGCTCAATAGGTAGGGTGTTCAGGTGTGAGGTGGGAGATGCAGGTTCAATTCCCCCTTCTGTCTAGTGCTGGACAATGATGTGCACTTCTTTTCCTTTATTTCTGGAAAGCATCCCATCCCCTGAGTGATGTACTATTCCAGTATGGGTTGCTCTCAATCTCTCCTTTCAAAGTTGTTCTCCAGTGGATAACAAATTAAAAAACCATTGGAACAGAGACATGAGGTTGAGCATGTTGGTGCCCCAAACCACTTGTCTATAGAGTCATTCTCTCTTTCTGGCCCTGTGATTCTTCCTGTGTTTTATCTGCAATGCAACAGCTTCAACAGGAGAGACTGAGGCCATATCTACACAACTGGCTCAATCGGGACTACTGTGATAGATGAAATGGTCTTGATTGAGCAGGTCTGGGGAAGACAACTAAATCGATGGGAGAGTGCTCACCTGTTGAAGTCAGTCTCTGTGGGAGGTGGAGTACAATGTTCCATTGTGGATATTCTTCAGGGCTGGTCTACTCCAATGCTGTTGGATGATCTGTGTTACACTACTTCAGTTGCATCCAATGAAGTGAGCTGTAGCTCACAAAAGCTTATGCTCAAATAAATTGGTTAGTCTCTAAGGTGCCACAAGTACTCCTTTTCTTTTTGTGAATACAGACTAACACGGTTGCTACTCTGAAACCAATACTTCAGTTATGTAACTCTCTGGTTGACATAGCACGGTGTGGACACCACTGTAAGTTAGACTAACTTAGTCAACTTGAAGTAGCGTAACTTAGATCACTTTACAGCAGTAGCGCAGACCAGTCCTGAGAACGATGCAGGACAGAACATAACCCAGTCACCAGGATACTGTCCGGCAATGTGGGAGACCCACTTTCAAATTGCTTCTCCCCGTTCGCCAGAGGGGGAATTGACCTGGATATCCCACATCCCATAGGAGTGATCTAATCACTGGGTTAAAGTCTACAAGGGAAGCAGCACCATTACCACCTCTTCCATTCCCATCCCTTTTGTCAGTGTGGCCCTACATTCTCTTTGCATTTATATTGAAAAGTATCCAGGAAGGAAAGGAAATGTTCCATTTCTGGTCATGCTAAATAGTTCCTTCGAACCCACAGGACATTTCTGTCAATGTTTTCAATTTGCCAAACATTTAAGGAATTTTGAGATTTGGATCAGATTGAACTGAATTCGTTTCTCAATGTTTTGTAACTACCCATGAACCCAGAAGACAGCTATTGGCCCAGCTCTAGCCATTTCTCACTCTCCGAAACCCGAGCTGTACAATTCCCAGAATCCCTATTCTTCAGAGTCCATAGAACTTACCCGCAAAACTAAGAGTAAGACCTCATAGCTAACCTGCTGATGTGGTATAAACATTTAGTGTCTGAAATGACTTTTTCTTTCTGTTTAATTTATGTACTAGAGAAAACTCACCCTTCCCATATTATTTTGTATTCAGTTCAGTGCAGATTTTCAGAGTGGATGCACAGACACTATTTTCTCTTTTGTATATTTTACCCTTGTACTTATTTGTTTTGTTGCTCCCTTAACTTAAAATAAAGGCCATTGTGATGGAAATCACCATTCTCCTCCACATGCATGGATACAAACCAGATGAAAATCTACACAACAACCCCACAGATGACATAAAGGGCTGCAGAGGATCAGGAGGGTAGAAGGTGCAAAACTCCCTTTGGTTCCACCATGGAAACCACACACTTTATACCTGCAACTGCATAACAAAACCAAACCCTCTAAAAAGCAGAGGGAGATAAAGTTAAGGCCTCCCTCTTCTTTCCCAATGCAAATAGATCTGTGCTTTCAAAGCACATCACATATATTCAGAGATGTGAAACAGGTGCCTCCTGGAATTTTCCTGGAAGAATAGCTTAATAAAGCGCTGATCTTAGTTGGGGCCTGCAGGCCTTGCTGGAATACAAACAAATTAATAACAATAACAACAATGAACAATAGTATCATGGGATCTGTGAAATTACATTGCAATGGTCTGGGAATTGAATTCACCGGTTTCTGCTCCCCTTCGCTATATCGGTACTGAGTTAATAGATTCAAGAATTGGTTGGGAGTTTATTCATTACTTTCCTCAGGGCGTCCTTCACTTCCGTGTTCCTCAGGCTGTAGATGAGGGGGTTCAACATGGGGATCACCAGAATGTAAAACACTGAGGCTATTTTGTCCACGTCCATGGAATAGCTGGAGGTGGGACGTAAATAAATGAGGAGTCAGATGCCATAAAATATGACCACTGCAGTCAAGTGGAAAGTGCAGATGGAGAAGGTTTTTGCTGGCTCTCAGCAGAGCAGATCTGCAGGATGGCAGAGATGACATAGAAATAGGAGAGGAAGACAGTCACAAGGCTGCTCACTACAATATAGCCAATGAAGGCAAACATCACAATCTCATTGATGTGGGTGTCAGATCAGAAGAGCGCCAGCAGTTGGGGAATGTCACAGAAGAAATGACTGATGATGTTGGAGCTGCAGAATGACAGCCGAAATGTACAAAATATGTGTATCATTGAATCCACCACCCCCACAGTGTACACAACAGCCACCAGCTCTTCACAAAGCTGCCTGGACATAGTGACTGTATAGAGCAGTGGGTTACAGAAGGCCACATAACGGCCATATGCCATGACAGCCAGCAAGAGGCAAACGATATCTGCAAAAGAGAGAAAGAGATACATTTGCACAGCACAGGCTGTGTAAGAAATGCTTTTCCTCTCGGCTAAGAAATTCAGCAGCATATTAGGGGGAACTGTTGAGGAATAGTAGAGGTCACAGAAAGACAAATTACTGAGGAACAAGTACATGGGGGTGTGGAGTCGGGGATCAATTGTGATTAACAAGATCATCCCCCCCATTCCCGACCAGGGTGATACCATAAATCAGTAGGAACACCATAAAGAGGGGGACCTGCAGCTCCGGACGATCTGTCAGTCCTGAGAGAATGAACTCAGTCGCCTCTGAGTGATTTCCCTTTTCCATCTCCTCTGAACAGAGATCAGGCAGCTACAGAGATGTGGGCAGGTGGATAGTGCAGAAAACCTGTCCTTTCTCTCTAATGAAGTAAGTGAAGCTAAATGGAGATCAGTTTCTCACAGGAGATCAGTACCTGCTCCGGGAAGGTCTTAGTCCACAGAGCCAGGTGTTCACAGCTGGTCGTTCCAGGTGTTCGATGAAATGCACATGCTGTGCAAATACAATGACAGGAAGTTTAATCATGCCCCACACACAAACACTCCTGTTCACTAATCTGAACAGGAAACAGTAACCGCTGTGAGAGAATCAGTCTGAAGGGATTATTCCTTAGCTAAAGAAGAGGTGAGAGTAAAGGAGTGTCAATCTTTCTACCCTCTTTGGGCAAGGGAAGCTCTTTGGCTTGGCATGTCCATTTGGGGTAAATTTTCTTACTCTGCTAATTATGCTTTTTGGCATTTACTTGAGCCTGTATGAAAACCCAGAGACATCATGGGAAGCCCTGGCTTCAGTGACTATGTAATTGCCTGTTTTTTTTCCAACCAAGGAGGTCGCTCCTTTAGTTGAAGGGGTAGGAGTTGGGGCTGAGCCTTTTGGTGATGGAGGTCTGGAATTCAGTACCTGCTGATCCCCGTGGTGTCTGTGTGTGTATGTGACTGTCATTCAAGACAATGGCATGTACCTGCTGAGAAGAGAGAGAGAGATGTGTTGGTGTTTCCTCATTGACAATTTGGAGCATTCGGGAAGCTTGATACTAATACATGTGATCTGTGGGACATAATTCCTGAAGCAACTGGGAATACCTGAGCTCAGAGAGCCATAACACCTAATTAATGCATTCAGTTAGGCAAAGCCACCCTCGGTATGGATTTTCCTTCACATTCCACCCTTTTGTGCCTTTTTGGCACCACTAATTGGGCCTATACTTTTATAGATATGAGCCTGTTATTTTTCTCCTTTTCATCCTCCTGTTCTTCTGCTCAAACTGTGTCACACATTTAATTTAGAATCATTAGTGCCACCTGCTACCTTGCACTGAGGTTGGCAGGTCTAGGGCTAGATAGGCAATGATAAATACATTTCTTACAGCAACAATAACATAACCCTCTACGAAACAGCAGTAAAAGCAACAGCATTCCCATGGGGATAATATGATGCAGTTGGGATTGTTGTATAGCTTTAGCCATGAAATACAATACATTTGTCTGGGTGCACAAAGTAGACATTCTATAGGCAGTATTAAAGGCATTCTTTTTGGCTTGCTATATATTTTGGAGCATGTGAATTTGTCCCTGTAGTTTGGAAATTTTCTGAAACTCTGGTAGGATTGAAAGCAAATTTTGGAATCGGTCAGGTACTAAAGCTGTCCAGTTAAAGGGTATCTGGAATCTAAGGGCTAATTGTAGAGTTTTATCTGCAGGCCAATGAATGATATGATTGCCTGTGGCTGTGGTGAGATTAAAATGTACATCATTCAAAGTGGTGGTTTCAAGATGCACACAGCTATTATTAGCTTGGAAAAGTAGGTGTCCTGGCAGGGTAGTCCTGTTTCCCATACCCTCCCAACAAATGTTGTCATGAACAGTGACAACTTCTCCTGGTTTTAGTCTTCGTATACACTGAAGTTGTCGGGCTCTAACGGCCAGTGTGTCCATTGGCTTCCAATCCCTTCCCAAATGTCGGGCGTTATTCCAGGAGCACTGACTACAAATTGGTTGGGCTTAGCAGGTAGTTCAAGTTCCCAAATGTCTCAGTGAATTATCCAATCCCACATGCATCCTCCCCATGGACCCGGCAGGATTCGGTTGGTGGGAGCCCATACCCCTCCGACCGGCCCGTATGCTTGGAAGGAGCACTGTGAACGTCTGCACCTCCATTCAGAAAATCTCCAAGTATGTCTCCATGGCCACAGATTAGATGGAACTCCTGAGGTATTTGTAAGGGCAGTAGGCCATGTCTGATGTTCAAGATCCTTCTGAATGGCCTTAAGCTGGTCATTCAGAAAATTCTGAACTCCGATCAAGCCACATCCCACTGAAATGCTTTTCCAGCATTGGTGATACCTAGTAGCAATTCTGTTAACAGCTTTAGGGTCATTGAACTAAGGGCGGATATATGGTATAATTCACCAACAGCAGCCTGAACCTGGGCTAGCTGTGCTCCAATAATAAGGCCCATGGCTTTTTCCAACTGTCCCAATTTTTCCTCATGTTGCTGACCTTTATGGATATTCCAGATTGCAGCTATGCGATTTGCACCATCCCATAGGTGTTCAGCCAAGTCCCTTTTCTTTCTAGCGGAAACCCAGGTCTGTTGCTGTGCCAACTGAATGGAAGCTCCTTTTGAGCAATTAGGATATATAGAGGTAATCTGAAAAGTAGTTAAGGGTAGTGTAAATTGTACAGTCCCTAGTGTAGCATGAATTACTGTCCATCGGTGTCCCAACACACTAACACATCTCTCCCTTGTGAAGTATTAGACCACATCTGTTGGCTAAACACCTTCCCAAAAAGGCTGAGAGGCATCACATCAATGGCCTAGGACGGAGTATATTACAATAGGGCACAGGTCAAATGATCAGTTACTGGGACATTTTCAGTAACGATAATTTTTTCAGCAGCAGGACAAATTTTGGGGGCATTTGTTTGATTATTTACCAGTTGGGTGATTAAATAACAGTAAGGGCCTTTTTTATCTATTATGCCACAAACTCCGGGAATAGTCATCATATTTGTCCAGCTATGGGCTCCATTAATTTTAATTTCTGACTTTTGGGGCTCAGTTGCAGTGATATCATATACTTTTATTTCCACCAACCCATTGGTTCTCCACTCAATCATTCGCTCATATGAACGTTCCTCAACCTTAAAAAATAATTTCTCCTAGCAAAATTTCCACAAAACACTGAAATGCGAAGGTTTTGGACATTGGGTTTCATTTGAATATAGGGTATCATCTATATTTGGGTAGGTTGTGGGGATGGTGATGAGGTTCATGGAAGAAGGGATGGTGGGATTAACTTGAAATCATTTTGAGATCAATTTGAGAATTTTTTTGAACGAGAAGCACAGATTTTAAAAGGAAATATTTTTTTTCCTTTGGGCTGCTGAAAGCAGGTTTTAAACTGAAAGCAGTTGGAGTGTTTTTTTTTCTCTGTTTGGGGGCCAGAGCAGAGAGAAAAGGGAATTGTCTTTTGTGAGCTCGAGTTTTCTCTACCTAAAGGCAAGGTAGTTAACCTCCTGCAGGGAAATTCATAACTCTTCACAGACCTGAAGAAATTCTTTTATTCCTAAGAGCAACTTGAGGGGTTTTCTGCACTATAAGGTGGGTAGAAAATTGGCTAGATTGTCGGGCTCAATGGGTAGTGATCAATGAGTCCATGTCTAGTTGGCAGCCAGTATCAAGCGGAGTGCCCCAAGGGTCGGTCCTGGGGCCGGTTTTGTTCAATATCTTCATTAATGATCTGGAGGATGGTGTGGATTGCACCCTCAGCAAATTTGCAGACGACACTAAACTGGGAGGAGAGGTAGATACGCTGGAGGGTAGGGACAGGATACAGAGGGACCTAGACAAATTGGAGGATTGGGCCAAAAGAAATCTGATGAGGTTCAACAAGGACAAGTGCAGAGTTCTGCACTTAGGACGGAAGAATCCAATGCACCGCTACAGACTAGGGACCGAATGACTAGGCAGCAGTTCTGCAGAAAAGGACCTAGGGGTTACAGTGGACGAGAAGCTGGATATGAGTCAACAGTGTGCCCTTGTAGCCAAGAAGGCCAGTGGAATTTTGGGATGTATAAGTAGGGGCATTGCCAGCAGATCGAGGGACGTGATCGTTCCCCTCTATTTGACATTGGTGAGGCCTCATCTGGAGTACTGTGTCCAGTTTTGGGCCCCACACTACAAGAAGGATGTGGAAAAATTGGAGAGAGTCCCGCGGAGGGCAACAAAAATGATGAGGGGACTGGAACACATGAGTTCTGAGGAGAGGCTGAGGGAACTGAGATTGTTTAGTCTACAGAAGAGAAGAATGAGGGGAGATTTGATAGCTGCTTTCAACTACCTGAAAGGTGGTTCCAGAGAGGATGGAGCTAGACTATTCTCAGTGGTAGCGGATGACAGGACAAGGAGTAATGGTCTCAAGTTGCAGTGGGGGAGATTTAGGTTGGATATTAGGAAAAACTTTTTCACTAGGTGGGTGGTGAAACACTGGAATGGGTTACCTAGGGGGGTGGTGGAATCTCCTTCTTTAGAAGTTTTTAAGGTCAGGCTTGACAAAGCCATGGCTGGGATGATTTAATTGGGGATCGGTCCTGCTTTGAGCAAGGGGTTGGAGTAGATGACCTCCTGAGGTCCCTTCCAACCCTGATATTCTATGATTCTATGATTCTGCCTATTTACCTGGAGACAAAGGTGTTAGGCATTTTTTTAAGGATTTTTCTGTAGGGTGACAATCACTATCAGAGAACATAGGTATCCGGACAGCACAGCAAAATTTTACAAGCCAAGTTTGGGGGGGGGGTTGTTTTCTTTCTAACTCTCGGGTGTAAAGTTAGTTAAAAACAGAGAGGTTAGGATGACAGACTGCACTGTTCAACAGAAGCTGGAATTAGCCAGATTTGAGGCTGAGGAAAGACAAAAGGAACATGAAACACGGGTAGAACTCAGAAAGATGGAGATGGAAGCACAAGTGGCCAAAGAAAAAGAAATGGAGGCTGCCCACAGGAGAGAAATGGAGGCAAGGGAAAAAGAACTGGAGGAGAAGGAAAAAGAGAGGAAGCATGCACTGGAGACGGAGAAGGCAAAGGTTAGGCAGAATATACCAAAAAACCCTAGCAATCCTTCTCCAGGTACCACTTCCCATCCCAGAAAGTTCCCCAGCTACAAGGCAGGTGATGATACCGAGGCCTTCTTAGAAAACTTCAATCGGGGATTCCTTGGGTACAGCATCTCCACAGACCAATACATGGTATAGCTGAGGCCCCCGCTCAGTGGACCCTTAGCTGAGGTGGCAGTTGAAATGCCTAAGGAACACATGAACCAGTATGAACTTTTTAAAACCAAGGCGAGAGTCAGAATGGGGCAAACACCCGAGCATTCCCGTCGGCAGTTCAGAGCCCTCAGGTGGAAACCAGACATGTCATTTACCCGACATGCCTACCACATTGTGAAACATTGGGATGCTTGGATATCAGGAGCAAGTGTTAAATCTCCAGAAGATTTGCCCTTCCTAATGCAAATGGAGCAGTTCTAAGATGGTGTTCCTGAGGAAATAGAAAGATAAATCCTAGATGGGAAGCCCAAAACTGTAATCGAGGTGGGGGAGATTAGAGCCAAATGGTGGAGGTGGCAGAGAAGAAAAAAACTGGTCACAGTTGGAGCGGATACCAGAAGGGACAACCTCAGACCACACCCTTCTATCAGGGGCAGAACCAAGGCCCCAACTACCCCCTCAAGGAACTCTCCAGATACCTTATGGTCCCGCCACACCATTCTCCAGCAACCAACCTCGCCCCAGTGACCTGTCAGCTGGACAATGTTTTAAATGTAACGAGCTGGGGCATGTAAAGGCAAACTGCTCCAAGAACCCCAACAGATTACAGTTCATTGCACTGGAATCACACCAGAGGTCCTCAGGACCAGATACCTCCCATATAACCTTGGAGCGGAGGGAAACTGTGAGTATGGGAGGGAAGACGGTGAGCGCATGGAGGGAGACCAGAGCACAAGTGTCAGCTATCCATGCTTCCTTAGTGGACCCCAATTTAATCAACCCAGAGATCCAAGTGACAATTCAACCCTTCAAGTCCAACTCTTTCAATTTGCCTACAACCAAGTTGCCTGTCCAGTACCAGGGCTGGTCAGGAGCGTGGACTTTTGCAGTCTATGATGATTATCCCATCCCCATGCTCTTGGGGGAAGACTTGGCCAATCATGTGAAGCGAGCCAAGAGGGTGGGAATGGTCACCCGCAGACAGGCTAAACAAGCCATGAGGCCTAGCTCTGTTCCGGAAACTTCTACCTGGACCCGGTCAGAGGTGATGGACCCGGACCCCAGGCCAATGTCTGTAACAGCAGTAGTGGATGCAGTCCCAGAGATCCAGATGAAGCCAGTCCCAGAACCAGAACCAGCGGAACAACCAGCACCAGACCTATTGCCAGCACTGAATCCAGTACTTGCAACCCCAACACCAGAGGGCACCACCGAACCTGAACCGGCAGCAGCCCATAACCCTACACAAGAGGCTCAGCTGGAGCCTGAACCCCAACATAGTGCACCAGCGAAGAGCAGTTCATAGTCAACGGAAAGAGCCCCATCCCCTACATCGCTTCCAGAGGGACCAAGCATAGGTCCACAATCCAATGAGGAACTGATGTCTCCAGAATCAAGGGAACAGTTCCAGACCAAACAGAAAGCAGATCAAAGCCTCCAGAGAGCTTGGACGGCAGCACAGAGCAACCCACCACCTCTCAGCTTTTCTAATCAATCCAGGTTTGTTGTAGAAAGAGGACTTTTATATAAGGAAACTCTTTCTGGTGGACACTAGGAAGACTGGCATCCTCAGAGACAGTTGGTAGTTCCAACTAAGTACCGGGCCAAGCTCTTGAGCTTAGCCAACAATCATCGTAGTAGCCATGCTGGGGTGAACAGAACCAAAGACCATTTGGGGGGGGTCATTCCACTGGGAGGGAATGGGCAAGGATGTTTCTACCTATGTCCAGTCTTGTGAGGTATGCCAAAAAGTGGGAAAACCCCAAGACCAGGTCAAAGCCCCTCTCCAGCCATTCCCCATCATTGAAGTTCCATTCCAGTGAGTAGCTGTGGATATTCTGGGTCCTTTTCCGAAAAAGACACCCACAGGAAAGCAGTACATACTGACTTTCATGGATTTTGCTCCCCGAGGGCCGGAAGCAGTAGCTCTAAGCAACACGAGGGCTAAAAGTGTGTGCCAGACACTAACAGACATTTTTGCCAGGGTAGGTTGGCCCTCCGACATCCTCACAGATGCAGGAACTGATTTCCTGGCAGGAACTATGGAAAGCCTTTGGGAAGCTCATGGGGTAAATCACGTGGTTGCCACTCCTTACCACCATCAAACAAATGGCCTGGTGGAGAAGTTTAATGGAACTTTGGGGGCCATGATACGTAAATTCGTACATGAGCACTCCAATGATTGGGACCTAGTGTTGCAGCAGTTGCTCTTTGCCTACAGAGCTGTACCACATCCCAGTTTAGGGTTTTCCCCATTTGAACTTGTATATGGCCGTGAGGTTAAGGGGCCATTACAGTTGGTGAAGCAGAAATGGGAGGGATTTACACCTTCTCCAGGAACTAAGATTCTGGACTTTGTAACCAACCCACAAATTACCCTCCGAACCTCTCTAGCCCTTAATAAAGAAAACCTACAGGATGCTCAAAAAGAGCAAAAAGCCTGGTATGATAAACATGCCAGAGAGTGTTCCTTCAAAGTAGGGGACCAGGTCATGGTCTTAAAGGCGCTCCAGGCCCATAAAATGGAAGCGTCTTGGGAAGGGCCATTCACGGTCCAGGAGCTCCTGGGAGCTGTTAATTACCTCATAGCATTCCCCACCTCCAACCGAAAGCCTAAGGTGTACCATATTAATTCTCTAAAGCCCTTTTATTCCAGAGAATTAAAGGTTTGTCAGTTTACAGCCCAGGGAGGAGATGACGCTGAGTGGCCTGAAGGTGTCTACTATGAAGGGAAAAGTGCTGGTGGCGTGGAAGAGGTGAACCTCTCCATTATCCTTGGGCATATGCAGCGACAACAGATCCAGGAGCTGTGCTCTAGCTACGCGCTGACGTTCTCAGCCACCCCAGGACTGACTGAACAGGCATACCACTCCATTGACACAGGTGATGCTCACTCAACTAAAGTCCACCCTTACCGGGTGTGTCCTCAAGCTAAAACTGCTATAGAACGGGAGATCCTGGATATGTTACAGATGGGTGTATCATAGAATCATAGAATCATAGAATATCAGGGTTGGAAGGGACCCCAGAAGGTCATCTAGTCCAACCCCCTGCTCGAAGCAGGACCAATTCCCAGTTAAATCATCCCGGCCAGGGCTTTGTCAAGCCTGACCTTAAAAACCTCTAAGGAAGGAGATTATACCACCTCCCTAGGTAACGCATTCCAGTGTTTCACCACCCTCCTAGTGAAAAAGTTTTTCCTAATATCCAATCTAAACCTCCCCCATTGCAACTTGAGACCATTACTGCTCGTTCTGTCATCTGCTACCATTGAGAACAGTCTAGAGCCATCCTCTTTGGAACCCCCTTTCAGGTAGTTGAAAGCAGCTATCAAATCCCCCCCTCATTCTTCTCTTCTGCAGACTAAACAATCCCAGCTCCCTCAGCCTCTCCTCATAAGACATGTGCTCTAGACCCCTAATCATTTTTGTTGCCCTTCGCTGGACTCTCTCCAATTTATCCACATCCTTCTTGTAGTGTGGGGCCCAAAACTGGACACAGTACTCCAGATGAGGCCTCACCAGTGTCGAATAGAGGGGAACGATCACGTCCCTCGATCTGCTCGCTATGCCCCTACTTATACATCCCAAAATGCCATTGGCCTTCTTGGCAACAAGGGCACACTACTGACTCATATCCAGCTTCTCGTCCACTGTCACCCCTAGGTCCTTTTCCGCAGAACTGCTGCCTAGCTATTCGGTCCCTAGTCTGTAGCGGTGCATTGGATTCTTCCATCCTAAGTGTAGGACCCTGCACTTATCCTTATTGAACCTCATCAGATTTCTTTTGGCCCAATCCTCCAATTTGTCTAGGTCCTTCTGTATCCTATCCCTCCCCTCCAGCGTATCTACCACTCCTCCCAGTTTAGTATCATCCGCAAATTTGCTGAGAGTGCAATCCACACCATCCTCCAGATCATTTATGAAGATATTGAACAAAACTGGCCCCAGGTCCGACCCCTGGGGCACTCCACTTGACACCGGCTGCCAACTAGACATGGAGCCATTGATCACTACCTATTGAGCCCGACAATCTAGCCAGCTTTCTACCCACCTTATAGTGCATTCATCCAGCCCATACTTCCTTAACTTGCTGACAAGAATACTGTGGGAGACCGTGTCAAAAGCTTTGCTAAAGTCAAGAAACAATACATCCACTGCTTTCCCTTCATCCACAGAACCAGTAATCTCATCATAAAAGGCGATTAGATTAGTCAGGCATGACCTTCCCTTGGTGAATCCATGCTGACTGTTCCTGATCACTTTCCTCTCATGTAAGTGCTTCAGGATTGGTTCTTTGAGGACCTGCTCCATGATTTTTCCAGGGACTGAGGTGAGGCTGACTGGCCTGTAGTTCCCAGGATCCTCCTTCTTCCCTTTTTTAAAGATTGGCACTACATTAGCCTTTTTCCAGTCATCCGGGACTTCCCCCATTCGCCACGAGTTTTCAAAGATAATGGCCAAGGGCTCTGCAATCACAGCTGCCAATTCCTTCAGCACTCTCGGATGCAACTCGTCCGGCCCCATGGACTTGTGCACGTCCAGCTTTTCTAAATAGTCCCTAACCACCTCTATCTCCACAGAGGGCTGGCCATCTCTTCCCCATTTTGTGATGCCCAGCGCAGCAGTCTGGGAGCTGACCTTGTTAGTGAAAACAGAGGCAAAAAAAGCATCCACCCCTTTGGCAGTGCATGGGCATCTCCAGTGGTTCTAGTTCCCAAACCAGATGGGGAGATACGGTTCTGCGTGGACTACTGTAAAATAAATGCTGTACCTTGCCCCGACAACTATCCAATGCCATGCACAGATGAACTATTAGAGAAATGGGGATGGGCCCAGTTCATCTCTACCTTGGACTTAACCAAGGGGTACTGGCAGGTACCGCTAGATGAATCTGCCAAGGAAAGGTCAGCCTTCACCACCCATATCGGGCTATATGAATTTAATGTACTCCCTTTCAGGCTGTGAAATGCACCTGCCACCTTCCAAAGACTTGTAGATGGTCTCCTAGCGGGATTAGGAGAATATGCAGTCACCTTCCTTGATGATGTGGCCATATTTTCGGATTTGTGGGCAGAACACCTGGAACATCTACAAAAAGTCTTTGAGCACATAAGGCAGGCAGGACTAACTGTTAAGGCTAAGAAGTGTCAAATAGGCCTAAACAGAGTGACTTCCTTGCACACCAGGTGGGTCAAGGAACTATCAGCCCCCTACAGGCCAAAGTGGATGCTATCCAAAAGTGGCCTGTCCCAAAGTCAAAGAAACAGATTCAATCCTTCTTAGGCTTGGCCGGTTATTACAGACGATTTGTACCGCAATACAGCCAAATTGCCGCCCCACTGACAGACCTAACCGAAAAGAAACAGCCAAATGCCATTCAGTGGACCGAAGAGTGTCAGAAGGCCTTTAACCAGCTTAAAGCGACACTCTTGTCTGACCCTGTACTAAGGGCCCCAGGCTTTGACAAACCTTTCCTAGTAACCACAGATGCGTCCGAGCTTGGTGTGGGAGCAGTTTTAAGGCAGGAAGGACCGGATCAAGAATTCCATCCTGCAATGTTTCTCATCAAGAATTTGTCTGAGAGGGAAAGCCACTGGTCAGTCAGTGAAAAAGAATGTTACGCCATTGTCTACGCCCATACATTTCGGGATGGCATTTCCACCTGCAAACCGACCATGCTGCTCTACAGTGGCTTCATACCGCCACGGGAAATAACAAAAAACGAATTCGGTGGAGTTTAACTCTCCAAGATTTTGATTTCGACATCCAACACATCTCAGGAGCTTCTAAAAAAGTGGCTGATGCACTCTCCCGTTAAAGTTTCCCAGAACCAACTAGTTAAAATCGTCCTTGAGATGTGGAAAATATTGTTAGTCTTCATATACTTGGTAGTATATTTAGAGGTGCATGTGTCTTATTAACTCTGTTTTTCCTAGAGCTCCAGGAAGAAATCCCAGCCAGCGTTTCACCCCATCTGTGATTTGGGGGGCATGTCATAAATATAAAGGGAAGGGTAAATACCTTTAAAATCCCTCCTGGCCAGAGGAAAAACCCTTTCACCTGTAAAGCGTTAAGAAGCTGGATAACCTCGCTGGCACCTGACCAAAATGACCAATGAGGAGACAAGATACTTTCAAAAGCTGGCAGGAGGGAGAAAAACAAAGGGTCTGTGTCTGTCTGTATGCTGCTTTGGCCGGGGACAGAACAGGAATGGAGTTTTAGAACTTAGTAAGTAATCTAGCTAGAGATACGTTAGATTCTGATTTCTTTAAATGGCTGAGAAAATAAGTTGTGCTGAATGGAATGGATATTCCTGTTTTTGTGTCTTTTTGTAACTTAAGGTTTTGCCTAGAGGGATTCTCCATGTTTTGAATCTAATTACCCTGTAAGGTATTTACCATCCTGATTTTACAGAGGTGATTCTTTTTACTTTTTCTTCTATTAAAATTCTTCTTTTAAGAACCTGATTGCTTTTTCATTGTTCTTAGGAGCCAAAGGTTTGGATTGGTGAGGATTTTTACCAAACCTTCCCCAGGAAGGGGGATGCAAGGTTTTGGTGACAATTTTGGGGGGAAAGACGTTTCCAAATGGGCTCTTTCCTAATAAAATAAACCCAGTTAGACATTTCATTGTGGCAGCGAAAGTCGAAGGGCAAAAGGTAAAATAGTTTGTACCTTGGGGAAGTTTTAATCTCAGGTGGTAAAAGTAAGCTTAGGAGGTTTTCATGCAGGTCCCCACATCTGTACCCTCGAGTTCAGAGTGGGGAAGGAACCTTGACACCTACTAATTGGTTGCAGGTGTAGGTGATATCTTCTCAGTTATTCCTGGTTCCAGAGTAACCTCCTTGTCCTGGCCCCAGTAGGTGGAATGTAATACCTATAGGATGTGTAAGAGTACTCCAGATTATCTAGCTATTTATAGGATGTCAATCACCATGGTATCCTATGTCCTTCCCTGGCTAGGTTACTCCCCAAAGTAGGAAAGATAGGTTCACTCATTTTGCTTGATGGAGACCACATGATGACCAGAGGAACTGAGGGGGAGGCCACAGCATGCTACGGACTTGTGCAGTTCATAAAAATGTTCATCTTGCATGCATATTATCTGCACACAGAGCTCAGCTATAAGATGCTAAATAAATTCATAGTCAACTAAAAATAGTCATGCTCTCATCGCAAATAACAATATTTTTATAATGTATGTGAAGTTATACGATTACAATGTATTGTGTTATTAATACATGTTCCAAACTGAGGCTGGCAAACTGCTCTGTCTTAAACAAAGAAATGTGTGTTCTACTTAATTTTGTACCTAAACAGGTGAGGGAAAAGCAGCAGGGAACATCCTTCTTCATAGACACTTTGTCTTCTGGTAACCAGGTGCAAAAGTTTCTCAAAGGGGGAATAGGACTCTTAAAAGAAGGTGCAGACATCCCAAGGCACTATCCGCTCTCTCTCTCTCTCTCTCTCTCTCTCTCTCTCTCTGCCCATTGATTCACTGCATCGGAAGGGAGAAAGGAAGCAGCAATTGGACTCGGGGATAGGTCCCGAAGTAAGATGTGTGGTCAGTAAGACTGCTGAGAGCATGTGGTGAGGAAACTTTTGCTCTGAATTTCACATCATTTGTTAACTTAGGCACAAGTTGCATTCTGGCTTTATTCTTCCTGAAACCATCTCTGACTTATATGACTCCTTATTTGCACTCACTTAAAATCTATCTTTGTAGTCAATAAACTTTGTTTTATCTAATCCAGTGTGTTTAAATAGAAGTGTCTGAGAAACTAAGTTGCAGGCATGTTAGTGCTATTAAAGAAATAATGGACAATGTAGCTTATTTTGTCCAGGAGAGGACTGGGCAGCACAGGACATACATTTCTGGAGGGAAATCAAAGACTGGGGAGTGTGTTGGGGTCAGTCTGCAGTATAACCAAGGGCAGTGAGATCCTGAGTGTAACCCAACTATTCCTGGCCAGGCTGCAGTTACACACACATGCTCTGGGTGTGATTTGCATGTGAGATGGTTGTTTGTGAGTATGCCAGGTGGAAGGCACTTTGGCAAGGCATTGAAAGGTTGCAGGCAGCTCTGACACAGCTGCTAATTATTAGGAGTTGGACCCTGGTATGTCACAGCCACCAACCTAGAAAATATCCCAGTAACACCAAAGGTGTGCTGCTTTCTGACAGTAGCGTTCAATTGACAGGAATGGATGAGGTCACCACAGGGATGTGCCCATGCACTGATCCATGGCTGCAGATGCACAAGGAAATTGTGGTCATCACCTCTCCACAAGGAGATCCAAGGCAGGCCCAGTAATGACTCTTCCCTTCTTCACTATGGTAGCAGAAATTATCCCGCACGGGTGTGCAGGCTTTCTAGTATTATCAGTGGTCCAGGGCATGTTGGTGTCCCCTTCTTGTAAGTCACACCAACCTGTGAGGAATTGCAGGGTTGATTATATTAGTTGGAAAAACTGATGATACAAGTCAGCTATATTCTTTGATATAATCCGTGGGGGAGGGGTTACAAAGAATGGACGCAAAGTCCTGCTTCCCTGAACGTGAGTAGAAACAACCAACAGCCAGCAGTCTCTGAATTCAGAAACTCCCAAGTCTGTTGTTCCAGGTCTGTGCCCAGGAAACACTATCCCCCTACTTTCTCAAGGAACTCATAACTCCTCCTCCTGGTTTCTGTGCCTCCTGTGTCCCGGAGGTGCCTGAGGCAGTCCTCACTGAAAATGCCAAGGTCAGGGCACTCTGCAAAAAGGAGGATATTACCCAAAGTGGTGGTTAACACTGAAGATCTCCGCAGTATCTCTGCAGATGCTGCAACAAAGCATCTCCGAGCATGCCACCTCTGTCGCGATTATTCTTTTCTTAACTGTATTTATTTCCAAAACTTATTCTTCATGAAACAGAATGTGATGTTGCACCACATAATTCTTTATAGAAATATGCTCATGGCTGTAAATATGACATAACTGGTATATGTTTTATGCGAGATAGGCCATTTAACATCTCTGCAAAGGCTATGGTCTACTGGATATATTCATCCTATTTGCATGCATGTATCATTTTTTTACTCAAAGTTTTGAATACCTGTTATGTACTTGTTTGATTTTAAGTAGCCTCAGTGAAGTAGTTCGTCAGCTTCCCTAGAAAAGACTATTCTCTGTAAGTGCCCATTCAAGAAACACTTAAGCTAACAATGAACTTTGAGAGATGCCAATCCACATCTGAGCATTCCTGGGAATGTGGCATCGGCCTGTCAGAATCTGAGTCATGCATAGACATGTGACTTGCCCATGTAACTGCAAAATTCCATCTTGGAGCTGGATACTGCTTAGGAGAGGGGAAGAGGTTTCCACCCACAAGAGAGACTATATAAGCCCCTGGGAAACCCCTCCATTTTGTCTTCAGCTGGCACAAAAGGTAGTCTTTCTACCCCAAGAAGATGCCTGAAAGAAAATGGTACAAAGTACAGTAACTACAGGGGTGTGAGTGATTGCTGGACCCAGATTAGGAGGAAGTCTAGTCTGTAAAAAAAGGCTAATTGCAACATCTCTGAGTGTGAGATTTACCTTCATTTAGTTTTTTATTGTATTAGGTTTAGACTTATGTGTTTTATTTTATTTTGTTTGGTAATTCATTTTGTTCTGTCTGTTATTACTTTGAACCACTTAAATGATACTTTTTGTATTTAATAAAATCACGTTTTACTTATCAATTAACCCAGAGTATGTATTAATACGGGGGGGTGGGAGGGGGCAAACAGCTGTGCGTATCTCTCCATCAGTGTTACAAAGAGTAAACAGTTTATGAGTTTACCCTATATAAAATTTATAGAGAGTAAAATGGATTTATTTGGTGTTTGGACCCCATTGGGAGCTGGGTATCTGAGTGCTGGAGACAGGAGCACTTCTTTAGCTGTTTTCACTAAAGCCTGCAGCTTGTGGGGGATGTGGTTCAGACTTGGATCTGGGTTTGCAGCAGGCAAGTATGTCTGGCTCAAACAAGGTAAGGTACTGAAGTCCCAAGCTGGCAGGGAAAACAGGCTCAGAGGGAGACTCAGCACATGGCGTGGCAATCCCAAAGGGGTTTCTGGGACCCAACCCATCACAATGGCGTAGTCGAGCAGGATCTGTGCACAGCTGATTGCTTAGAGACACTAGGAGTAATTTTAAGTGAGTTTTGGGTGTGGTGGGTGGAGAACAGACAAAGTGGTTACTGGTTTGTTATTTTCTGATTGCTTATTTTGGGTAAGGGAAATAGGGACGGAAAAATAAGCAAAATAAGTAAGAGTGAAGATCAAAAGAAGCTAGAACTGCAGAAGTTGTGGACTGCCCAAAAAGGCTGAACACTGGGCACTGGGAAAGTCTCTGTTACCTAAGAAGCCCCTGAGTGAATCTCAGCTTCAGTGAACTGCAGAGGGCGTGTGGCTCAGTACAAGAAAGCAGGAAAATGACCGCCAGTGAGGCAGTTGCTAAAGTAGAGCTGGCCAGACTGGAAGCAGAAGAGAAGGCAAAGGACCTGAAGTTTCAATTGAAGCTCAAAGAGGCAGAGGCAGCCAGGGAAGCAGCTGCCCACAAAAGGGCTATGGAAGCAGAGGCAGCCAGGGACAAATGAGCCCTGGAGTTAAGAGCCAGATTGAGTTAAGGACCAGATTGAGGCCCAGAAGTCTGAATGGGCTGTTATGGGGTGGAAGAGACAAAAGCGCCCAGCAGCTGGCCCCACTTCCCCAAAATACACAAATGGGAGCAACAATGTCTGCGGTATGATGAGTCCAGTGATATTGCTGAATATTTCATCAGCTTTGTGCACCCTGTACACAATTCCTGACAATCAACAAATAACCACGTTGGTAGCAAAATTGACTGAAAGAGCTCTGGATGTATTCAGTAAGATTCCTATTGATGGCGCTTCAAACTATGGTAAATTTAAGAAACTGGTTTTGAAACAGTTTCAGATTACACCTGAAACCTACAGGTTTAAATTCAGGAGTCTTAAGCGGGGATCTGGATAGAGTAATGTGGCTTATGTAAATGAAATGAGAGATGTGTTGGATAAGTGGGTGAGGGGAAAAGGCATTACAAGCTTGGAAGAAATGTGTGATTTGGTTACTCAGGAACAATTCCTGAATATGTGCAGTGATGCTGTAAAACAGCATTTGTGGGACAAAAAGGTGGATGCAGTGGGTGGATTGGCTGAGTTTGCAGACTCTTTTGAGCCGTCGCAAGCGGCCATTAAACAGAAACCAGGGGCAGAGGGGCAAGGGTTGGGGGAAGCAGAATCACCATTTTACCCCAGGGAAAGAGGAGGCTGAGCGTTTACCTCCCCATTCCCCTGTTACTCATCCCAAGTCTCCTGTATGCGCAGAGGAGCCCAAGAGTTGCTAGGTTTGTAAGTCCACTGAGCACCTGAGGAATAAATGTCCTTTGCTGAGTGGGAACAGGCAGCAGGTAACACATGAACCTGCTGCTTCTCAGAGCCAGGCTGCTGCCTCTTTCCACACAGGATTTGTAAAGGGGCCTTCTATACAACCAAGCAGTGAGCACATGCATGCTGTTAAACTGAATGGGAAAGTTCTCCTGGGATTGAGGGACACAGGTGCAGAGATTTCTGTGGTCAGGAGGGACCTGATCCAGGAGAAGGATTTGTTGCCAGGGGAAATGGCAGCATTAGAACTGGTGGGAGGTTACAAAGTCCTTGCCCCTTCAGCTAAGGCACACATGGAAACTGGTGATGTGCAGGCTGAGCTGACTGTTGCCACAGTGGCACACAATTTTGCACCGTTTCGATGGGGGAATGATTTCTTTGATGTGGCAGAATCTGCCCCAGGCTTGGTTAACAGCGAGAAGGAATCTTGTGCTCAAAGCCCCAGGGTGGGGGGTGTGTGTGAAGTCACATGGGCTAGTGGGGGAAAAGGAGAGAGTCTCTTAAATTCCTCTGTAGCAGTGAAGCTTGCAGCCTTCAGGGCAGGAATGGCTGTAACCAGTTCCTGTAGCTCCGGGGCTCAAGGCAAGTCCCTGTGGGAGGAGTTGGAAAAAGCCAGCTCCTGTCCTGTGATCATCTGCCTGCTTGAGGGGAATGTTCCACCTGTTATAAGGAGGCCGTCCCAGCTCCTGACTGCCAGGAAATTTAAGGTCATCAGGGGACAGGCCCTGTTCTGGAGTGCACAGAAACATGTACCCCAAAGATGGAAGTGGGGGTCCTGGTAACCGCTGTGGTGGGAACAGACCCCAGGGACTCTGTAGCTGGAAGCAAGCTCAACCTGAGGGAAAGAGGGGGATTTTGCTGGCCAGGGAAGGGTCTGTCCTAGCTGGTAGCTGTGAGCCCACTGCTGGACCAGGGTCACCTTCCCTTTTGGGGCACACAGGAATGTCTGACCCAGAGGAGAGATGTCCAGATGGAAGGTGAGGGGAGACTGGAGGGTCTGCCCACCTTTTGTCGGGAGGCTTTTTCCCAGGAGGAGGGTGAAAAATCTGCATTTAAAATGTCAGACCGCCTCCTGTGAATCAGGTTTTAAGGGAAGACTGTGGGTCAGATCTACTGGAGGGGAGCACCCACCCAGCTGACCTCTTGGTAATTGAGGGGATCTTACCGATCCAAAGCATTCCATTAAAGAATGTTATTCCTGATATCCTTATAAAAATAACACTCTCTCTTCAAGGCTGGTGGGAGAAAATCTCTGCATTTGGAAAGCTTCACAAGAGGGAGCGGCCGAGGGCAGGCATGGTTGCAGTGCCCCTTTCCTTGCCAAAGCCTCAAACACATGCCTGAATTAAAAGCCTTATCAAAAGAGGCAGAAGAATCTGCATCAGAACACCTACCAGGGTACACAAAGCAATTGGGAAATGCAATAGACACTAAACAGGTTAAATTGTGTGAAAAAGCCTGTCCGTCAAAGATTTCCTTTTAATCTTGTGTCTTTTGCTATTTCATCTATGGGTCAAGAGAAAGGAGATAATACTCGTGGTAAACACTTAAAAGATGTGAGACACACCTGTTTTGTGGAAAAAACTTTTTTTCATGCTAGGGATGATGACAAGACAGTTACACAAGAATGTTGCTTTTTGCCTTATACCTGAAAACAGGCTGGAAGCTTGGCATAGCAGCAAAAGCATAACAGGCCTACGCTGCTGTGTGGAAGGGGAAACTGAGGCACACTGCCTCATGGCATTGGTAGCTAAATGCCAAGACACCTCCACTTTAACAGATATTGCTGTCTGCCTTCAATTAGCAATACTACACCCCAACTTGTTTTCAGTCATCCGGGGACCAAGAACTCCAAACCCTGCTAGAATACCAATTAATGACATCATACGGTTTAAAGGTACTAAAAGGGGGTGTGAACAGAAACGAAGAGGGATTTTACATGTACTGCCTCGACCATGGACAGTGTCCAAGTCTCTGGTAGTAAGTTCAGGAGGAAGGTGTGATGTTGCACCCCATAATGCTTTCTAGAAATATGCTTTTGAGTGTAAATATGACATAAGTGGAATGTGGTTTATGCTAGATGTGCCATGTCACATATCTCTGCAAAGGTTATGATCTACTGGATATATTCATCCTATTTCCATGCATGTAACAGTTTGTTTTCGAAGTTGTGAATACTGGTTAAGTACTTGTTTGATTTTAAGTAGCCTCAGTGAAGCAGTTGGTCAGCTTCTTGAGAAAAGACTATTTTCAGTAAGTGCCCAATCGAGAAACACTTAAGCTAACAATGTGAGCTTTCCTGGGAATGTGTCGTCATCCTGTAAGGAACTGAGTCATGCATGGACATGTGATTTGCCCTTGTGACTCCAAAACTCAATCTTGGAGCTGGATTCTGCATAGGCGAGGGGAAGGGGTTTCCACCCCCAAGAGAGAGACTATCTAAGCCCCTGGGGAAACCTCTCCATTTTGTCTTCAGCTGGATCAAGAGAGGGTGAGATTTACCTCCATTTACTGTGTTAGGCTTAGACTTGTGTCTTTTATTTTATTTGGTAATTTACTTTGTTCTCTGTGTTATTACTTGGAAGCACTCAAATCCTACTTTCTGTATTTAATAAAAACACTTTATACTTATTAATTAACCCAAAGTATGTATTAATATCTGAGGGGGGGCATATAGCTGTGCATATCTCTCTATCAGTGTTATAGAGGGTGAACAAATTATGAGTTTACCCTGTATAAGCTTTATACAGAGTTAAGCACATTGAAGTGGGGTTTGGACCCCATTGGGAACTGGGCATCTGAGTGTTAGAGACAGGAGCACTTCTTAAACTGAGCCGTGGGCAGGGCAAGGGACACACACCTTTCTACACTTGACATTCAGCTCCACTGTACCCCCCAGCAAATACACACACCTAGTTCCTGATGCACACCAAACACACACACACAGACAGCCTGACTCTGAGCTTGATCAGATTGCAGAATAATGTCTACTGAGAAGCTGGCACAGCTGGAATATTTCCAACTAGCCTGAACAAAAAGAACCAAAGGGGTTTCTGCTGCTCTGGCAGGGAGATAGGACTAGATTTCCCAACTGGCCTTTTTCATAGGCAGCTTCTCTGAGGCCTGGTTTATGCTTAAAGATTAGATCAACAGAGCTCAGTCACTCAGGGTGGGGAAACTTTTCACACTCTGTGCAAGGCTGTTAGCTTGTACTGACCCTCAGTGTAATTCTTTCATTGACCGAGCTACTGCCTCTCGGAGACGAAGATTAACTATATTGAAGGAAAACCCTTCCATGAATGTGGAAAGCATCTACGCTCTGGCGCTGCTGCACACCATTTCTAAGTCAAGTAATGGCTTTAGTATAGACATTCTCTGAATCGATGGGGGAGTTTCCCCCTTTCTATCAAAGCTATTTTTCTCTCCTCTTCCAGTTACTCTTCTCCTTCCCTTGGTAAAGCTCTTTCCTTCTTTTGATAGGTAAATATGTTCAGAAACATTGAAATTTCTCCTCTAAGGATAATTCTTTACTTCCCCTCCCATGAATGGCTCACTGTCATTTCAATTAAAGGCTGAAATGCTCTGAAACTGATTTGTTTGTCTCTCACTTAGTGGGGGTTGTCACCTGTGAGGTGGGAGATTAAGGTTCAATTCCCTCTTCTGTCCAGTGCTGGGCAAAGCCATGTGTAACATTGAAGTCCATATGCTTTATGAAAATATGTTTCTGAATAAGACATAACTGGAAAATGCTTTATGTTAAGTGCCCCATGTAACAAGTCATTATAAAGCTTATAATCTACTAAGTATGTTCATCCTATTTCTTTACATGTATTATTTCTATGTCCGGAGTTAGGAGAATAAGGTATAAACTTGTATTACTGATGTAGATATTTTAAGTGCAGGCCATTAAAGGTGCTTCAAAATCAATGAACTGTAAATGGCTCTGTTTACCTGCAAGCCTTCCTGTGTACCTGTGGGACAACCCAAGAAGAATTGAGACTGGGGTCTTACAGTGACAGGTGACCATGTCCCCTGATACTGAAATCCATCTTGAAGCTGGTACGTTTCCAGATGGGGTGGAATTCTAAAAAAGATTTCCTGCCTTATGGAAGTTGCCTAAGGGAAGCAAACAACGAATGTCTTCAGCTGGCTTAAGTCATGGCCTCCCCACCCCACGGAGGTAACTGCAAACACCTGGAAACAAAAGGACTGTTACCACAGGAGTGGGTGAGAACAGGCTGGACCCAGCTCAGAAAGGGCATCTGACCTGAGAAGGATTTTACCTCAAGTAACAACTGGGATAAGAAGTCAACATTTGTAACTGATTTCTGAGTGTAATTAAGCTTAGCCTTGCATGTTCTGTTTTCTTTTGCTTTGTCACTTATTTTGTTATCTCTGTCATTTCTTAAAACACCTTAAATCCTACTTTTTATAATTAATAAATCACTTTTGTTTATTTATAAATTCAGTGCAAGTAATTGTTACCTGGGGGGCAAACAGCTGTACATATCTCGCTGGCAGTGATATAGAGGGCAAACATTTATCATTTTACCCTGTATAACCTTTATACAGAGTAAAATGGATTCGTTTGGGGATTAGAGCCCATTGGGAGCTTGATGTCTGCGTGCTGGAGACATGCATCCTTCTGAGCTGGTTTAAGTCTAGATCTGCCCTGTGAGTCTTCCTCTGTTTTGTCCACTGATTTCAGTTGGGGTCTGCAGACCTTCTTGGAATATAAACAAATTAGTAACAATAACAGTACAATAATGAACAATACTACCATGGGCTCTGCAAAATTAAATTACATTTGGCTGAGAATTGAATTCACCAAGCTTCCACTAAACAGGTATAGAGTTAAACAGATTCAAGAAGAGTTAGGAGTTTATTCATTGCTCTCCTCAGGGCGTCCTTCACCTCCGTGTTCCTCAGGCTGTAGATGAGGGGGTTCAACATGGGGATCACCAGCGTGTAAAACACTGAGGCCACTCTGTCTCTGTCCATGGGATAGCTGGAGGGGGGACGTAAATACATGAAGAGTTGGGTGCCATAAAACAGGACCACAGAAGTTAAATGGAAAGAGCAGGTGGAGAAGGTTTTGCTCTGGCTCTTGGAAGAATGGATCTGTAGGATGGTGGAGATGATGTAGACATAGGAGAGGAGGACAGTCACAAAGCTAGTCACTACAATGCAGCTCATGAAAGCAAATGTCATAATCTCATTGATGCGGGTGTCAGAACAGGAGAGCGCAAGCAGCCGGGGGATGTCACAGAAGAAATGATTGATGATGTTGGAGCTGCAGAATGACAGCCGAAATGTAAAACATGTGTGTATCATTGAATCCACCACCCCCACAGTGTACGCTCCAGCCACCAGTTGTTTACAAAGCTGCCTGGACATGGTGACTGTATAGAGCAGCGGGTTACAGATGGCCACATAACGGTCATACGCCATCACAGCCAGCAAGAGGCACTGAACATCTGCAAAAATGATACAGAGAAACAATTGCAGAGCGCAGGCAGTGAAAGAAATGCTTCTCCTCTCAGCTAAGAAATTCAGCAACATCTTAGGGGAAATTATCGAAGAAAAGCAGAGGTCACAGAAAGACAAATTCCTGAGGAAAAAGTACATGGGGGTGTGGAGTCGGGGATCCATTGTGATTAACAAAATCATTCCCCCATTCCCCAGCAGGGTGATGCCATAAATCAGTAGGAACACCCCAAACAGGGGGACCTGAAGCTCCGGACGATCTGTAAGTCCTGAGAGAATGAACTCAGTCGCCTCCGAGAGATTTCCCTTTTCCATCTCCTCTGAACAGAGATCAGGCAGCTACAGAGATGAGGGCAGGTGTATGGTGCAGAAAACCTGCTCCCTTTCTGTAATGAAATAAATGAAGATAAATGGAGATCAGCTTCTTAATGGACATAAGTACCTGCTCCAGGAAGGGCTTAGTCCACAGAGCCAGATGTTCACAGCTTGTAATTCCAGGTGTTCTATAAAATGCAGACACTGTTCAAATACAATGACGCACAGGTTAATCATGCCCCCCACACAAACACTCCTGTTCACTAATCTGAACAGAAAACGGTGACTTGTGATTCTGCTGTGAGAGAATCAGTCTGAAGGGATCCAGAGTAGCAGCCATGTTAGTGTGTATCTGCAAAAAGAAAAGGAGTACTTGTGGCACCGTAGAGACTCACAAATTTATTTGAACTTAAGTTTTCGTGAGCTACAGTGAAGTGATGAAGTGAGCTGTAGCTTACAAAAGGTTATGCTCAAATAAATGTGTTAATCTCTAAGGTACCACAAGTCCTCCTTTTCTTTTACTCTGAAGGGATTATTCCTTAGCTAAAGAAGGGATGAGAGTAAAGGAGTGTCAGTCTTTCCACCCTCTTTGGGCAAGGGGAGATCTCTTGCCTGGCAAATCCGTTTGCGGTAAAGTTGCTTACTGTGCTAATTAAGCTTTTGGACATTTGCTTGAGCCTGTATGAAACCCAGAGACAGAATGGGAAGCCCTGGCTTCAGTGACTAGGTAATTGCCTATTTTTTCCAACTAAGGAGGTTGCTCCTTTAGCTGAAGGGGTCGGAGTTGGGGCTGAGGCTTTTAGTGCTGGAGGTCTTGAATTTAATACCTGCTGATCCCCATGGTGTCTCTGTGTGTGTGTTACTGTAATTCAGGACAATAGCACCTACCTGCTGAGGAGAGAGAGAGAGAGAGAGAGATGTGGTGGCATTTCCCCATTGACAGAAACTGCTAGTTTGGAGCATTTGGGAAGTTTTATACTGAGATGTGTGATCTGTGGGACATGATTCCTGAAGCAACTGGGAATACCTGAGCTCAGAGAACCATAATACCTAATTAAAGCGTTCAGTGAACCAAAGACACATTCTGTGTAATTCATGCCCTGGGGATTAATTTGTCCCACTCTTTCTTATTATGCTATTAAATGATGCAATTTCTACCAGAGTTACAGAGTATGAGGTTAGGGGTATATTTCATTCTGTTGTTTTCAGTGCATACCAGGTATCTCATAGAGCTGATACTAAAAGGGGGCTTGTTTGTGGAGACCTAAATCTTTTTGCTAAAAATATTTTGGCTTGGAAATACCCTGGGTGTGCATCCAGTACCACACACAACCAATATCTTACATGGGCCGGGCTCCCAGGCTGCACTACATCCCTCATGATGCATGATGGTCTCTCCTCTTGCTGAACTTCCCTGGAACATCACCAGAGTCCCACAGCAATCGTTTAGGGAGGAGGGGAGTTTGGAATGTTGATGGAAATCTTATAATTTCCAGGGAAAAGATAATGTCATGGAAAAAATAGTTGACTGGAAAATCCAATTTCCCATCAAAATCACTTGTGAAGAAAAATTTTCAACCAGCCTTAGCAACAAATTCAGAATCAGAGGAACAGAAAGTTAGATACAGGTGACACGTACTTATTTTTGGCAGCTGTAGCTAATGTCTTCTCAGTCATTCGTGGTTTCAGAATCACCTCATTGTCCTCACCCCAATAAGTGGAATGTAAAACCTGTAAGACATGTAAAAGTACTCCAGATTATCTAGCTATTTATAGAGTGAGAATCATCCAAGGTATCCTATGTCCTTCCCTTGCTAGGTTACTTCCCAAAGGTAGGAAAGATAGGTTCACTCATTTTACTTGATGGAGACCACATGATGACCAGAGGAGCTCTGGAATTATGACGTTTCGGACTTCTGCAGTTCACAAACTATCCCTATTGCTTGCATATTATCTGCACACAGAGCTCAGCTTTAAGATGCTAAATAAATCTATGAGTCAACTAGAAATAGTCATGCTCTCATCACAAATATTAATACATTTTTGATAACGTATGAGAAGTTATAAGATTACACTGTATCATGTTATTAATACATGTTCCAAACGGAGGCTGGCAAACTGGTCTGTCTTAAACAAAGAAATATGTGTGTTGGTTCATTTTGTAGCTAAACAGTAACCAGAGTCATCAAGCAGGAAGGGAAACAAAAGAAAGAGGAAGAGGTGAGGAAAAAGCAGCAGGGGCCATCCTTCTACATAGACATTTTTTCTTTTGGTAACCAGGTGGAAAAGTTTCTCAAAGAGCAGATAGGACTATAAAAAGTAGGGGCAGACAGCCCAAGCCATCGCGCGCGCTCTCTCTCTCTCTCTCTGCCTGCCCATTGATGCATCTGACAGGATAAAGGAAGCAGCCCTGGGACTGGGGGAGGGGTCCTGACCTAAGAAGTTTGGTTAGTAAGACTGCTGAAAGCATGTGGTAAGGAAACTTTTGCTTTGAGTTTCACATCATTTGTTAACTTAGGCACAAGTTGCATTCTAGCTTTATTTTTCTTGTAACCATGTCTGATTTCTATTTAAATACACTGGATTAGATAAAACAATAAAAGAATGTTTATTGACTACAAAGATAGATTTTAAGTGAGAACAAATTAGGAAGCATAGAAGTGTCTGAGAAACTAAGTTGCAGGCATATTAGTGCTATTAAAGAAATGATGTATAATGTAGCTGGTATTGTCCAGGAGAGGACTGGGCAGCACAGGACATACATTTCTGGAGGGAAATCAAAGACTGGGGAGTGTTTTGGAATCATCCTGCAGTATAACCAAGGGTGGTGAGAGCCTGAGTGTAAGCCAACTATTCCTGGCCAGGCTGCAGTTACACACACATGCTCAGGGTGTGATTTTCATTCTGGACAATTATTTTTGAGTGGCCCAGGTGGAAGCCACTTCATTAAGGCATTCCAAGGTTGCGGGCAGATGTGACACGGCTGCTGATTAGTCTGGGTTGGACCCTGGTATGTCACAGCCACCAACCTAGAAAATATCCTAGTAACACCAAAAGTGTGGTGCTGACTGACAGTAGCGTTGGATTGGCATGAAAGGGTGAGGTCACCACAGGGGTGGGCCCATGCATGGATCCATGGCTGCAGATGCACAAGGACATTGTGGTCATCATCTCCGCCCAAGGAGATCCAAGGCAGGCCCAGTGATGACTCTTCTCTTCTTCACTATGGTAGCAGAAATTATCCCCCACGGGTGTGCAGGCTTGGCTGGTATTATCAGTGCTCCAGGACATATTGGTGCCCCCCTCTCTTCGGTGGTGCCAACCTGTGAGGCATTGCAGGATTGATTGTATTAGGAGGAAAAATTGATTATACAAATCAGCTACATTCTTTGGTATAATCCGTGGGGGAGGGGTTTCAAAGAATGTACATGACGTCCTGCTTCCCTGAACACCAGTAGAAATAACCAACAGACAGTAATCTCTGTATTCAGAAACTCCCAAGTCTGTCACTCCAGGTCTGTGCCCAGGAAAACCTATGCACCTACTTCCTCTAGGAGTCATGCTCGTAATTCCTCCTCCTGGCTTCTCTGCCTCCTGTGACTCCTTGGGACAGTCCTCATTGAAAATGCCAAAGTCAGGGCAGGGTGCAAAAAGGAGGATATTCCCCAAACTGGTGGTTAATATTGAAGATCTCTGCAGCATCTCTACAGATGCTGCTGCAAATTATCTCCGAGCAGGCCAGCTCCCTCCCAATTCTTTTGTTAATTTTATTTATTTCCTATAATTTATAGTCCATGAAACAGAGTATGACCTTGCACCCCATAATGCTTTACCGAAATATGCTTATGAATATAAATATGACATAACTGGAATAAGTTTTATGGTAGATATGCCATGTAACATATCTCTGCAAAGGTTATGTTCTACTGGATATATTCATCCTATTTGCATGCATGTATCATTTTTGTATTCAGAGTTTTGAATATTGGCTGTGTACTTGTTTGATTTTAAGTAGCCTCAGTGAAGCAGTTGGTCAGCTTCTTGAGAAAAGACTATTCTCAGTAAGCGCCCAATCAAGAAACACTTAAGCTGACAATAAGAAAAAGAGTACTTGTGGCACCTTAGAGACTAACAAATTTATTAGAGCATAAGCTTTCATGAACTACATGTCACTTCATCGGATGCATTCAGTGGACTTCCGATGAAGTGAGCTGTAGCTCATGAAAGCTTATGCTCAAATAAATTTATTCGTCTCTAAGGTGCCACAAGTACTCCTTTTCTTTTTGTGAATACAGACTAACATGGCTGCTACTCTGAAACCTGTCATTAAGCTGACAATGAACTTTGAGAGACACCAGTCCACATCTGAGCTTTCCTGGGAATGTGGTGTCGGCCTTTGTGACTCCAAAACTCCATCTTGGAGCTAGATTCTGCATAGGAGAGGGGAAGGGGTTTCCAACCACAAGAGAGAGACTATATAAAAGGGGTGTGAGTGATTGCTGGACCCAGACTAGGAGGAAGTCTAGTTTGTAAAAGTGGCTTATTGGAACATCTCCGAGGGTGAGATTTACCTGCATTTAGTTTTTACTGTATTACGCTTTGACTTGCGTGTTTTATTTTATTTTGTATGGTAATTCACTTTGTTCTGTCTGTTATTACCTGGAACCACTTAAATCCTACTTCTGTATTTAATAAAATCACTTTTTACTAATTAAGTAACCCAGAGTATGTATTAATAGCGGGGGTCAAACAGCTGTGCATATCTCTCCATCAGTGTTACAGAGGGCGAACAATTTCTGAGTTTACCCTCTATAAGCTTTATACAGGGTTATACAGATTTATTTGGGGTTTGGACCCCACTGGGAGTGGGGTATCTGAGTGCTGGAGACAGGAGCACTTCTTTGCTGTTTTCAGTGAAGCCTGCATCTTGTGGGGGACGTGGTTCAGACTTGGATCTGTGTTTGCAGCAGGCAAGCGTGTCTGGCTCAAACCAGGTAAGGTCCTGAAGTCCCAAGCTGGCAGGGAAAACAGGCTCAAAGGGAGTCTCAGGAAATTGGGTGGCAGACCTAAAGGGGTTTCTGTGACCTGACACATCACACTGGCGTAGTTGAGCAGTATCTGTGCACAGCTGATTGCTTTGAGACACTGGTAATGATTTTAAGTGAGTTTTCAGTGTGGTGGCTGGGGAACAGACAAAGTGCTTACTGGTTTCTTATCTTCTGTTTGCTTATTTCGGATAAGGGAAATAGTGACAGAAAAATAAGCGAAATAAGTAAGAGTGAAGATGAGAAGAAGCTAGAACTGCACAAGTTGCAGACTGTTACCTGATTTAGGGTGTTAGCTCATAATATTAATTTAATTTATCAATTTTAAGTTCATTTCATTAACAATAATAATAATAATTAATAATTAATTATTATTATTAATAGTATGGGGTTTAGGCTCTCCAATCTTTTTGATCAGAAGATAAAAGTTCTTGTCCTGAATCAGGCTGCACAGAATTTACAAGGACCCTTGGGGGTATGACAGGAAGCTCACACTCAGACAGATATAGCCTTAAAGACCTTTAATTAAAATCAAGAATAGTAAGTAAATGGTAAAATACCCAGAGTTACAAAGTTACAATTGCATTACTGCTATTCAAAAGATACATATGCTAATACAGTATTATATGCAACAGAGCTTTGGCCTAATGGGAAGAGACACAGGACCAGCCTTGCAGTTCAGGTTTCTCAATTCTTGAGTGAGGGATGCAGTGCTTAGAAGAAAGTAATGCTAAGAGCTAACTTAGGGTTTACTTGACTAACTTAAACTTAAAATCAAAACCTAATAAACAAAACTAAGAATAAAAGCTTGAGGAAACCAAGCTTAGTCTAGTTCCCTTGAAACTGAAAGTTTAAGAAGAACAAGTATAGCCTTCTAATAGTAGTAGTCATAGTAGATAGATAGAATAGATAAAATAAAATAGAAAGAGTGAGTGAAAGTAAGATAGAGTAAGTGAGAATGATAGAGCGGAGTGGTGTGCTCTAGCGAAGTGGGTCACCTCTTTTATAGGGAACAAGTGCTGGAAATCCTTCCTCCTATGCTCAAAGTTCATTCCTCACCCACAAAATCTTAGGGTACGCTTACTCCATAAGCTAGTATGTTTTTGCGTATTGATAACACGTACATACGCACATACGTTTCCTTGTGGTGTACCTGTTAAGTTTGTGGATACAACATTGAAAAACCCACTATGCCATTCTCCATTGTCTATTGGTCTAGATAAAAGGTCATAGACATAAGCGTGGGTACTTATCTATTTAGGTAACAAGATGAAGGTCCACTTTACTTTTCTGGGTAAAAGGTCTTAATATAGATGTGTTAACTTACCTTAGCTTAGCATACAGGATATGGCCTGTAGGTCTCTTGCATTACAGCCAAACTTACTTTAATGTAAATTTATAAACCTATTACAATAAAGCAAATATTTAAACTATAAGAAAAGACATATATATACACACACACATGCAAGCAAACAGGTTAGTCCTATAGGCTACACACACCCCTTTGACGGGGTGGTTTGCACCAATGCACCCCATCACACAGGTAGGATGTAGGTGGCTAAGTATTTATGGGGACAGTTTCAACGCCATTTTCATAAAGATGGTAAGCTGGGTTGGATTGAATAATAGTAATGTTTTCAAAAGTGGGAATGGGGAAATAACTTAATTTCCTATCAAAGTAGGTTGCTTTGGAGTGAAACAAAAATTTGGTTCTCTGACAGGACACTCCAAAGGTCCATAATGGTACCTCTTTTGGTTGGTAACCATGCAAAATTGGTTATTTCCAGCATAGATCACCCTCTCTATCAAAATGTTCCACTTGGTCAGCCTCACCAGGCATGACAATGATGAATTCCATACTTTCTCTCCCTGCAGTCCACACAGAACACTGTCTGTTTCAGACATGTTACATCTACAGATAGACTTAGAAAGTGCCACAGATGTTGCTCTAAAAAGAGCCTCAGTACGAGTTGGAGTGTGATAGACCACCAGGGGAGGTGCATTAATGCATTCCCTATAGATGTCATCTTCAAGGGGACCTATAGAATGGACAGCAACCAGTTGCCTGTACACATCCTTGTCTGGGTCAAACTGGTAATGAGTCTGTGAATGAGACATACAAAGATTGTGCCATTATACAATCTTTAGAAAGAAAACAACTGTCTCGGTTGGAGTGAGGTGTCACAGATCCCATTTTTCTCATAGCACTTACTGATAAATGCTGGCATGAATCCAAACATGTGGATTGTTCCTTTTCCATCTTTTGAAAACATTTGGGACAGTACCAACTGAATAGTTGCTTATTTTTAATTAAGTCAGGAACCTTTCCCAATCTTAAGGATCATAATGCATCAGTGATTACATTTACTACGTATTCCCCATATGCAGCGCATATAATCTCCCTTTTTAAAATGTTGATCCCTGTGCTGATCATTGTTTTAAAGGGATCAGCTGATTACTTTTACGTTGGGTCTCATTAAACAGTTGGGTTATGTCATACTTATTATAAACAGTAAATTGCTTTTCCTGTGGATAAGTCCTGGGTTGAGTATAATAGTCCATTCCTTTTGTGTTGGTATGTCCTGTTTCACGTGCTCAGGCAATTGAGCACGACTGTGTCATCTGGTTTCATAGGGTTGTAACAGTTCAGTCCCAAATTTGTGATTTTGGCTCAGTCTTACCCTTAGAGCAATGATAAGGGTGTAGTAAATCAGAAATATCAATGTCCATTTTATGGTTGCAATCAGCTGGACTCCAGGTGTCACGATTCCATCGGATGCTGTTCACTTAAGATCTGAGGAGGAAATTGCTCCTGCAACCTGGATGATCTATACAACTTTAACTGATTAGTATGATACATTCTGTTTCTATTACTCTTGCCTCCTGTCATTCTAATCTTATACACCGCTGAACTGAGTTTATCGATGATTCAGAAGGGTCCGATCCATCGGTTACACAACCCATGTTCTGGTGATTTATACAACAACAACATTACTTGGTTTTTAACCTTCCTAGTAGTCTCTCTTTGGTTTTGTCAAAGTAAGCCTTTGCCTTACGTTTGGCTTTTCCCAGTTTAGCTGCTACCTGCAAGTGGATTTGATTTAAATGTTTTTGCAGATTCTGCAGGTAGGTATCCATTTTTATTCCCTCTGATTGAGTGCCACTTGTTTGCCAAATTAAATGTAATTGCATTGTTCCGCCTGTCATCACTTCAAAGTGTTTTGTCAGAAGATGCAACAGGTGTCGCTCTCAATGCCATTAAAATTAGAGGCATGAGAGTGTTCAAGTTAAGTCCATTTGCATTAACCAGTTTCCTCAACATCACTTTTATAGTCTGATTGCTTTGTTCCACCATCCCAGATGACTGTGGTCTGTATGGGATGTGTAGTCTCTGCAGGACTTCCATTAACTTAAGACAGTCCCTAAAGAACTGTTTAGTGAAATGTGATCCCTGGTCTGATTCTACCTCTGGAGGGATCTCCCATCGAGAGAAGACTTGCATTATTGGGAACTTGGTGGTGGCTTTTGCAGTATTGGCCTTAAGAGGAAATGCTTCTTCCCACTTTGAAAAAGGATCGACCATTAATAGGTATTGGTTCCCTCTTTGGGTCCTTTGCAAAGGACCTACAAAGTCAATCTGCAAAGCCATCCAAGGACCTTCGTACACCTGAGATTTTAATGGTGCATTTCTTTTGTACAAAGTATCTACTGTTAGTGACCCTTTTCTTCTTGTTTTGGAAAGCTTTAGGATTACTTTCACCATGTTTTTATCCAATTTTTGTATTTCTTTATAATCCGTAATGAGGTTTACCTTGATGGTACTAACTAGAACCGTTAACAAAGAAGTGATACCTATTTACAGAATTTGTTTTCTGGATCAATGGTTGGAAAAGCTTTTGTTTTTCCTCCCCCTTAGATCAAATTGATCAAGATCGGGACACACAAGTGGCTCCCCTTGGTACAGTAGGGCAGTTGGTAACAAAGATGGTGTCCTAATAGGTTTTACTGCAATTTTTTTTTCTTGCAGCAATAATGCCCAGTGGGCTAGGCGAGCATCTGAGACTTGCCCATCTTTTACCCCATTAGACAGTAAGAACCGAAGGGGAGTGTTCGATGACTGTAATATGATTGGACGGAAGCCAATTAGAAAAAGAAAAGTGTTGTATGCACCGACTGGTTGCCAATAGGTACTTTTCACAATTGTCATACTTAAGTTCAATTGATGACATTAAACGTGAGGCATAGGCCACAGGTCTGATTTTCCCATGTCTCCCTTGTGAAGCCACAGTCGCTAACGCATTAACACTCACCGCTACCTCCAGATGATAGGGTATCTCAGGATTTGGAGTGATCAACACCGGAGCCTTGACAATGCCTTGCTGCAGCTGGGATACTGCTTCCGGCTGTTGCTCAGTCCATTTCCATCGGATCCCTTTTTTTAAATAGTTGTTACAAGGATCCTGCAATGGAAGCAAATCCCTGTGGTACCCAGTGAAACGCAAAAAGGATTTTAAAGGGTCCTGTGGTAAAGGCAATGTCTGGATTGCATCTACTTTCTGTTGTGCTGGGGTTCTACCCCATTTTCTCAGGGTGAGACCCAAGAAAGAGACACGATTGCCATTAGCTGTGCCTTGGCCGGATTGCAGTTTAGCCCTGCTTCCTATAGGATCTGTAGGAGCTCGTTATGTCTTTCTAGACACTCCTTTTTGGTCTGTGTTGCTAAACACAGGTTATCTACATATTGAAATAAAACAGCTGGTTTAGAAAATTGCCACAGTACCTGCCTCATTGCTCATGGAATAAAGCTGAAGAATTTTATATCCCTGGGGTAAATGTGTCCAGGAATATTGGACTCCTTGGAAACTAAATGCAAAACGGTGCTGTAAAATGTGGGCCAATGATAATGTCCAAAGCTGTTACTGATGTCAAGAACAGTAAACCACTTAGCTTCTGGATTAACGGACTTGATTAAATTTGCATCTTGGCCACTGTAGGGGCACAAGTGGGTGTGACCTGGTTCAGGCGTCTATAATTTAATTGTGAGATGCCAATTTGGTTTCTTCGTGTGCCAAATGGGGAATTGGCAGTGGAAGTGCACTTACATAGTACTCCCTGTGTTAGTAAAGACTTGATGGTCTTTTCTATATATGAGTTTGCCTGTTCTGGGTAAGGACTTTGTCTTTGGGCTGATATATCTCCTCCTTCCACAACAGTGGTGACTGCCATACATCCACAATCAAGTTTGTATTTAGCAAAGGCATCTGCATGCTTGCAAAGTAATACCTGTAACTCACGTTGGTCTGCACGGTTAGCCACTATTTTGTTTAAATCATACCCCTCAGGTTCAGAGTCCTCCACTGGAGATATCATGCCACACTCAGATATGATTACTGGTGGGTCGTCCTTTGCCTGTTCTACAGTAAGACACAACAATTGGTTACCCAAATCAAGAACACATTTCTGTTTGTATAGGAAATCAGTTTCCAATAGGGTTCTAATTTCATCAATGCAAAGGTATGAACTTTTCTTAGGTGACCTATCTGTACTGCAATGGGTATAGAAAGTGTGGTAACAACCTGATTACTTGCAAAAGTTGCAAGTGTTTTTGTACATCCTGATGACAGAGACAAGGATCTAGGATCCTTAACATGGAAAATAGTAATTGCTGCCCCAGGATCTATAATAAAATTTCTGTGGCGGCCCCCTTCCACTGTAGATACTGTGGGTCTCCCGCTTGCATCCCTGCCTAAAGGAACTATGACAATGCTTGGGGCCGATTGGCATTATGCTGAGTAATTTTTAGAGTATGCAGACAAATAATCTACAGATTTTCCTACTATTTCTCTGGAGGCTGTCCACCAGAGAGATGGAAGGAGTTAACGGAGACCCCTGGATGGTTTGATGGTGCCGGACCTTGGCTTTCCATTATTAGTTCATTCACATGGGCTTGGAGTTTCTGGATATCCTGTTGTTGAGACTTAAGCATCTGCTTAAACATCGTTACAACTGAGTCCTCATTTTTGACTTGGGTCTCTGCATGCGTGAACTGTTCTGTGCGGCATTTGAAAAGAAAGAAACACGGTCCTGGGCCCCTACATGGGATCCAAACACATAATCCTGTCGAGGGGCTGTCACAGTTCCTTCCCCACTCTGAACTCTAGGGTACAGATGTGGGGACCTGCATGAAAGACCCCTAAACTTATTCTTACCAGCTTAGGTTAAAAACTTCCTCAATGTACAAACTTTGCCTTGTCCTTGAACCCTGTGCTGCCACCACCAAGCGTGTTAAACAAAGAACAGGGAAATAGCCCACTTGGAGACATTTTCCCCCAAAACCCTACGCCCCCTTTCCTGGGGAAAGCTTGATAAAAATCCTCACCAATTTGCATAGGTGAACACAGACCTAAACCCTTGGATCTTAAGAACAATGAAAAAGCAATCCGGTTCTTAAAAGAAGAATTTTAATGAAAGAAAAAGTAAAAGAATCACCTCTGTAAAATCAGGATGGTAAATACCTTACAGGGGAATCAGATTCAAAACACAGAGAATCCCTCTAGGCTAAACCTTAAGTTACAAAACGACATAAAGACAGGAATATACATTCCATTCAGCACAACCTATTTTACCAGCCATTTACCAAAAGGAAATCGAACGCATTTCTAGCTAGATTACTTACTAACTTAACAGAAGTTCTGAAGAGCATTCCTGACCTGGTCCCGGCAAAAGCAACACACAGACAGACAGACCCTTTGTTCCCCCCACCCCTCCAGCTTTGAAAGTATCTTGTCTCCTCATTGGTCATTTTGGTCAGGTGCCAGCAAAGTTATCTTAGCTTCTTAACCTTTTACAGGTGAAGGGGTTTTGCCTCTGGCCAGGAGGGATTTTATAGTTCTGTATACAGGAAGGTGTTTACCCTTCCCTTTATATTTATGACACACCCCCCAAAATCACAAGATAGGGTGAAACACTGGCTGTGATTTCTTCCTGGAGCTCTAGGAGAAAACAGAATTAAGAAGACTCATGCCCTTCTAAATATACTACCAAGTGTATAAAGACTAACAATATTTTCCACATCTCAAGGACGATTTTAACCAGTTGATTCTGGGAAACTTTCATGGGAGAGTACATCAGCCACTTTGTTAGAAGCTCCTGAGATGTCTTGAATGTCGAAATCAAAGTCTTGGAGAGCTAAACTCCACCGAAGAAGTTTTTGTTATTTCCCGTGGTGGTATGAAGCCACTGTAGTGCAGCATGGTCGGGTTTGCAGGTGGAAACGCCGTCCCCAAATGTATGGGCGTAGATTTTCCAGGGCGTAGACAATGGCGTAACATTCTTTTTCACTGACTGACCAGTGGCTTTCCCTCTCAGACAAATTCTTGCTGAGAAACACTGCAGGATGGAATTCTTGATCCAGTCCTTCCTGCCTTAAAACTGCTCCCACGGCACGCTCGGATGCATCTGTGGTTACTAGGAACGGTTTGTCAAGTCTGGGGCCCTTAGCACAAGGTCAGACATGAGTGTCGCTTTAAGCTGGTTAAAGGCCTTCTGACACTCTTCGGTCCACTGAATGGCATTTGGCTGTTTCTTTTTGGTTAGGTCTGTCAGTGGGGTGGTGATTTGGCTGTATGGCGGTACAAATCACTTGTAATATCCGGGCAAGCCTAAGAAGGATTGGACCTGTTTCTTTGACTTTGGGACAGGCTACTTTTGGATAGCAGCCACTTTGGCCTGTAGGGGGTTGATAGTTCCTTGACCCAACTGGTGTCCAAGGTAAGTCACTCTGTTTAGGCCTATTTGACACTTCTTAGCCTTAACAGTTAGTCCTGCCTCCCTTATGCGCTCAAAGTCTTTTTGTAGATGTTCCAGGTGTTCTGCCCAGGAGTCTGAAAATATGGCCACATCGTCAAGGTGGGTGACTGTATATTCTCCCAATCCTGCTAGGAGACCATCTACAAGTCTTTGGAAGGTGGCGGGTGCATTTCACAGCCTGAGAGGGAGCACATTAAATTCATACAGCCTTAATGGGTGATGAAGGCTGATCTTTTCTTGGCTTATTCATCTAGCACTACCTGCCAGTACCCCTTGGTTAAGTCCAAGGTAGAGATGAACTGGGCCCATCCCAGTTTCTCTAATAGTTCGTCTGTGCGTGGCATTGGATCGTTGTCTGGGCAAGTTACAGCATTTAGCTTACGGTAATCCATGCAAAAACGTATCTCCCCATCTGGTTTGGCAACTAGAACCACTAGAGATGCCCATGCACTTCCAGAGGGGCGGATTACACCCATCTGTAACATATCCTGGATCTCCCGTTCTATAGCAGTTTTAGCTTGAGGAGACACCCGGTAAAGTTGGACTTTAATTGGATGAACATTACCTGTGTCAATGGAGTGGTATTCCCATTCAGTCAGTCCTGGGGTGGCTGAGAACAATGGCACGTAACTAGTGACCAGTTTACACCTGACACCTACAGGGTTAAATTCAGGAGTCTTAAGCGTGGATCTGGATTGAGTAATATGGCTTATGTAAATGAAATGACAGATGTGTTGGATAAGTGGGTGAGGGGAAAAGGCATTAGAAGCTTGGAAGAAATGTGTGATTTGGTTACTCAGGAACAATTCCTGAATCCGTGCAGTGATGATGTAAAACAGTATTTGTGGGACAAAAAGGTGGATGCAATGGGTAGATTTGGTGAGTTTGCAGACTCTTTTGAGCCATTGCAAGCTGGAATTAAACATAAACCAGTGGCAGAGGGGTACAGGGTTGGGGGAAAGCAGAATCACCATTTTACCTCAGAGTTAATCATGCCCCCAACACAAACACTCCTGTTCACTAATCCAGACAGAAAACAGTGATTTGTGACTCTGCTGTGAGCGAATCAGTCTGAAGAGATGATTCCTTATCTAAAGAAGGGGTGAGAGGAAAGGAGTGTCAAATTTTCCACCCTCTTTGGGCAAGGGGAGCTCTGTGGCTTGGCATCTCCTTTTGGGGTAAAGTTGCTCACTGTGTTAATTAAGGTTTTTGGCATTTACTGGAGCCTGTATGAAAACCCAGAGACAGAATGGGAAGTCCTGGCTTCAGAGACTAGCTAATTGCCTATTTTTTTCCAACCAAGGAGGTCACTCCTTTAGTTGAAGGGGTCGGAGCTGGCGCTGAGGCTTTCGGTGCTGGAGGTCTGGAATTCTATACCTGCTGATCCCCATGGTGTCTGCGTGTGTGTGTGTGACTGTAATTCTGGACAATAGCACGTACCTGCTGAGAAGAGAGAGAGAGAGAGATGGTGCTGTTTCCCCATTGATAGAAACTGCCAGTTTGGAGCATTCAGGAAGTTTTATACTGAGATGTGTGATCTATGGGATATGATTCCTGAAGCCCCTGGGAATACCTGAGCTCAGAGAGACACAACACCTAATTAATGCATTCAGTGAACCAAAGCCACCCTCAGTGTAATTGGTGCCCTGGGGATTAATTCGACCTACTCTTTCTTACTGTGTTATTAAATGACGCAATTTCTACCAGAGTTACAGAATATGGGGTGAAGGGTATATTTCATCCTGCTGTTTTCAGTGCAAGCTGGGGAATGCATAGAGCTGATCCACAAAGGGTTTTGTTTTTTTTTATGGAGACCAAAATCTTTTCACTAAAAGCTTAATATTTCGACTCGGAAATACCACGTGGGTGCCTCAGATACCACACACCACCAATCTCTTCCATGGGCCAGGCTCCAAGGCTGGACTACATCCCCCATGATGCAGAATGGTCTCTCCTCTTGCTGAACTGCCCTGGAACATCACCAGGGTCCCACAGCCATGGTTTAGGGAGAAGGGAATTTTGGCTTTTTTGATGGGAAGCTGATAATTTCCAGGGGAAAAAATAATTTCATGGAAAAAATAGTTGAATTGAAAATCCAATTTCCCATACAAAAAACTTCTCAATAGAAATTTTCAACCAGCTTTAGTAACAAATTTGGAATCAAAGGACCAGAAAGTTAGATACAGGTGAAACGTACTAATTAGTCGCAGCCATAGCTGATATCTTCACAGCCATTCCTGGTTTCAGAATAACCTCCTTGTCCTGGCCCCAACATGTGGAATATAAAACCTGTAAGACTTGTAAGAGTACTCCAGATTATTGAGCTATTTATGAAATGCCAATCACCATGGTATCCTGTGTCCTTCCCTTGTTAGCTTACTTCCCAAAATAGGAAAGATAGATTCACTCTTTTTTGCCTGATGGAGACCACACGGTGACCAGAGGAGCTCAGTATGCTCCAGACTTCTGCAGTTCACAAAACTATCCCTCTTGCATGCCTGCTATCTGCACACAGAGCTCAGCTTTAAGATGTTAAATAAATCCGTGAGTCAACTAGAAATAGTCATCCTCTCATCACAAATATTAATACAATATTTTTGATCATGTATGTGGCGTTATAAGATAGCACTGTATCATGTTATTAATACATGTTCAAAGTGCTTCCTTTATCCCTTCCAATGCAGTAAATCAATGGGGAGGCAGAGTGAGAGAGAGTGGGACATCTTGCAAACAGAGTGTGACGTACCCCTTCTCTCTTCTGGGTGAAGGGGTTTCCACCCACAAGAGAGAGAGTATCTAAGCTCCTGTGGAGCAGGATCTGTGCAGAGCTGATTGCTTTGAGACATTGGTTGTGATTTTAAGTGAATTTTGGATGTGGTGGGTGAAGAACAGACAAAGTGGTAACAAATTTGTTATTTTCTGTTTCCTTATTTCAGGTAAGGGAAATAGGGAAGGAAAAATAAGCAAAATAAGAATGAGCGAAAATCAGAGGAAGCGAGAACTGCACAAGTTGCAAAGTGCCCAGAAAGGCTGAAAACTGGGTACTGGGAAAGTCTCTGTTGACTAAGAAGCCCCTGATCTGAGTGAATCTCAGTTTCATTGAACTGCAGAGGGGTGTGGCGCAGCATAAGAAAGCAGGAAAATGATGACCAGTGAGGCAGCTGCTGAACTAGAGCTGGCCAGTCTGGAAACAGAAGAGAAGGCAAAGGACCGGGAGTTTCAATTGAAGATCAAAGAAGCTGAGGCAACTTCGCACAGAAGGACTCTGGAAGCTGAGGAAGCCACTTACAATGAGTCCTGGGGTTAAGAGACAGAGAAATACAGGCCCAGATTGAGGCCCAGAAGCATGAACTGGCTGTTGTGGAGCGGAAGAGACAAAACCCTCCAGGAGCTGCCCCACTTCCCCAGAAATACCCAAATGGAAGCAGTATGTTGGCAGTAGGATGAGTACAGTGATTTTGCCGAATATTTCATTGCCTTACTTCCCTTCCCATAAATGGTGGACTGTAATTTGAATTAAAGGCCAAAATGCTCTGAAACTGACTTGTTTGCCCATGACTTGGTGGTATCTCTTTTTTTCCCCTCCTTTCACTTGCAATGAGTTGAGGATGGAAGCTATACCTTCTCAGAACTGTAAAAATCAGATGAAGATTCGAACTTTTCTCTGTTTGCTAACCACACCAAAGTTATCCTTAATACCTCTGGAGCTGCTTACTGGGATGACTTTGAGATTTGCTCCCTGGAGCATCTTTGCTCCCAGGACTACAGGTGTGCACCGCACATGCAATTAATGCTGTTGCCTTCCTTGTGAAATGGAACACACAGAGCCAGAGCATCAGCTGGTCTGGATGGCTCTCTCTCCCATGAGGTCTTTTGAATATGATACGAAACTGAGGTGACTGTATTCCACTTCATGTGTTGGTCACCTCTCCAAAAGTCTCTGTAAGTAATTTACCAGCTTTGGGACAGAAAAGTATCTAGAAATGGGTGAATTTCTTCCGGACTAATCATAGAAACATAGACTTTAAGGTCAGAAGGGACCATTATCGTTCTCTACTCTGACCTCCTGTACAACGCAGGCCACAGAATCTCACCCACCCACTCCTGTAAGAAACCTCTAACCTCTCTCTGAACTACTGAAGTCCTCATATCATGGTTAAAAGACTTCGAGGTGCAGAGAATCCTTCAGCAAGTGACCCATGCCCCATGCTACAGAGGAAGGCGAAAAACCCCCAGAGCCTCTGACAATCTGCCCTGGAGGAAAATTCCTTCCCGACCCCAAATATGGTGATCAGCTAAACCCTGAGCACGTGGGCAAGACTCACCAGCCAGGCACCCTGGAAAGAATTCTCTGTAGAAACTCAGATCCCACACCATCTAACATCCCATCACAGGCCATTGGGCATATCTCCCGCTAAAAGTTGAAGAACAATTGATTGCCAGTGTTAGGCTATCCCATCATATCTTCCCTTCCATAAACTTATCAAGCTTAGTCTTGAAGCCAGATATGTCTTTTGCCCCCACTGCTTCCCTTAGAAGGCTGTTCCAGAACTTCACTCCTCTGATGGTTAGAAACCTCCATCTAATTTCAAGTCTAAACTTCCTGCTGGCCAGTTGATATCCATTTGTTCTTGTGTCTACATTGGCAGTGAGCTAAAATAATTCTTCTCCCTCCATGGTATTTATACCTCTGATATAGTTATAGAGAGCAATCATATCTCCCCTCGGCTTTCTTTTGGTTAGGCTAAACAGGCTGAGCTCCTTGAGTCTCCTTTCATAAGACAAGTTTTCCATTCCTCAGATCATCCTAGTAGCCCTTTTCTGTACCTGTTCAAGTTTGAATTCATCTTTCTTAAACATAGGAGACCAAAACTTCACACAGTATTCCAGAGGAGGTCTCACCAGTGCCTTGTATAATGGTACCAACACCTACTTATCTCTACTGGAAATACCTCGCCTGATGCATCCCAAGACCGCATTTGCTTTTTTTCACGGCCATATCACATTGGCGGCTCATAGTCATCCTGTGATCAACGAATACTAAGAGATCCTTCTCCTCCTCTGTTACTTCCAGGTGATGTGTCCCCAGTTTGTAACAAAAATTCCTGTTATTATTCCCTAAATGCATGACCTTGCACTTTTCACTATTAAATGTATTAATAATTTATTGTAAAAAACAATGCCATTGGGGTTGACCTGAAACTATTCACAAATGTGTTACAAAGTCTCGTAATAGCCTTGTCCCAAAACAATGTGTGTGGGGGAGGAGGATTTAGGTGCCAGTCGCAAAGCAGCCACCGGTAGGAGGTGGTGATGCTCCCTCTCTTTGTAATTTTTAGCTCAATAGGTAGGGTGGTCAGGTGTGAGGTGGGAGATTCCCCCTTCTGTCCAGTGCTGGGCAAAGATGTGCACTTGGTTTTCCTGTATTTCCGGAAAGCATCCCAGCCCTTGAGTGATGTGCTATTCCAGTATGGATTGCTCTCAATCTCTCCTTTCAAAGTTGTTCTAGGGTGGAAAACTAATTAAAGAAGTTGAGCATGTCGGTGCTCAGAATCACTTGCCTGTAGAGTCATTCTCTCTTTCTGGCCCTGTGATTCTTCCCGTTTTTTATCCAGCATGCAACAGCTTCAACAGGAGAGACTGAGCCCATATCTACACTACTGGCTCAATTGGGACTACTGCAAGAGATGAAATGGTCTTGATTGAGCAGGTCTGGGGAAGACATGCTTAGTCAATGGGAGAGCGCTCACCTGATGAGGTCTGTATTCCACCTCCCTCAGAGAGGATGTTCCATCATGGATCTTCCTCAGGGCTGTTCTACACTAACGCTGTTGGATGATCTGTGTTACACTACTTCAGTTACATAACTCTCTGGTTGACATAGCACCGTGTGGACACCGCTGTAAGTCAGACTAACTTAGTCAACTTGAAGTAGCATAACTGAGATCAATTTACAGCATTAGAGTAGACCTGTCCTGAGAATGATGCAGGACAGAACAAAACCCAATTCCCAGGACACTGTCCAGAAATATGGGAGACCCACTTTCAAATTGCTTCTCCCCATCAGACAGAGGGGGGATTGACCGGGATCTCCCACTTCCCACGGGAGTGATCTAATCACTGGGTTACAGTCTACAAGAGAAGCAGCACCATTACTGTCTCTTCCCTTTCCATTCATTTTGTCAGTGTGGCCATACATTGTCTTTGCATTTATGTAAAAAAGTATCCAGGAAGGAAAGGAAATGTTCCATTTCTGGTCATGCTAAATAGTTCCTTCGACCCCACAGGACATTTCTGTCAGTGTTTTGAATTTGCCAAACATTTAAGGAATTTTCAGATTTGGATCAGGTTGAACTGAATTTGTTTTTCCATTTTTTGTAACCACCCATGGTTTTGTAACCACCCATGAATTCAAAAATCTGCTATTGGCCCAGCTCTAGCCATTTCTCATTCTCCGCAACCCGAGCTGTACAATTCCCAGAATCCCTATTCTTCAGAGTCCATAGGACTTACCCGCAGAACGAAGAGTACGACCTCATAGCTAACCTGCTGATGTGGTATAAACATTTAATGTCTGAAATGACTTTTTCTTTCTGTTTAATTTATGTACTAGAGAAAACTCACCCTTTCCACATTATTTTGTATTCAGTTCAGTGCAGATTCTCAGAGTGGATGCACACACACCGTGTTCTCTTTTGGATATGTTACCCTTGTTCTTACTTGTTTTGTTGCTCCCTTAACTTAAAATAAAGGCCATTTTGATGGAAATCACCTTTCTCCTCCACATGAATGGATACAAACCAGGCAACAATCTACAACAACCCCACAGAGAACATAGGGGGCTGCAGAATATCAGGAGGGTGTGCAAAACTCCCTTTGGTTCCACCATGGAAACCACACACTTCAATCTTGCAACTGCATAACAAAAACCAAACCCACTACAAAGCAAAAGAAGATAGATTAGACGCCCCCTCTTCCTCCCCAGTACAAATACCTCTATGGTTTTGAAGCACGTCACAAATATTCACACATCTGAAACAGGTGCCTCCTGGAATTTTGATGGGGTAATAGCCGAATAAAGCCCTGATTTTAGTTGGGGCCTGCAGGCCTCGTTGGAATATAAACAAATTCATAGTAATAACAATATAATAAAGAACAATACTCCCACGGGCTCTGCAAAATTACTTTATAATGGGATGGGAATTGAATTCACCTGTTTCCACTCCCCATCACTAAACCAGTACTGAGTTAAACAGATTCAAGAATGTGGAAAGCATCTACACTACATCACTGTTGCACAGCATAGCTGAGTCAATGTAATGGCCTTAGTATAGACATTACCTGAATTGATGGGGGAGTTTTCCTCTTTCCTCGTAAAGCTATTTTTCTCTCCTTTTCCAATCACTCTTCTCCCTCCCTTGTAAAGCTCTTTCCTTCTTTTGATAGGTAAATATGTTCACAAAAGTTGAAATTTCTCCTCTCAGAATAATTCCTTCCTTTCCCTCCCATGAATGGCTCACTGTCATTTCAATTAAAGGCTGAAATGCACTGAAACTGACTTGTTTGCCCATGATTTGGTGGTACCTCTTTGTTTTCCCTTCCTTCACGGACAATGAGTTGAGGACAGAAGCAGTACCTGCTCAGAACCCTAAAATCAGAACCGTAAAATCAGAGTTGAATCTTTCCCTGTTTGCTGACCACACCAACATTTCCCTTAGTACCTAGGGAGCTGCTTCCTGGGTTGACTTTGAGATTTGCTCCCAGGATAACAAGTGTGCACAGCACATACAATTAATGTTGTTCCTGAGTCTTTCCTTGTGGAAATGGAACTCAGAGGGTGAGAGAATCAGATGGTCTCGATCACTGTCTCTTCCTGTGAGGCCTTTTGAATATAATACGAAACAGAGGTGACTGTATTTCACTGCATGTGTTAGTCACTGGTGGTTAACACTTAAGATCTCTGCAGCTGCTGAAACAAAGTATCTCCAAGCATGCAACCCACCTCCCTCCCTCCTGTCATCTGGTGTGCTGATTTCCCTGCCAGCCTGGGCCTCCAGAACCCTGCCTTGTTGAGCCAGACATGCTAGCCTGCTGCAACACAGACCAAGGATCTGGGCCACACCCCCAAAACTGCAGATCTAGACTGAAACCAGCTCAGCAGGATACCTGTCTCTAGCACGCAGACACCCAGCTTCCAAAGGGTTCTAAACCCCAAATAAATCCATTTTACTCTGTATAAAGCTGTATAATGATTATTTAATTAGTTATCCACAGTAGAAAAACTTTGAAAGGAGAGATTGAGAGAAACCCAGACTGGAATAGCACATCACCCAAGGGGCTGGGATGTTTTTTGGAAATGCAGGAAACCCAAATGCATGGTGTGTCACAGAGACCCCCTTTGGGACTGTCAGCTGATGTGCTGAAATTACCCGTGAGCTGGTTTTCCCTGCCATCCTTGGACTCCAGAACCCTGCCTTCTTGAGCCAGACAAGCCAGTCTGCTACAACACAGACCCCAGGTCTGGGTTACCCCCCAAAGCTACAGATCTAGATTAAAACAAGCTCAGTAGGATACCTGTCTCCAGCATGCAGATACCGAGCTCCCAATGAGATCAAAACCCCAAACAAATCCATTTTACTCTGTATAAAGCTTCTGCAGGGTAAAATGATACATGTTCACCCCCTATATCACTTCAAGAAAGATACGCACAGCTATTTGCCCCCCAAGGTAACAATTACTCACACTGAGTTTATAAATCAACAAAAGTGATTTTATTAAGTATAAAGTTAGGATTTAAGTGATTTTAAGTTGTAACAGATAGAACAAAGTAAATCAAAAAGTAAAACATGCAAGGCTAAGCTTAATACACTCAGAAATCAGTTACAAATGTTAACTTTTCACCCCAGTTGTTATTTCAGGTAAAATCCTTCTCAGACCAGCTGCATTTTCTGACCTGGATCCAGCCTGTTCTCACCCAGCCCTGTGGTTACAGTCCTTGTGTTTCCAGGTGCTTGTAGGTATCACTGTGGGGACACCTTAAGCCATCTGAAGACACTCATTGTTTGCTTCCCCACTTTATATAGAACTTCCCCAAGGTGGGAAAACTTTGCTTCGAATTCCACTCCCTTCAGGAAAAGTACCAGCTTCAAGATGGAGCTCAGTATCTGGTGACATGGTCACATGTCACTATAAGACCCCAATCGCCATTCTTCCTGGTTTCTCCCACACCTATACAGGAAGGCTTGCAGGTAAATAAAGCCATTCACAGTTCATTGATTCTGAAGCACCTTTAAAGGCTTCCACTTAATATGTCTAAATCAGTAATACAAGTTTATATCTTATTCTCCTAATTCCAGACATAAAAAAAAAATCCATGTAAACAAATAGGATGAACACGCTTCGTCGATGATAAGATTTATAACGATATGTTACAAGGGGCACTGAATATAAAGTATATTCCGGTTATGTCTTATTCAGAAGGATATTTTCAGAAAGCATATGGAGTGCAATGTCACACAGAGCTTTGCCAAGCACAGGGCAGAAGGCGGAATTGAACCTGGATCTCCCATCTCACAAGTGAACACCCCCAACTATTGGGCTAAAAATTCCAAAGGGAAGGACCACCACCGCCTCCTGCAGCGGCTGTGTTGTGACCGGCATCTAAATCCTCCCCCAGCACACACACATTGTTTTGGGACAAAGCTATTTGGTGTATCTGTAACACATTTGTGAAGAGTTTCATGTCAATCCGAACTTTATTGTTTTTGACAATAAATCATGAGTCCAGAAGAAATTCACTCATTTCTAGACACCTTTGCTTCCCAACACTGGGAAATTACTTAAAGAGACATTTGGAGAGGTGACCAACAAATAAAGTGGAATATAGTCACCTCAGTTTTGTATCATGCTAAAATGACCACAAGGGAGAGACAGCGATACAGACCAGCTGATTCTCTGGCCGTCTGTGTTCCATTTCCACAAGGAAATACACGGCAACAACATTAATTCCATTTGCTGTGCATACCTGTTGTCCTGGGAGCAAAGATGCTCCAGGGAGCAAATCCCAAAGTCAGAAAAGCCAAATTTAACCTCTTCTGGCCAAGGAAGCAGCTCCAGAGGTATTAAGGGTTACTCTGGTGTGGCTAGCAAACAGGGAAAGATTTGACTCTATGTCTGATTTTAGGGTTCTGAGCAGGTACTGCTTCCGTCCCTCTTAACTCATTGTCAGTGAAGGGAGGAAGAACAAAGAGGTACCACCAAGTCATGGGCAAACAAATCAGTTTCAGAACATTTCAAACTATAATTGAAATGATGGAAAAGGAGAGAAAATTTGCTTTAATTGGAAGTGGGAAACAACCCCGATTGATTCAGAGAATGCCAATACTAAAGCCATTACATTGACTCAGCTATGGTGTGCATCAGTGTCATAGTGCACATGCTTTCCACATTTATGGAAGTGTTTTCCTTCGATGTAGTTAATCCACTTCCCCGAGAGGCAGTAGCTAGGTCAATGGAAGAATGATACTAAGGGTCAGCACTAGCTAACTACCTTGCACAGGGTGTGAAAATTTCCCCTCCTTGTGTGACAGAGCTCTGTTGATCTATTTTTTAAGCCTAAACCAGGCCTCAGAAAAGCTGTTGATGGAAAAGAGCAGTTGGGAAATCTAGTCCTATCTCCCTGCCAGGGCAGCAGAATCCCCTTCGGTTCTCTTTGTTCAGACAAGTTGGAAATATTGCAGCTGTCCCAGCTCCCAGTAGAGATTATTCTGCGTACTGATTGAGCTCAGTGTTGGGCTGTGTGTGTGTGTTCGTGTGCAGTTGGTTCTGTGTGTGTTGTAGTGGGCATTGTGTGAGTGTGTACTGCGCCTTCTGTGTGTGTGTGCATTTGGTGTGCATTAGGCACTCTGTGTGTGCATGTGTTGGGGGGTACAGTGGAGCTGAATATCAAGTGTTGGTGGGTCTGTGTCCCTTGCCCTGCCCAGTGCTCAGGCTGGTGTCCCCCTTCCTCCCAGTGCAGGGCTCCTTATGCGATCATAGAACCACAGGACTGTAAGGGACCTCAAGAGGTCATCTACTCCACTTCCCTGCACTCACAGCACAACTGAGTATTATCTACCATCCCTGGCAGGTGTTTGTGTAACCGGCTCTTAAAAATCTCCAGTGGTGGAGATTCCACAACCTTCCTAGGCAAGTTATTCCAGTGCACAGCCACCCTCACTGTTGAGATGTTTTGAAAAATGTCCAACCTAAACTACCTATCTCCGACCACACACATACTTTTTTATTCCTAATTTTATTCCTGAACTCTGTGTAATGGGTTGGGCCACAGAAACCCCTTTGGAACTGCCACCCAATGTCCTGAGACGTGAACTTGAATATGTCACCCTCTAAGTGAATGCCCATAACCACGAGCTCATAAAATCATTCTCTCTCTCTCTGACCCTATGATGGTTCCCATGTTTTGTCCACTGATCTCAGTTGGGACCTGCAGACCTTGTCAGAATACAAAAAAAATTAATAATAATAACAATACAATAGAGAACAATACTCCCACGGGCTCTGCGAAATTACTTTGTAATGGGCTGGGAATTGAATTCACCTGTTTCCACTCCCAACCACTAAACCAATACAGACTTAAACAGATTCAAGAATTGGTTAGCAGTTTATTCATTGCTTTCCTCAGGGCGTCCTTCACCTCCGTGTTCCTCAGGCTGTAGATGAGGGGGTTCAACATAGGGATCACCAGAGTGTAAAACACTGAGGTCACTTTGTCTCTGTCCATGGACTTGCTGGAGGTGGGACTTAAATACGTGAAGAAGAGGGTGCCAAAAGACAGGACCACAGAGGTCAAGTGGAAAGTGCAGGTGGAGAAGGCTTTGTGCCGGCCCTCGGGAGAGCGGATCTGTAGGATGGCGGAGATGATATAGACATAGGAGAGGAGGACAGTCACAAAGCTGCTCCCTGTAATGCAGCTCATGAAAGAAAACATCACAATCTCATTGATGCGGGTTTCAGAACAGGAGAGCGCCAACAGTGGGAGGACGTCACAGAAGAAATGATTGATGATGTTGGAGCTGCAGAATGACAGCCGAAATGTACAACATGTGTATATCATTGAATCCACCACCCCCACAGCGTACACCCCAGCCACCAGCTGTTTACAAAGCTGCCTGGACATGGTGACCGTATAGAGCAGCGGGTTACAGATGGCCACATAACGGTCATACGCCATCACAGCCAGCAAGAGGCACTCAACATCTCCAAAAACGATAGAGAGATACATTTGCACAGCGCAGGCAGTGTAGGAAATACTTTTCCTCTCGGCTAAGAAATTAAGCAGCATCTTAGGGGAAATTATCAAGGAAAAGCAGAGGTCACAGAAAGACAAATTCCTGAGGAAAAAGTACATGGGGGTGTGGAGTCAGGGATCAATTGTGATTAACAAGATTATCCCCCCGTTCCCCACCAGGGTGACACCATAAATCAGTAGGAACAACCCAAATAGGGGGACCTGCAGCTCCGGACGATCTGTCAGTCCTGAGAGAATGAATTCAGTCACCTCCGAGTGATTTCCCTCTTCCATCTCCTCTGAACAGAGATCAGGCTGCTGCAGAGATGTGAGCAGGTGGATGGTGCGGAAAACCTGTCTCTTCTCTGCAATGAAGTAAGTGAAGATAAATGGAGATCAGTTTCTCAATGGACATCAGTACCCACTCCGGGACGGGCTTAGTCCACAGAGCCAGATGTTCACAACTGGTCATTCCAGGTGTTCGATAAAATGCACATGCTGTGCAAATACAATGACACGCAGGTTAATCATGCCCCCCACATAAACACGCCAGTTCACTACTCCAAATAGAAAACTGTGACTTGTGACTCTGCTGGGAGAGAATCAGTCTGAAGGGATTATTCCTTAGCTAAAGAAGGGGTGAGAGGAAATGAGTGTCAATCTTTCCACTCTCTCTGGGCAAGGGGAGCTCTGTGGCTTGGCATGTCTGTTTGAGGTAAAGTTGCTCACTGTGCTAATTAAGCTTTTTGGCATTTACTGGAACCTGTACAAAAACCCAGAGACATCATGGGAAGCCCTGGCTTCAGTGACTAGGTAATCGCCTATTTTTTCCAACCCAGGAGGTCGCTCCTTTAGCTGAAGGGGTAGGAGTTGGGGCTGAGGCTTTTGGTGCTGGAGGTCTGGAATTCAATACCTGCTGATCCCTGTGGTGTCTGCGTTTGTGTCTGACTGTAATTCAGCACAATAACACCTACCTGCTGAGAAGAGAAAGAGAGATGTGGTGCTGTTTCCCCATTGATAGAAACTGCCAGTTCGGAGCCTTCGGGAAGTTTTATACTGAGATGTGTGATCTATGGGATATGATTCCTGTAGCCACTGGGAATACCTGAGTTCAGAGAGACACAACACCTAATTAATGCATTCAGTGAAGCAAAGCCACCCTCGGTGTAATTGGTGCCCTGGGGATTAATTTGACCTACTCTTTCTTACAGTGTTATTAAATGATGCAATTTCTATCAGAGTTACAGAGTATGAGGTTAGGGGCATATTTCATCCTGCTGCTTTCAGTGCAAGCTAGATACTCCGAAGACCTGATCCACAATTTTTTTTTTGAGACCAAAATCTTTTAGGTAAAAACTTGATATTTCGACTCGGAAGTACCATGGGGGTTCCTCAGATACTACACACCACCTTACTACACTCCCTACTACTCTTCGACGGGTAAGGCTCCCAGGTTGGACTACATCCCCCATGATGCATGATGGTCTCTCCCCTTGCTGAAGTGCCCTGGAACATCACCAGAGTCCCACAGCAATGGAGGACTTTTGATGGAGAGCTTATAATTTCCAGGGGAAACATAATTTCTTGGAAAAAATAGTAAAACATAAAGTCCAATTTCCCATCAAAAAAACTTGTCAAGAAAAATTTTCAACCAGCCTTAGCAACAAATTTGGAATCAAAGGACCAGAAAGTTAGATACAGGTGAAACATACTAATTGTTTCCGGCTGTAGCTGGTATCTTCTCAGTTATTCCTGGTTCCAGAGTAACTTCCTTGTCCTGGGCCCAGTAGCTGGAATGTAAACCTGTAAGACATGTAAGAGTACTCCAGATTATTGAGCTACGAATGGCATGCTAATCACCATGATATCCCATGTCCTTCCCTTGCTAGGTTACTCCCCAAAGTATGAAGGGTTCAGTCATTTTGCTTGATGGAGACCACATGATGACCAGAGGAGTTCTGGGGGATGCCACAGCATGCTACGGACTTCTGCAGTTTACAAAACTATCCCGCTTGTACGCATATTATCTGCACAGAGAGCTCAGCTGTAAGATGCTAAGTAAATCTATGTGTCAACCAGAAATAGTCATGCTCTCATCGCAAATATTAATATATTTTATAATGTTTGTGAAGTTATAAGATTACACTGTATCATGGTATGAATACATGTTCCAAAAGGAGGCTGACAAACTATTCTGTCTTAAACAAAGAAATGTGTGTGCTGGTTAATTTTGTGTCTTAACAGTAATCAGAGTCATTAAGCAGGAAGGGAAACAAAGAAAGCCCAAAAAAGGTGAGGGAAAAGCAGCAGGGAACATCCTTCTACAAAGACGTTTTGTCGTCTGGAAACCAGGTGGAAATGTTTCTCAAAGGAGGGATAGGACTACAAAAAGAAGGGGCAGACATCCCAAGGCACCAATCTCTCTCTCTCTCTCTCTCTGTCCATTGATTCACTGCTTCTGAAGGGAAAAAGGAAGCAGTGATTTAATTGGGGGAGGGGTCCAGAGCTAAGAAGTTTGGTCAGTAAGACTGCTGAAAGCATGTGGTGAGGAAACTTTTGCTTTGAATTTCACATCATTTGTTAATGAAGGCACAAGTTGCATTCCAGCTTAATTTTTCTTGTAACCATCTCTGACTTCTATTACTCCTTCTTTGTACTCACTTAAAATCTATCTTTGTAGTCAATAAACTTTGTTTTATTGTTTTATCTAATCCAGTGTATTTAAATAGAAGTGCCTGAAAAACTAAGTGGCATGCATGTTAGTGCTATTAAAGAAATAATATACAGTATAGCTTATATTGTCCAGGAGAGGACTGGGCAGCACAAGATGTAAATTTCTGGAGGGAAATCGAAGACTGTGGAGTGTGTTGGGGTCCCCCTGCAGTATAACCAAGGGTGGTGAGAGCCTGAGTGTAACCCAACTATTCCTGGCCAGGCTGTAGTTACAGACACATGCTCAGGGTGTGATTTGCATGCTAGATGGTTGTTTGTGAGTGGCCCAGGTAGAAGACAATTCAGCAAGTCATTGCAAGGTTGCAGGCAGGTGTGCCACAGCTGCTGATTAGTCTGGGTTGGACCCTGGTATGCCAAAGCCACCAACCTAGTAAATATCCCAGTGTGGTGCTGACTGACAGGAATGTTCGATTGACGGGAAAGGGTGAAGTCACCACAGGGATGGGCCCATGCACTGATCCGTGGCTGCAGATGTACAAGACCATTGTCGTCATCACCTCCCGCCAAGGAGATCCATGTCAGGCCCAGTGATGACTCTTCCCTTCTTCACTCTGGAAGCAGAAATTATCGCCCATGGGTGTGCAGGCTTGGTTGGTATTATCTGTGCTCTGGGGCATGTTGGTGCCTCCTTCTCCTAAATGGTGCCAACCCGTGAGGCATTGCAGGGTTGATTGCATTAGGAGGAAAAATTGATGATCCAAGTCAGCTATATTCTTTTGTATAATCCATGGGGGAGGGGTTACAAAGAATGGACGCAAAGTCCTCCTTCTCTGAACACCAGTAGAAACAACCAACAGCCAGCAATCTCTGTATTCAGAGACTCCCAACTCTGTCGCTCTAGGTCTGTGCCCAGGAATCACTATGCCCCTACTTCCTCTAGGAGTGATGCTCATAATCCTTCTCCTCATTTCTGTGCCTCCTGTGACCCGGAGGTCCGTTGGACAGTCCTCATTGAAAATGCCAATGTCAGGGCAGGATGCAAAAAGGAGGATATTCCCCAAATTGGTGGTTAACATTCAAGATCTCTGCAGCATGTCTGCAGATGCTCCTACAAAATATCTTCGAGCAGGCCAGCTCCCTCCCAATTCTTTTGTTAATTTTATTTATTTCTTATAATTTATAGTTTGTGAAACAGAGTGTGACTTTGCACCTCATAATGCTTTATAGAAATATGCTTCTGCATGTAAACATGACACAACTGGAATATGTTTTATGCTAGATATGCCATGTAACATATCTCTGCAAAGGTTATGATCTACAGAATATATTCATCCTATTTGCATGCATGTATCATTTTGTATTCAAAGTTATGAATATTGGCTTTGTACTTCTTTGATTTTAAGTAGCCTCAGTAAAGCAGTTGGTCAGCTTACTGAGAAAAGACTATGCTCCGTAAGTGCACAATCAAGAAACACTTAAGCTAACAATGATCTTTGAGAGATGCCAATCCACATGTGAGCTTTCGTGGGAATGTGGCGTCGTCCTGTAAGGAACTGAGTCATGCATGGACATGTGACTTGCCCATGTGACTCCAAAACTCCATCTTGGAGCAGGATTCTGCATAGGAGAGGGGAAGGGGTTTCCACCCACAAGAGAGACTATATAAGCCCCTGGGGAAACCCCTCCATTTTGTCTTCAGCTTGCACAAAAGACAGCCCCTCCACCCCAAGGAGATGCCTGAAAGAAACTAGAACAAAGGACAGTAACTACAGGGGTGTGAGTGATTGCTGGACTCAGACTAGGAGGAAGTCTTGTCTGTAAAACAGGCTTATTGCAACATCTTTGAGTGTGAGATTTACCTGCATTTAGTTTTTTTACTGTATTAGGTGTAGACTTAGTGTTTTATTTTATTTTGTTTGGTAATTCATTTCCTTCTGTCTGTTATTACTTTGAACCATGTAAATGGTACTTTTTGTATTTAATAAAATCAAGTTTTACGTATCAATTAACCCAGAATATGTATTAGTTCCGGCTGGGGGGGGGGGCGGGGCGGGAGGGGACAAACAGCTGTGTGTATCTCTCAATCAGTGTTATAAAGGGCAAACAGTTTGTGAGTTTACCCTGAATAGCTTTATACAGAGTAAAATGGATCTATTTGGGGCTTGGACACCATTGGGAGCTGGGTATCTGAGTGCTGGAGACAGAAGCACTACTTTAGCTGTTTTCACTTAAGCATACAGCTTGTGGGGGATGTGGTTCAGACTTGGATCTGTGTTTGCAGCTGGCAAGTGTATCTGGCTTCAACAAGGTAAGATACTGAAGTCCCAAGCTTGCAGGGAAAACAGGTTCAGAGGGAGACTCAGCACATCGGGTGGCAGTCCCAAAGGGTTTTCTGTGACCCAATCTGTCACAGTGGTGTAGTTGAGCAGGGTCTGTGCACAGCTGATTGCTTTGAGACAATGGTAGTGATTTTATGTGAGGTTTGGGTGTGGTGGGTGGAGAACAGACAAAGAGGTTACTAGTTCGGTATTTTCGAATTGCTTATTTCGGGTAAGGGAAATAGGGACAGAAAAATAAGCCCTGGTCTACACTAGGACTTTAGGTCGAATTTAGCAGCGTTAAATCGATGTAAACCTGCACCCGTCCACACGATGAAGCCCTTTATTTCGACTTAAAGGGCTCTTAAAATCGATTTCCTTACTCCACCCCTGACAAGTGGATTAGCTCTTAAATCGGCCTTGTCTTGTCGAATTTGGGGTACTGTGGACACAATTCGATGGTATTGGCCTCCGGGAGCTATCCCAGAGTGCTCCATTGTGACCGCTCTGGACAGCACTCTCAACTCAGATGCACTGGCCAGGTAGACAGGAACAGAACTGCGAACTTTTGAATCTCATTTCCTGTTTAGCCAGCGTGGCAAGCTGCAGGTGACCATGCCGAGCTCATCAGCAGAGGTGACCATGATGGAGTCCCAGAATCGCAAAAGAGCTCCAGCATGGACCGAACGGGAGGTATGGGATCTGATCGCTGTATGGGGAGAGGAATCCGTGCTATCAGAACTCCGTTCCAGTTTTCGAAATGCCAAAACCTTTGTCAAAATCTCCCAGGGCATGAAGGACAGAGGCCATAACAGGGACCCGAAGCAGTGCCACGTGAAACTTGAGGAGCTGAGGCAAGCCTACCAGAAAACCAGAGAGGCAAATGGCCGCTCCAGGTCAGAGCCCCAAACATGCCGCTTCTATGATAAGCTGCATGTCATTTTAGGGGGTTCAGCCACCACTACCCCAGCCATGTTGTTTGACTCCTTCAATGGAGATGGAGGCAACACGGAAGCAGGTTTTGGGGACGAAGAAGATGATGATGATGAGGAGGTTGTAGATAGCTCACAGCAAGCAAGCAGAGTAACCTCTTTTCCCAACAGCCAGGAACTGTTTCTCACCCTGGACCTGGAGCCAGTACCCCCCGAACCCACCCAAGGCTGCCTCCTGGACCCAGCAGGCGGAGAAGGGACCTCCGGTGAGTGTACCTTTTAAAATACTATACATGGTTTAAAAGCAACCATGTGAAAGGATTACTTTGCCCTGGCATTCATGGCTCTCCTGGATGTACTCCCAAAGCCTTTGCAAAAGGTTTCTGGGGAGGGCAGCCTTATTGCGTCCTTCATGGTAGGACACTTTACCACTCCAGGCCAGTAACACGTACTCGGGAATCATTGTAGAACAAAGCATTGCAGTGTATGTTTGCTGGCGTTCAAACAACATCCGTTCTTTATCTCTCTGTGTTATCCTCAGGAGAGTGAGATATCATTCATGGTCACCTGGTTGAAATAGGGTGCTTTTCTTCAGGGGACACTCAGAGGAGCCCGTTCCTGCTGGGCTGTTTGCCTGTGGCTGAACAGAAATGTTCCCCACTGTTAGCCACGGGGAGGGGGGAAGATTGAGGGGGTAGCCACGCGGTGGGGGGAGGCAAAATGCGACCTTGTAACGAAAGCACATGTGCTATGTTTGTAATGTTAACAGCAAGGTTTACCCTGAAAGAGTGTAGCCACTGTTTTATAAAATGTGTCTTTTTAAATACCGTTGTCCCTTTTTTTTTCTTCACCAGCTGCATGTGTTTCAATGATCACAGGATCTTCTCCTTCCCAGAGGCTAGTGAAGATTAGAAAGAAAAAAAACAGCGCACTCGTGATGAAATGTTCTCAGAGCTCTTGCTGTCCTCCCACACTGACAGAGCACAGACGAATGCGTGGAGGCAAATAATGTCAGAGTGAAGGAAAGCACAAAATGACTGGGAGGAGAGGTGGTGGGCTGAAGAGAGTAAGTGGCGGGCTGAAGACAGGGCTGAAGCTCCAATGTGGCGGCAGTGTGATGAGAGGAGGCAGGATTCAATGCTGAGGCTGCTGGAGGACCAAGCCAGTATGCTCCAGTGTATGGTTGAGCTGCAGCAAAGGCAGCTGGAGCACAGACTGCCACTACAGCCCCTGTGTAACCAACCGCCCTCCTCCCCAAGTTCCATAGCCTCCACACCCAGATGCCCAAGAACGCGGTGGGGGGGGCCACCGGCCAACCAGCCACTCCGCCACAGAGGATTGCCCCCAAAAAAGAAGGCTGGCATTAAATAAATTTTAAAGTTGTAAACTTTTAAAGTGCTGTGTGGCATTTTCCTTCCCTCCTCCACCACCCCTCCTGGGCTACCTTGGTAGTTATCCCCCTATTTGAGTGATGAATGAATAAAGAATGCATGAATGTGAAGCAACAATGACTTTATTGCCTCTGCAAGCAATGATCGAAGGGAGGAGGGGAGGGTGGTTATCTTACAGGGAAGTAGAGTGAACCAAGGGGCGGGGGGTTTCATCAAGGAGAAACAAACAGAACTTTCACACCGTAGCCTGGCCAGTCATGAAACTGGTTTTCAAAGCTTCTCTGATGCATACCGCGCCCTCCTGTGCTCTTCTAACCACCCTGGTGTCTGGCTGCGCGTAATCAGCAGCCAGGCGATTTGCATCAAACTCCCACCCCGCCATAAACATCTCCCCCTTACTCTCACAGATATTGTGGCGCACACAGCAAGCAGTAATAACAGTGGGAATATTGGTTTCGCTGAGGTCTAAGCGAGTCAGTAAACTGCGCCAGCGCGCCTTTAAACGTCCAAATGCACATTCTACCACCATTCTGCACTTGCTCAGCCTGTAGTTGAACAGCTCCTGACTACTGTCCGGGCTGCCTGTGTACGGCTTCATGAGCCATGGCATTAAGGGGTAGGCTGGGTCCCCAAGGATACATATAGGCATTTCAACATCCCCAACAGTTATTTTCTGGTCTGGGAATAAAGTCCCTTCCTGCAGCTTTTGAAACAGACCAGAGTTCCTGAAGATGCGAGCGTCATGTACCTTTCCCGGCCATCCCACGTTGATGTTGGTGAAATGTCCCTTGTGATCCACCAGAGCTTGCAGCACTATTGAAAAGTACCCCCTTGCGGTTTATGTACTCGCCGGCTTGGTGCTCCGGTGCCAAGATAGGGATATGGGTTCCGTCTATGGCCCCACCACAGTTAGGGAATCCCCTTGCAGCAAAGCCATCCACTATGACCTGCACATTTCCCAGGGTCACTACCCTTGATATCAGCAGATCTTTGATTGCATGGGCTACTTGCATCACAGCAACCCCCACAGTAGATTTGTCCACTCCAAATTGATTCCCAACTGACCGGTAGCTGTCTGGCATTGCAAGCTTCCACAGGGCTATCGCCACTCGCTTCTCAACTGTGAGGGCTGCTCTCATCTTGGTATTCATGCGCTTCAGGGCAGGGGAAAGCAAGTCACAAAGTGCCCTTATGCATGCGAAAATTTCACAGCCACTGGGAATCGTCCCAGACCTGCAACACTATGCGGTCCCACCAGTCTGTGCTTGTTTCCCGAGCCCAGAATCGGCGTTCCACAGCATGAACCTGCCTCATTAGCACCATGATGCATGCATTGGGAGGCCCCATGCTTTCAGAGAAATCTGTGTCCATGTCCTGATCACTCACGTGACTGCGCTGACGTCGCCTCCTCGCCCGGTATCGCTCTGCCAGGTTCTGGTGCTGCATATACTGCTGGATAATGTGTGTGGTGTTTAATGTGCTCCTAATTGCCAAAGTGATCTGAGCGGCCTCCATGCTTGCCTTGGTATGGCGTCCGCCCAGAAAAAAGGCACGGAACGATTGTCTGCCGTTGCTCTGATGGAGGGAGGGGCGACTGACGACACGGCTTACAGGTTTGGCTTCAGGGAGCTAAAATAAACAAAGGAGGTGGCTTTACATCAAGGAGTATTTCAGGCAGGACTTCACGGAGGGTTCCAATAACAAATGGTGCACCTAAGTTATTGTTCTTATTGGAACAAGGAGGTTAGTCTGGCCTCTGATTGATACATGGCTAGATTTACCTCACTGCACCTTCTCTATGAGTGACTGCAGTGTGACCTAGAGGAATGAGTCCCCTAGACGGGGCGGGGAGGGGAAGCAAATGAGTATAAAACAAATCTGGTCTATTTCTTGTTTTGATCCACTCCATCTATCTTTTACACCTTTAGCTGGCAGCAGACGGTGCAGAAGGACTGCATGCCATCCACATCTCATGGCTGCCCGGCAGAAGATGATGCAATAGGACTGCTAGCAATCCGTATTGCCTGCCTGCTCACCATAAGACGGTGCAATAGGACTGACTGCAGGACTAAAGAGAATGACCTGGTCAAGTCACTCCAAATTTAGTCCCTGCGCCCATGTCTGCCCAGGCGCTCCTGGCCGACGTGGCCAGGAGCACCTCGGACATGACGATGACGGCTACCAGTCGTACTGTACCGTCTGCTGCCACAAGGCAAGGGGTTGATGCTGCTGTGTAGCAATGCACGTCTGCCAGCACCCAGGAGACATAGGGTGACGGTTACCTGAGCGGGCTCCATGCTTGCTGTGGTATGGTGTCTGCACAGGTAACTCAGGAAAAAAGGCACGAAACGATTGTCTGCCCTTGCTTTCACGGAGGGAGGGAGGGAACGGGGGCCTGCCGATATGTACCCAGAACCACCCGCAACAATGTTTTAGCCCCATCAGGCATTGGGATCTCAACCCAGAATTCCAATGGGCAGCGGAGACTGCGGGAACTGTGGGATAGCCACCCACAGTGCAACGCTCTGGAAGTCGACTCTAGCCTCGGTACTGTGGAAGCACTCTGCTGAGTTAATGCACTTAAGGCACTTAGAGCATTTTCTGTGGGGACACACACACTTGAATATATAAAACCGATTTCTAAAAGAACGACTTCTATAAATTCGACCTAATTCCATAGTGGAGACATACCCTAAGTAAGATTGAAGATTAAAAGAAGCTAAAGTAGCGCCTATCTTTTAAAAAGGGAAGAAGGAGGATCCAGGGAACTACAGGCCAGTCAGCCTCACCTCAGTCCCTGGAAAAACCATGGAGCAGGTCCTCAAGGAATCAATTCTGAAACACTTAGAGGAGAGGAAAGTGATCAGGAACAGTCAGCATGGATTCACCAAGGACAAATCATGCCTGACTAATCTAATTGCCCTCTATGATGAGATAACTGGCTCTGTGGATGAGGGGAAAGTGGTGGATGTGTTGTTCCTTGACTTTAGCAAAGCTTTTGACACAGTCTCCCACAGTATTCTTGCCAGCAAGTTAAAGAAGTATGGGCTGGATGAATGGACTATAAGGTGGATAGAAAGTTGGCTAGATTGTCGGGCTCAACGGGTAGTGATCAATGGCTCCATGTCTAGCTGGCAGCCGGTATCAAGTGGAGTGCCCCAAGAGTCAGTCCTGGGGCCGGTTTTGTTCAATATCTTCATAAATGATCTGGAGGGTGGTGTGGATTGCACCCTCAGCAAGTTTGCAGATGACACTAAAGTGGGAGGAGAGGTAGATATGCTGGAGGGTAGGGATAGGATACAGAGGGCCCTAGACAAATTGGAGGATTGGGCCAAAATAAATCTGATGAGGTTCAACAAGGACAAGTGCAGAGTCCTGCACTTAGGACTGAAGAATCCCATGCACTGCTACAGACTAGGGACCGAGTGGCTAGGCAGCAGTTCTGCAGAAAAGGACCTAGGGATTACAGTGGACGAGAAGCTGGATATGAGTCAACAGTGTGCCCTTGTTGCCAAGAAGGCCAATGGCATTTTGGGATGTATAAGTAGGGGCATTGCCAGCAATCGAGGGACGTGATTGTTCCCCTCTATTTGACATTGGTGAGGCCTCATCTGGAGTACTGTGTCCAGTTTTGGGCGCCACACTACAAGAAGGATGTGGAAAAATTGGAAAGCATCCAGCGGAGGGCAACAAAAATGATTAGGGGTCTGGAACACATGACTTATGAGGATAGGCTGAGGGAACTGGGATTGTTTAGTCTGCGGAAGAGAAGAATGAGGGGGGATTTGATAGCTGCTTTCAACTACCTGAAAGGGGGTTCCAAAGAGGATGGCTCTACACTGTTCTCAGTGGTAGCAGATGACAGAACAAGGAGTAATGGTCTCAAGTTGCAGTGGGGGAGGTTTAGGTTGGATATTAGGGAAAATGTTTTCACTAGGAGGGTGGTGAAACACTGGAATGTGTTACCTAGGGAGGTGGTGGAATCTCCTTCCTTAGAAGTTTTTAAGGTCAGGCTTGACAAAGCCCTGGCTGGGATGATTTAGTTGGGGATTGGTACTACTTTGAGCAGGGGGTTCTACTAGATGACCTCCTGAGGTCCCTTCTAACCCTGATATTCTATGATTCTATGAATGGCTCACTGTCATTTCAATTAAAGGCTGAAGTGCTCTGAAACTGACTTGTTTGCCCATGACTTGGTGGTACCTCTTTGTTTTTCCTCACTTCACTTTCAATGAGTTGAGAAGGACGGAAGCAGTACCTGCTCAGAACCCAGAAATCATATTTAGAGATGAATCTTTCCCTGCTTGCTATCCACACCAATATTACCCTTAATACATCTGTCGCTGCTTCCTTGGGTGGCAGAGGTTAAATTTGGATTTGATGACTTTGAGATTTACCCCCTGGAGCATCTTTGCTCCCAGGACAACAGGTGTGCACAGCAAATGGAATTAATGTTGTTGCAATGTCTTTCCTTCTTGAAATGGAACACAGAGGGACAGAACATCAGCTGGCCTGGATCGCTGTCTCTCCCGTGAGATCTTTTTAATATGATACAAAACTGAGGTAAATGTATTCCACTTTATTTGGTGGTCACCTCTCCAAATGTCTCTTTCAGTAATTTCCCAGCATTGGGACACAAATGTGTGTAGAAATGGGTGAATTTCTTCTGGACTAATCATTTATTGTCAAAAACAATACTGTTTGGATTGACCTGAAACTCTTCACAAATGTGTCACAAATACTCCTAATAGCTTTGCCAAAAACAATGCTTGTGTGCGGGGGGACGGTTTAGGTGCCGGATGCAAGACAGCCACTGTAAGAGGCAGTGGTGGTCCTTCCCTTTGTAATTTTTAGCCCAATAGCTGGGGTGTTCATCTCTGAGGTGGGAGATCCAGGTTCAATTCCCCCTTCTGTCCAGGGCTGGGCAAAGCTCTGTGTGACATTGCACTGCATATGCTTTATGAAAATATGCTTATTAATGTGACATCACAGGAATATGCTTTATGCTAAGTGCTCCATGTAACATATCATTATAAAGCTTATAATCTACTAAGTGTGTTCATCCTATTTGTTTACGTGGATTATTTCTATTTCTGAGTTTAGAGAATAAGATATAAACTTGTATTACTGATTTAGACACATTAAGTGGAAGTCATTAAAGGTGCTTGAGAATCAATAGACTGTGGATGGCTCTGTTTACCTGCAAGTCTTCCTGTGTATGTGTGGGTCAAACCAGGAAGAATTTGATGGGTTGGATAACAGAAACCCCTTGGGGCTGCCAACTGATGTGCCAAGTCTACTTCTGCCCCTGTCTTCCCTGCAAGTTTCGGACTCCAGAACCCTGCCTGGTTGTTTCAGACACACTTGCTGGATACAAACACAGACCCAGGTCTGAACCATGTCCCCCAAACTGCAGGCTTAACTGAAAGCAGCTTAAGAAGTTTTCTTGTCTCTAACACTCAGTTGCCCAAATCCCAGTGGGGTCTAAACCCCAAGTAAATCCATTTTACCCTGTATAAAGCTTATACAGGGTAAACTCATAAATTGTTTGCCCTCAAAAACACTGATTGAGAGATATGCACAGCTGTTTTCCACACACCCCCCCCGGTATTAATACATACTCTGGGTTAAATAATAAGTAAAAAGTGAATTTATTCAATACAGAAAGTAGGATTTAAGTGGTTCCAAGCAGTAACAGACAGGACAAAGTGAATTACCAAACAAAATAAAATAGAACATGCAAGTCTTTGCCTAATACAGTAAGAAAACTGAATACAGATAAAACCTCACCCTCAGAGGTATTCCAGTAAGCTTTCTTTTACGGACTAGTCTCCTTCTAGTCTGGGCTCAGCAATCACTCACACCCCCTGTAGTTACTGACCTTTGTCCTAGTTTCTTTCAGGTAGCCTCTTCACCCCCACAGGATATGTCTTGAGCCAGCTGAAGACAAAATGGAGGGTCCCCCAAGGGTTTAAATAGACTTTCTCTTGTGGGTGGACACACCTCCCCCACTCTGTGTAGAATTTCAGCTCCAAGATGGAGTTTTGGAGTCACGTGGGCAAGTCACATGTCCATGCATGTTTCAGTTCCTTACCAGCCAAACCATATTCCTGGGAAAGTTCAGATGTGGATTGGTGTCTCCATGTTCATTGTTGGTTTAAGTGTTTCTTGACTGGGCACTTACTGAGAATAATCTTTTCCCAGGAAGCTGACCAACTGCTTCACTAAGGCTATTTCAAATTAGAAAAGTACATAGCCAATATTCATAACTTTGAATACAAAAATGATACATGCATACAAATAGGAGGAATGTATTCCGTATTCAGAACCTTTGCAGAGATATGTTACATGGCAGATGTAGCATAAAATATATTCCAGTCATGTCATATTTACATTCATAAGCATATTTCCATAAAGCTTTATGCGGTGCAACATCATGTCACCATGTCACCTGATACTGAAATCCATCTTGAAGCTGGTACTTTTCCTGAGTGGGTTAGAATTTGAAACAAAGGTTTTCTGCCTTAGGGATGTTCTATCTAAGTGTGGAAGGCAAACAATGAGTGTCTTCAGCTGGCTTAAGAGACGGCCTCCCGACCCCACAGAGATACCTGCAAGCACCTGGAAACAAAAGGACTGTAACCACAGGGGTGGGTGAGAATAGGCGAGACCCTCGTCAGAAAAGGCATCTGACCTGAGAAGGATTTTACCTGAAGTAACAACTTGGGTGAGAAGTTAACATTTGTAACTGATTTCTGAGTTTATTAAGAGTAGCCTTGCTTATTTTACTTTGTGATTTCTTTTATTCTATCTGTTATGACTTAAACCCACTTTAATCCGACTTTTTATACTTAATAAAATCACTTTTGTTTATTTATAAACTCAGTGTAAGTATTTGTTACCGGGGAGGGGGCAAACAGCGGTGCATATCTCTCTTGCAGTGATATAGAGGGCAAACATTTATCATTTTACCCTGTATAAGCTTTATACAGAGTAAAACGGATTTGTTTGGGGATTAGATACCATGGGAACTAGGCGTCTCCATGCCGGAAACGGGTAACCCGCTGAGCTAGTTTCAGTCTAGATCTGCAGATTTGGGGGTGTGGCCCAGACCTTGGTCTGTGTTGCAGCAGGCTAGCATGTCTGGCTCAATAAGGCAGGGTTGTGTAGGCCCAGGCTGGCGGGAAAACAGGATCAGAGGTAAATTCAGCACATAAGGTGACAGTCCCAATGAGGGTCTCTATGACCAAACCTTTCAAAGTTGTTCTACTGTGCATAACTAATTAAATAACCATTGGAACAGAGACATAAAGTTGAGCATCTCACCCTCTAGGTGAATGCCCCTAAGCCACCAACCTACAGAATCATTCTCTCTTTCTGGACCTGTGATTCTTCCCGTGTTTTGTCCACTGATCTCCGTTGGGGCCTGCAGACCTTCTTGAAATACAAACAAATTAATAGTAATAACACTACAATAATGAACAATACTACCACGGGCTTTGCGAATTACATTGCAATGGGTTGGGAATTGAATTCACCTGTTTCCACTCCCCACAATTAAACCAATACAGAGTTAATCAGATTCAAGAATTTGTTAGGAATTTATTCATTGCTTTCCTCAAGGCATCCTTTACCTCTGTGTTCCTCAGGCTGTAGATGAGGGGGTTCAACATGGGGATCACCAGCGTGTAAAACACTGAGGCCATTTTGTCTGTGTCCATGGAATAGCTGGAGGTGGGACGTAAGTGCATGAAGAGGAGGGTGCCAAAATAAAGGGCAACAGCGGTTAAGTGGAAAGTGCAGGTGGAGAAGGCTTTGTGCCGGCCCTTAGCAGAGTGGATCTGCAGGATGGTGGAAGTGATATAGACATAAGAGAGGACGATTGTCACAAGGCTACTCACCACAATACAGCATATGAAGGCAAACGTCACAATCTCATTGATGCGGGTGTCAGAGCAGGAGAGCACTAACAGCGGGGGGATGTCACAGAAGAAATGATTGATGATGTTGGAGCTGCAGAATGACAGCTTAAATGTACAACATGTGTGTATCATTGAATCCACCAACCCCACAGTGTACACACCAGCCACAAGCTGTTTACAAAGCTTCCTGGACATGGTGACCGTATAGAGCAGCGGATTACAGATGGCCACATAACGGTCATATGCCATCACAGCCAGCAGGAGGCACTCAACATCTCCAAAAACAACAGAGAAATACATTTGCACAGCGCAGGCAGTGTAAGAAATACTTTTCCTCTCGGCTAAGAAATTAAGCAGCATCTTAGGGGAAATTATCGAGGAATAGCAGAGGTCACAGAAAGACAAATTCCTGAGGAAAAAGTACATGGGGGTGTGGAGTCGGGGGTCAATTGTAATTAACAAGATCATCCCCCCATTCCCCAGCAGGGTGATACCATAAATCAGTAGGAACACCACAAACAGGGGGACCTGCAGCTCTGAACAATCTGTGAGTCCTGAGAGAATGAATTCAGTCACCTCCGAGTGATTTCCCTCTTCCATCTCCTCTGCACAGAGATCAGGCAGCTACAGAGATGTGGGCAGGTGGATGGCGCAGAAAACCTGTCCCTTCTCTGTAATGAGGTAAGAGAAGATAAATGGAGATCAGTTTCTTAATTTACATCAGTACCCACTCCGGGAAGGGCTTAGTCCACAGAGCCAGATGTTCACAGCTGGTCATTCCAGGTGTTCGATAAAATGCACATGCTGTGCAAATACAATGACAGGGAGGTTAATCATGCCCCACACACAAACACTCCTGTTCACTAATCCAAACAGAAAAGAGTAACTTGTGACTGTGCTGTGCGAGAATCAGTCTGAAGGGATTATTCCTTAACTAAAGAAGGGGTGAGAGTAAAGGAATGTCAATCTTTCCACACTCTGTGGTAAAGTTGCTCACTGTGCTGATTAAGCTGTTTGGCATTTACTGGAGCCTGTATGAAAACCCAGAGACATCATGGGAAGCCCTGGCTTCAGTGACTAGGTAAGTGCCTATTTTTTCCAACCCAGGAGGTCGCTCCTTTAGCTGAAGGGGTAGGAGTTGGAGCTGAGGCTTTAAGTGCTGGAGGTCTGGAATTCAATACCTGTTGATCCCCGTGGTGTCTGCGTGCGTGCGTGTGACTGTAATTCAGGACAATAGCACGTACCTGCTGAGAAGAGAGAGAGAGAGAGATGGTGGTGTTTCCCCATTGATAGAAACTGCCAGTTTGGAGCATTCAGGAAGTTTTATACTGAGATGTGTGATCTATGGGATATGATTCCTGAAGCCCCTGGGAATACCTGAGCTCAGAGAGACACAACACCTAATTAATGCATTCAGTGAACCAAAGCCACCCTCGGTGTAATTGGTGCCCTGGGGATTAATTTGACCTACTCTTTCTTACTGTGTAATTCAATGATGCAATTTCTACCAGAGTCACAGAGTATGAGGTTTGGGGTATATTTCATCCTGCTGTTTTCAGTGCAAGCTGGGTACTGCGTAGAGCTGATGCACAAAGCGTTGTGGTTTTTTTTTGGGGGGGGGTGCGGGGAGACCAAAATCTTTTCTCTAAAAACATAATATTTCAGCTCGGAAATACGACGTGGGTGCCTCAGATACCACACACCATCAATCTCTTCCATGGGCCAGGATCCCAAGGCTGGACTACATCTCCCATGATGCATGATGGCCTCTCCTCTTGCTGAACTGCCCTAGAACATCACCAGAGTTCCACAGCCATGGTTTAGGGAGGAGAGCAGTTTTGCTTTTTTGATGGAAAGCTGATCATTTCCAGGGAAAAGATAATTTAATGGAAAAAAGAGTTGAATGGAAAATCCAATTTCCCATCAAAAACACTTTTCAAGAAAAAATTTCAACTAGCCTTAGCAAGAAATTTGGAATCAAAGGACCAGAAAGTTTGATACAGGTGGAACATACTAATTCTTTGCTGCCATACCTGATATCTTCAGAGCCATTCCTGGTTTCAGAGTAACCTTTTCCTGGCCCCAGTAGGTGGAGTGTAAAACCTGTAAAATGTTTAAGAGCACTCCAGATTATCTAGCTGTTTATAGGATGCCAATCACCATGGTATCCTATGTCCTTCCCTTGCTAGTTTACTCCCCAAAGTAGAAAAGGTAGGTTCACTCATTTTGCTTGATGGAGACAACATCATGACCAGAGGAGATCAGGGGAGGACACAGCATGCTGTGGACTTCTGCAGTTCACAAAATTATCCCTCTTGCAAGTAAATTATCTGCACACAGAGCTCAGTTGTAATGTGATAAATAAATAAATGAGTCAACTAGAAATAGTCATGCTGTCATCGTAAATATTAGTACAATATTGTTGATAATGTATGTGAAGTTATAAGATTACACTGTATTGTGTTATTAATACATGTTCCAAACTGAGGCTGGCAAACTGCTCTATCTTAAACAAAGAAATGTGTGTTCTACCTAATTTTGTATCTAAAGAGGTGAGGGAAAGGCAGCAGGGAACATCCTTCTACATAGACATTTTGTCTTCTAGTAACCAGGTGGAAATGTTTCTCAAAGGGGGACTAGTACTCTAAAAAGAAGGGGCAGACGTCCCAAAACACTGTGCTCTCTCTCACTGTCTCTCACTCTCTCTCTGCCCATTGATTCACTACATCTGAAGGGATAAAGGAAGCAGCCATTGGACTGGGGGATGGGTCCTGACCTAAGATGTTGGGTCAGTAAGACTGCTGGAAGCATGTGGTTAGGAAACTTTTGCTTTGAATTTCACATCATTTATTAATTTAGGCACAAGTTGCATTCTAGCTTTATTTTTCTTGAAACCATCTCTGACTTCTATGCCTCCTTATTTCCACTCATTGAAAATCTTTGTAATCAATAAACTTTGTTTCATCATTTTATCTATCTCAGTGTGTTTAAACAGAAGTGTCTGAGAAGCTAAGTTGCAGGCATGTTAGTGCTATCAAAGAAATAATGGACAATGTAACTTGTATTGTCCAGGAGAGGACTGGGCAGCACAGGACGTACATATCTGGAGGGAAATCGAAGAGTGGGGAGTGTGTTGGGGTCTCCCTGCAGTATAACTAAGGGTGGTGAGAGCCTGAGTGTAACCCAACGCTTCCTGGGCCGGCTGCAGTTACACACACATGCTCAGGGTGCGATTTGCATGTGAGATGGTTGTTTGTGAGTATCCCAGGTGGAAGCCACTTCGGCAAGGCATTGCAAGGTTGCAGGCAGCTCTGACACAGCTGCTGATTAGTAGGAGTTGGACCCTGGTATGTCACAGCCACCAACCTAGAAAATATGAAAGTAACACTAGAGGTGTGGTGCTGACTGACAATAGTATTCAATTGACATGAAAGGGTGAGGTCCCCCAAGGGATGGGCCCATCCATAGCTGCAGATGCACAAGGCCATTATGGTCATCACCTCCCCTCAAGGAGATCCCTGGCAGACCCAGTGTTGACTCTTCCCTTCTTTACTATGGAAGCAGAAATTATCCCCCATGGGTGTGCAGGCTTGGCTGGTATTATCAGTGCTCCAGGGCATGTTGGTGCCCCCTTCTCCTAAGAGGTGTCAACCTGTGAGGTATTGCAGGGTTCATTATATTAGGAGGAAAGATTGATGATACAAGTCAGCTAAATTCTTTGGTATAATCGGTGGGGGAGGGGTTATAAAGAATGGACACAAAGTCCTGTTTCCCTGAACACTTGTAGAAACAACCAACAGCCAGCAATCTCTGAGTTCAGAAACTCCCAAGTCTGTCACTCCAGGTCGGTGCCCAGGAAACACTATGCCCTACTTCCTCTAGGAACTCATAACTCCTCCTCCTGGCTTCTCTGCCTCCTGTGACCCGGAGGTGCCTGAGGCAGTCCTCACTGAAAATGTCAATGTCAGGGCAGGCTTCAAGAAGGAGGATTTTCCCCAAACTAGTGTTTAACACAGATCTCTGCACCATCTCTGCAGATCCTGCTAAAAAATATCTCCAAGCAGGGCAGTTCCCTCCGAATTCTTTTGTTAGTTTTATTTATTTCCCATAAGTTATAGTCCGTGCAACAGAGTGTGAAGATGTATCCCATAATGCTTTATAGAAATATGCTCATGAATGTAAATATGACATAACTGGAATATGTTTTATGCGAGATATGCCATGTAACATATCTCTTCAAAGGTTATGATCTACTGGATATATTCACCCTATTTCCATGCATGTATCAATTTTGTATTCAAAGTTATGAATATTGGTTGTGTACTTATTTGATTTTAAGTAGCCTCAGTGAAGCAGTTGGTCAGCTTCTTGAGAAAAGAGTATTCTCTGTAAGTGCACAATCAAGAAACACTTATGTTAAAAATGAACTTTGAGAGACACCAATCCACATCTGAGTTTTTCTGGGAACGTGGCATCGGCCTGTAAGGAACTGAGTCATGCATGGACATGTGACTTTCCCATGTGACTCCAAAACTCCATCTTGGAGCTGGATTCTGCATAGGAGAGGGGATGGGGTTTCCACCCACAAGAGAGAGAGTATATAACCCCCTGGGGAAACCCCTCCATTTTTTCTTCATCTGGCACAAAAGATAGCCCCTCCACCCCAAGGAGATGCCTGAAAGAAACTGGAGCAAAGGACAGTAACTACAAGGGTGTGAGTGATTACTGGACCCAGACTAGGAGGAAGTCTACTCTGTAAAAGAGACTTATTGGAACATCTCTGAGGGTGAGATTTACCTGCATTTAGTTTTTAGTGTATTAGGCTAAGACTTGCGTGTTTTATTTTGTTTTGTTTGGTAATTCACTTTGTTCTGTCTGTTATTACTTGGAACCACTTAAATTCTACTTTCTGTATTTAATAAAATCACCTTTTACTCATTAATTAACCCAGAGTACGTATTAATACCTGGGGGGGGGGCATACTGTTGTGCATATCTCTTTATCAGTGTAATAGAGGGCAAACAATTTGTGAGTTTACACTGTATAAGCTTTATAGAGAGTAAAATATATTTCTTTGGGCTTGGACCCCATTGGGAGTTGGGTATCTGAGTGTTAGAGACAGGAACACTTCTTAAGCTGGTTTCAGTGAAGCCTGCAGCTTGTGGGGGATGTGGTTCAGACGTGGCTCTGTGTTTGCAACAGGAAAGCATGTGTGGCTCAAACAAGATAAGGTACTTAAGTTCTAAGCTGGCAGGGAAAACAGGATCGGGGTAGTCTCGGCATCTGTGGAGGCAGTTCTAAAGGGGTTTCTCTCATCTAACCCGTCACACAGAGTTTCGGAATAAAACTGCAAAACAATGGGGGAGGATGGGAAGGATAGAACAAGAAACGATGGATTTCACTTCCAGCAAGGGTGGTTTAGGGAGGACAATAGAAAAGAAAACCCAGCAGTGAGGGTGGAATACTGGAGTACTGGAATCATGTGCCCAGGAAGGTTGTGGAATCTCCATCACTGGAGACTTTTAAGACCATTTTAGACAAACACCTGTCATGGATGGTCTAGATAATACTTAGAAATGCCATGAGTGCAGGGGAGGGGGCTGGATGACCTCTCGAGGTCCCTTCCAGTCCTATTATTCTATGATCTCACAAAGAGCCCTGCACTGGGAGGAGGGCAGACATCAGCCTGAGCACTGGCATGCCAAGGGACACACACCTGCCTCCACTTGACATTCAGCTCCACTGTGCCCCCCACCACATGCACACACATAGTGCCCAATGCACACCAAACACATACACACACATAGTGCCCACTGCACACCAAACACACACAGTACCCACTACACACAAAACACACAGACACACAGTGCCCACTACATACACAGAGCCTGACACTGAGCTCAATCAAAATGCAGAATAATCTCTACTGGGAAGCTGGGACAGCTGCAATATTTTCAGCAAGCCTGACCAAAAAGAACCAAAGGGGATTCTGCTGCCTGGCAAGGAGGCAGGACTAGATTTCCCAACTGGTCTTTTCCATCTTTAGCTTCTCTGAGCCCTGGTTTATACTTAAAAATTAGATCAACAGAGCTCCGTCACACAGGGCGGGGAAACTTTTCACACCCTGTGCGAGGCAGTTAGCTTGTACCAACCCTCAGTATAATTCTTCCATTGACTTAGCTACTGCCTCTCGGAGACCTGGATTAACTACCTCGATGGAAAAACCCTTCCATCAATGTGGAAAGCATCTACACTATGACACTGATGCACACAATAGCTGAATCAATGTAATGGCCTTAGTATAGACATTTCCTGAATCGATGGGGGAGTTTTCCCCCTTCCTATTAAAGACATTTTTTCTCCTTTTCCTGTCACTCTTCTCCCTCCCTTGGTAAAGCTCTTTCCTTCTCCTGATAAGTAAATATGTTCAGAAAAGTTGACATTTCTCCTCTCAGGATAATTCCTTCCTTCCTCGCCCATGAATGGCTCATTGTCATTTCAGTTAAAGGCTGAAATGCTCTGAAACTCACTTGTTTGCCCTTGACTTGGTGGTACCTTTTTGTTTTTCTTCCCTTCACTTACAATGAGTTGAGAAGGACAGAAGCAGTACTTGCTCAGAACCCTAAAATTAGACATAGAGTTGAATCTTTCCCTCTTTGATAACCACACCAACATTACCCTTTACACCTCTGGAACTGCTTCCTTGGGTGGCAGAGGTTAAATTTGGCTGTGATGATGTTGAGATTTACTCCCTGGACGATCTTTGCTCCCAGGACAACAGGTGTGCACAGCACATGCAATGAAAGTTGTTGCTGTGTCTTTCCTTGTGGAAATGGAAAACAGAGGGCCAGAGCATCAGCTGGTCTGGATTGCTGTCTCTCCTGTGAGGTCTTTTTTATATGATGCAGTCAACTCAGTTTTGTATTCCACTTTACTTAAAGAGACATTTGGAGAGGTGACCAACAAATAATTTCCCAGCGTTGGGACACAAAGGTGTCTAGAAATGGGTGAATTTCTTCTGGACTACTAATTTATTGTCAAAACCAATACCATTTGGACTGACCTGAGACTATTCAGAAATGTGTTACAATTACTCCTAATAACTTTGTCCCAAAACAATCCTTGTATACAGGGGGAATATTTAGGTGCCGGTCGCAATGCAGCCACAGTAGGAAGTGGCGGTGGTCCTTCCAAATGTAATTTTTAGCCTAATAGTTGGGGTGTTCACCTGTGAGGTGGGAGATGCAGGTTCAATTCCCCCTTCTGTCCAGTACTGGGCAAAGCTCTGTGTGACGTTGCACTCCATATGCTTTATGAAAATATTCTTCTGAATATGACATAACTGGAATATGCTTTATGCTAAGTGCCCCATGTAACACATCATTATAAAGGTTATAATCTACTAAATGTGTTCATCCTATTTGTTTACAAGGATTATTTCGCTGTCTGGAGTTAGGAGAATAAGGTATAAACTTGTGTTACTTATGTAGACATATTAAGTGCAGGCCATTAAAGATGCTTCAGAATCAATGAACTGCGAATGGCTTTGTTTACCTGCAAGCCTTCCTGTGTATGTGTGGGACAAACCAGGAAGAATGGAGGCTGGGGTCTTACAGTGACATGTGACCATGTCACCTGATACTGAAATCCATCTTGAAGCTGGTACTTTTACAGAGGGGGGCTGAATTCAAAACAAAGGTTTTCCACCTTAGGGAAGTTCTATATAAAGTGGGGAAGGCACATAATGAGTGTCTTCAGCTGGCTTAAGAGATGGCCTCCCCATCCCACAGAGATACCTGCTGGCACATGGAAACATAAGGATTGTAATCACCGGGGTGGGTGAGAACAGGCTGGACCCAGGTCAGAAAAGGCATCCGATCTTAGAAAGATTTTAACTGAAGTAACAACTGGTGTTAGAAGTTAACATTTGTAACTGATTTCTGAGTGAATTAAGCTTAGCCTAACATGTTTTGTTTTATTTTGCTTTGTGACTTACTTTTTCTGTCTGTTACTACTTAAAACCACTTAAATCCTACTTTTCATACATAATAAAATCACTTTTGTTTATTTCTAAACTCAGTGTAAGTAATTGTTACCTTGGGGCGGCAAACACCTGTGCATCTCTCACTTGCAGTGATATAGAAGGCGAACATTTATCATTTTACCATGTAGAAGCTGTATACAGAGTAAAACAGATTTATTTGCGGTTTAGATCCCATTATGACCTGGTATCCTGCTTAGCTGGTTCCAGTCCAGATCTGCAGCTTTGGGGGTGTGTCCAGACCCTGGTTATGTGTTGCAGTAGGCTAGCATGTCTTACTCAACAATACATGGTTCTGGAAGCCCATGCAGTTAGGGAAAATGGGCTCAGACGTAATTTCAGCACATCAGGTGACAGTCCCAAATGAGGGTCTCTGTGTCCGAACCCGTCACACTATGCACTTGGGTTTCCTGCATTTCCAGAAAGCATCCCAGCCACTGAGTGATGTGCTCTTCCAATCTGGGTTGCTCTCAATCTTTGTTCTACTCTGGTTAACTAATAAAATAACCATTGGAACATAGACGTGAAGTTGAGCATCTCACTCTCTAGGTGGGTGCCCCTAGCCACCAACCCACAGAATATTTCTCTCGTTCTGGCCCTGTGATTCTTCCCGTGTTTTGTCCACTGATCTCAGTTGGGACCTGCAGACCCTGTTGGAATAGAAACGAATTAATAATAATAACAATACAATAATGAAAAATGCTACCACAGGCTCTGCGAGATTACATTGCAATGGGCTGGGAATTGAATTCACCTGTTTCCACTCCTCATCACTAAACCAGTAAAGGGTTAAACAGATTCAAGAATTGGTTAGGAGTTTATTCATTGCTTTCCTCAAGGCGTCCTTCACCTCCGTGTTCCTCAGGCTGTAGATGAGGGGGTTCAACATGGGGATCCCCAGCATGTAAAACACAGAGGCCACTTTGTCTGTGTCCATGGAATAGCTGGAGGTGGGACGTAAATACACGAAGATGATGGTGCCAAAAAGCAGGACCACAGCGGTTAAGTGGAAAGTGCAGGTGGAGAAGGCTTTTCGCCGGCCCTCAGCGGAGCGGATCTGCAGGATGGCGAAGATGATATAGACATAGGAGAGGAGGACAGTCACAAAGCTGCTCCCTGTAATGCAGCTCATGAAAGCAAACATCACAGTCTCATTGATGCGGGTGTCAGAGCAGGAGAGCGCTAACAGTGCGGGAATATCACAGAAGAAATGATTGATGATGTTGGAGCTGCAGAATGACAGCCGAAATGTACAACATGTGTATATCATTGAATCCACCACCCCCACAGCGTACACCCCAGCCACCAGCTGTTTACAAAGCTGCCTGGACATGGTGACCGTATAGAGCAGCGGGTTACAGATGGCCACATAACGGTCATACGCCATCACAGCCAGCAAGAGGCAACCAACATCTGCAAAAGCGACAAAGAGATACATTTGCACAGCGCAGGCCGTGTAAGAAATGCTTTTCCTCTCGGCAAAGAAATTCAGCAGCATCTTCGGGAAAATTATCGAGGAATAGCAGAGGTCACAGAAAGACAAATTCCTGAGGAAAAAGTACATGGGGGTGTGGAGTTGCGGATCAATCGTGATTAACAAGATCATCCCCCCATTCCCTACCACGGTGATACCATAAATCAGTAGGAACACCACAAACAGGGGGACCTGCAGCTCCGGATGATCTGTCAATCCTGAGAGAATGAACTCAGTCACCTCCGAGTGATTTCCCTTTTCCATCTCCTCTGAACAGAGATCAGGCTGCTACAGAGATGTGGGCATGTGGATGGTGTGGAAAACCTGTCCCTTCTCTGTAATGAAAGAAGTGAAGATAAATGGAGATCAGTTTCCTCATGGACATCAGTACCGGCTCCGGGACGGGCTTAGCCCACAGAGCCAGATGTTCACAGCTGGTCATTCCAGGTGTTCGATAAAATGCACATGATGTGCAAATACAATGACAGGGAGGTTAATCATGCCCCACACACAAACACTCTTGTTCACTAATCCAAACAGAAAAGAGTAACTTGTGACTGTGCTGTGAGAGAATCAGTCTGAAGGGATTATTCCATCGCTAAAGAAGGGGTGAGAGTAAAGGAATGTCAATCTTCCCACCCTCTGTGGTAAAGTTGCTCACTGTGCTGATTAAGCTTTTTGGCCTTTACTGGAGCCTGTACGAAAACCTAGAGACATCATGGGGAGTGACTAGGTAATTGCCTCAGTGACTTCAGTGACTAGGTAATTGACTATTTTTTCCAACCCAGGAGGTCGCTCCTTTAGCTGAAGGGGTCGGAGTTGGGGCTGAGGCTTTTAGTGCTGGAGGTCTGGAATTCAATACCTGCTGATCCCCATGGTGTCTGCGTGTGTGTGTGTGACTGTAATTCAGGACAATAGCACGTACCTGCTGAAAAGAGAGAGAGAGATGTGGTGACATTTCCCCATCGACGGAAACTGCCAGTTTGGAGCATTTGGAAAGTTTTATAGTGAGATTTGCGATCTATGGGACATGATCCCTGAAGCAACTGGGAATACCTGAGCTGAGAGAGACAAAACACCTAATTAATGTGCTCAGTGAACGCAAGCCACCATTGGTGTAACTCATATCCCGGGGATTAATTTGGCCCACTGTTTTCTCCTCTGTTATTAAATGATGCAATTTCTACCAGAGTTACAGAATATGAGGTTAGAGGTATATTTCATCCTGCTGTTTTCAGTGCAAGCCGAAGGGCTTCGTAGAGCTGATCCACAAAGGGGATTTTTTTGTGGAGACTGAAAGCTTTTGGCTGAAAACTTAACATTTCGGCTTGGAAATACCACGGGGGTGCATCAGATACCACACACCACCAATCTCTTCCATGGACCAGGCTCCCAGGCTGGACTCCAACCCCCATGATGCATGATGGTCTCTCCCCTTGCTGAACTGCCCTGGAATATCACCAGAGTCCCACAGCCCATCAGAAAAACTGCTCAAGAAAAATTTTCAACCGACCTTAGCAACAGGTCTGGAATCAAAGGAACAGGCAGTTAGATACAGCTGAAACGTACTAATTGTTTCAGAATCACCTCATTGTCCCGACCCCAATAGATGAAAGGTAAAACCTGTAAGACATGTTAGAGTACTACAGATAATCTATCTTTCTATCTATCCATCCATCCATAGGATGCCAATCACCATGGTATTCTATGTCCTTCCCTTGCTAGGTTACTCCCCAAAGTAGGAAGGATAGGTTCACTCATTGTTCTTGATGGAGACCACAGGATGACCAGAGGAGCTCAGGAGGAGACTACAGCCATCTGCCCTCCATTGTGAATTTGGTGTTTCTATGTTCCCTCTACTGTTTTCCATCCATGTGCAGATTGAATATTGTTATGTGCACCACCAATAGAGAGGTCATTTATTGTGCATACTACACCGAGATAGAATATATATTTTTAAAAGTTCCTAGGTATGGAAGAAGAAGAGAGAATATTAAAACAAAGGATCATGAACAAGAAAATTGTTAATTAAGATGCTTAAGATGCTTATTTAATATGAAATCAAATAAAAAGAAAAATAACACTGCCCTTGGAGTACATGTATTTTATCATCCTTTTCTAAGAACTCAAGCTAGTAAACACAGCAAAATGTGGTGTACTGACAACAGCTATACAAATAAAACAAAGTCATCATGGTCATTAAGTGAAAGCATAAAAAATATGCCCCAGAGGCCCCATTAAATAACCTACTCCTACCACAGACCACTAAATCTTCAGGGAAAGCTGCTTTTGCAGAATGAAGCGTCTGCCAAAACACTAGCATGCTACGGACTTCTGTAGATCACAAAACTATCCCCCTTGTATGCATATTATCTGCACACAGAGCTCAGCTTTAAGATGCTAAATAAATGTATGAGTCAACTAGAAATGCTCTCACCGCAAATAGTAATACAATATTTGCTGATATTGGAAAGGAGAGTAAAAGGCATTCACTCGGGATTATACAATGCCTCTGGAATGTCAACTCTTTCTTTGATTAATACTTCACACACATAGAACAGTAAAAATAAGTAATAAAGTGACACAGATAGGAAAACAAAGCCACACACAAACAAGTGACAACACTGAAAATATGAAGGGAAGTAAAACATCAAGTGGTTGGTGATGGGTATTTTAAATGAGTGTTTAGGACCCACTCAATGCAAGTGCAACAGAGCCCTGTAGAAACAGCCAAAGTTCTCCTGCTTTCACATTGTGTATGTCACCAACTCAAAAACTCAGAGTAGACTGACTCATTATATTTTTACATGCCCTGCAGGGCATTAACACATGGCTTTGAAGTAGGGATCTCTCTGCAAACTCCAAAGATCTTGCAACTAATGTCTATATCCTACCAAACACCTAGCACCCCCACCAAACCTAGTGCTGCTTGCTACTTATGAGTCAAAGGGAGTACTCTGAAGAGCCAAAACTATACCAGATAGCAAAGATCTGGCCTTCATGGTTTCCAATACCTCTTCCCAAACAAATGCTAAAACTTAATGGAAATCTGGACATTTGTTTGGGGAGAGCTGTCTCTCTCCTGCACCGTGGCAGCCACGGGGCTGGGACGGAGTGGGGTATCTCCCCCGCCGCAGCAGCCACCAAGCTGGGGCTGGGAAGGAGGGCCATCTCTCCCCGGCAGCCGCAGCCCTGGAGCTGGAGAGAGTCGCATCTCTTTCCAGCTGGCACAGCCATGCACGTCCCAATTTCCCCTAACTCCCTATCTCACATAACTGCTCCCTCACCTACTCCCTATTCCTCCTAAGGCTACCATCTCATCTTACACGTGCATCCTCTCCAGGGTCCAGGTGCATGGCCCTTCACTCCCTCATGCATGGCCACCCAGGCACACACCTTAGAGGGAACTATGGAAAGGACCCTTCTGAATGGAATCACTATTATAAAAATGGCATGCTGGACGATGGTGGTGCAGGTTTTGACAGATGAGAGGAAGAGATTGATTTTTATGGTTTCACAAGCAAAGAGTAGCCTTCATCTTTCTAGGCAAATGCCTTTTATTTCACAGGGAAAGAGCAATTCGAGAATGAAAAATAGTAAATTCCCTGTGAAAGAGGGGACAATTTAATTTCTGTGCCCTTCCATGCTGGGATCTCTTCCATGCATGGCCAGGGATTTCATCTTTTGAAATGACCCAGTTGTAACACTAACAGCTCCTATGCATTGCAAATATCCATTCTCTTCCTACATGTCTCAGGGCTTGTTTTTTTCTGAAATAGAGATGAGCCCTTCCTGCACAATCTCCTGCATGGAGATGTTCCTAGTGGCAGCCTCTTGTCCCTGCGCAGCAAGCTGGTGAAGCTAGGGAAGAGAGAATGTGCATACTCCCCTGCCTTATAGTGACATCACACAGGCAGACAGGGCATCATTAGACCTTCTACATTCCTCAACTTGTCCCTAACGAAGATGCTCACAGCTTGTCTGCACTGTGCCTAGGTTTGCTGGATATGGATAGACTTGCTTAAAGAGGTAATCATAACATGGACACTACCCATTAGACCACATCCCCTGCTGGTGTAAATGGATGCCTCTCCCTGGGAGTCATTGGGCCTGTCATAAACATAAAGGGAAGGGTAAACACCTTTAAAATCCCTCCTGGACAGAGGAAAAACCCTTTCACCTGTAAAGGGTTAAGAAGCTAGGATAACCTCGCTGGCACCTGACCACAATGACCAATGAGGGGACAAGATACTTTCAAAGCTGGAGGGGGGAGAAACAAAAGGTCTGTGTCTGTCTGTGTGATGCTTTTGCCAGGGACAGAACAGGAATGGAGTCTTAGAACTTAGCAAGTAATATCGCTAGATAGGCGTTGGATTATGATTTCTTTAAATGGCTGAGAAAATAAGCTGTGCTGAATGGAATGGATATTCATGTTTTTGTGTCTTTTTGTGACTTAAGATTTTGCCTAGAGGGATTCTCTATGTTTTGAATCTAATTACCCTGTAAGGTATTTACCATCCTGATTTTACAGAGGTGATTCTTTTTTACTTTTTCTTCTATTAAAATTCTTCTTTTAAGAAACTGAATGCTTTTTTCATTGTTCTTAAGATCCAAGGGTTTGGGTCTGTGGTGACCTATGCAAATTGGTGAGGATTTTTACCAAACCTTCCCCAGGAAGGGGGATGCAAGGTTTTGGTGAAGATTTTTGGGGGAAAGATGTTTCCAAATGGGCTCTTTCCTAATAAAATAAACCCAGTTAAACATTTTGTGGTGACAGCGAAAGTCCAAGGGCAAAAGGTAAAATAGTTTGTACCTTGGGGAAGTTTTAACTTAAGCTGGTAAAAGTAAGCTTAGGAGGTTTTCGTGCAGGTCCCCACATCTGTACCCTCGAGTTCAGAGTGGGGAAGGAACCTTGACAGGGCCAGATTCACAGCTCGTGTAAATCAGCAGAGCTCCATTGAAACCAAAGGGCCAGATCTTCAAATGGTGTGAATCTGAGCATGTTTTGAATTGTGAATGGGACAACATACCAAGACACAATCACTTGACATCTTTAAATCAAGACTGGACTGATTCCAGTGCTGGCTCTGTTTAAAGACTATAGACATACCAGCAGAAGGGATGCTTCTGAGAGGTGGGTGCCACACTGTTACAGACCCCTAAAGTCATTAAAGGGTTCCCTTAGAGATTGTCCTAACAGCAACCCTTGTCCATACCCAGAAACCCAGTCAAGTTAGGGAAGAGAGAATGTGCATTATCCCCCTGCCATTTCGTGATGTCACACAGGAGGGTGGGGCTTCACTGAAACCTGTTTCATTTCTTAACAGATCCACTGGGGGGAATTTTTCACTTGTTTAACATCTCCGCAAAATGTAGGGCTGTATCCATACCTTAATGAATGAGAGCAGAGGGATGTCAAATCTAGCAAGTCATTGATGGAGGAGCACTGGGTCTGCTGAATTTGTCCCCTGTCCTAGGTCCCCTTGGAAGGCCTTTTTCATGAACTGTCTGGGATGTAGAGGTAGATCCGGACTTCACAGAGACCAGACCAGAAGTTAACAAGATTTGAATCCATGTTAACTCCCGCTGGGTCCCCTCCACAGCTGGATCCCCAGGTTATGTACCAATTGGGAGCAGGTTAAACACATTATGAGCCATTGCTGTGTGTTTCTTTGGAGGTGGGAGGGATGGGAGTGAAGAGTTTCATGGAGATAGAATAAATTCACATTCCCACAGACTTTAAAGGGTGTTACTGTGCAATCTAGGGGTTGTTCCCATGGAATTTGTTCTGATTGTGCTGCTGATTACATAGGACTATGGGTGTGGCTACACCTGTTTGGTATGCTTCACAGACAGGAGCTCTCTTGCATTCTATGTTTCATATGTTTGAATAGCTGATTTTTTTGTCTTGTATTTGGGAGAGTGTAGCTTGTGGTGGGGGTGGAATTGTTTGTGGATTCTTTTGTTTTGTTTTGTTGGCTTTTTAAAGTATGCCTTATAATGTATCATTTGAAAACTCATAATTTGCTGATTAGTATTGTCCTGATAAAATATGTGTGGCATGTGAAGTTATAAGATTACATTGTATGGTGTTTTCTAAAAACATCCACTCAATGTGCAGCGGCAGTCAAAAAAGTGAATAGAATGCTGGGAATCATTAAGAAAGGGATAGATAATAAGACAGAAAATATCATCTTGCCTCTATATAAATCCATGGTATGCACACATCTTGAATACTGCATGCAGATGTGGTCGCCCCGTCTCAAAAAAAGATATATTGGAATTGGAAAAGGTTCTGAAAAGGGCAACAAAAATTATTAGGGCTATGGAACGGCTTCTCTATGAGGAGAGATGAATAAGACTGGGACTTTCTGGCTTGGAAAATAGACGACGAAGGGGGATATGATAGAGGTCTATAAAATCATGACTGGTGTGGAAAAAGTAAATAAGGAAGTGTTATTTACTCCTTCTCATAACACAAGAACTAGGGCCACCCAATGAAGTTAATAGGCAGCAGGTTTAAAACAAAAAAAAAAGTATTTTTTCACACAATGCACAACCAACCTGTGGAACCCCTTGCAAGAGGATGTTGTGAAGGCTAAGAATATAACAGAGTTCAAAAAAGAACTAAATAATTTCATGGAGGATAGGTCCATCAATGGCTATTAGCCAGGATGGGCAGGGATGGTGTCCCTAGCCTCTGTTTGCCAGAAGCTGAGAATGAGTGACAGGGGATGGATCACTTGATGATTACCTGTTCTGTTCATTCCCTCTGGGGCACCTGGCATTGGCCACTGTCTGCCTGCTTGTGTATGAGACTCTCCTGTGATTGTGGTAAGGCACTCAATTTATTTCTGATTATCTCTACATCTACCGTATTCATAATCCCTGTTCCAAAACCAACCCCTCCTAATATAGCGTCTGCTATATCTCGTTTGGCCCGACGATAGGGACTTTGATGTGTTTTCATCCAGGCTTTTAAAATAGGAAGACAGTAGGGCAAACATTTTGGCTCCACTCTTGACACATTCATCTGGGTCCAATCCATATTAATTTTAATTTCTACGAACAAAGGATTCACTCTGAGTTACAAACAGTTTGGATTTCTTTGGGTTTCTTTATCCTGATCGTGGTGCTTCTTTTGAAAGCAACATCTTTGGTCCAAGCCCTGGTCTACATGGTGGCGGGGGGGGTTGACCTAAGATATGCAACTTCAGCTACGAGATTAGTGTAGCTGAAGTCCAAGTATCTTACCTCGCTTCCTCAAGGCACGGGATCAACTCCCGCCGCTCCCCCATCGACTCCGCCTCTCACCACAGTGGAGTACAGGAGTTGACGGCAGAGCAATCAGGGATCGATTTTATCGTTTCTACACTAGATTCTATAAATTGATCCCTGATAGATTGATCACTACCTGCCAATCCGGCGGGTAGTGTATACGTACCCCAAGTCTTAGTACACGTAAACCAAAGGTTTGTGAACCAAAGGTTTGAATGTCCATCGGATATTGGACAATATCCTACTATGACAGTTAGTATTGTCCCTGTCTTAATAGGCTCACCCCACTGATATGGTAATCATGGGTAGCTGGAACTCCAGGTGGTATCACCATCGGGACCCTCTATTTAACCCCTATTTCCCAGTGGTTTGGTACTCTTGTGGTGTTTATAAGGTGAACGTTAAGTCCCACTTCCCCATCCCAGGCATAAATATTGGTATTTCCTAGTGGCCTCAGGATTCGATTTGTATTTTTATCATACCATTCTAAGAGGATTCCTGGTTCCCTGATGGGGATCCACGATTGATTATTTAGGGGGGAATGATCCTTGACCAGGGGAGAGATCACGGTGGGCTCCCATAAGATATTTTTGAACATCTGGGACATACAGGCCCCCAAGAACAGGGATTGCCAAACCTTATACTGAGGTTTCATGGATTTGGAGGGTAGAAGTGGTCAAGTAGCGCCTTATGTTCTGAATCCCAGGAGTCCTTTCCTGTAAAAAGTCCAAGACATTATTATTCATGAAAAAAGTTTAATCTGTGAGACATGTACCCATTTTAATTTTGCATCCTTCTCACTCAATACAGTATATCTGTGGGCTGAGGCGGTCCACTACGGAATAGGGTCCTGTCCATTTTGATTCCAGTGAGTGCCCCTTTTTTCCCAATTTAAGACATATGACTTGATCCCCTATTTCCCATAGGGCTGTTTCAGTATGCTTTTGTGCATGGATTTTTTAATTCATTTGTTTGATAGCTTGATCGACCCTATATTGGAGAGTGGTTTTGTCTTGTTTCAGCTGCTTAAGCCACTGTAAATATTCACTCTGTGTTACATTAGGGATTTCTCCCTGGTCTTGTGTTAGGTGGCTTGGGTCAATCATACGGTGCACTGAGTCTCCAAACATAATTTGAAAAGGCTAGATTTTGGTTTTCAGTCTGTTGCTGCTGCGGATAGCTGCTAGAATCAGAGGCAGCTTGTCTGGCCAATCTTTTCCAGTAGGATTTACTACTTTCTGCAGTGCTTCCTTAATGGTGCATTTCATGCACTCTACCTGACCTGAGGATTGGGGTCATTATGATCTATGAAATTTTTGTTTGATTCCTAAAGCTTGTAACACTGATGTAAAAATTTCTCCCACAAAGGCCCCCCGATTATCAGAATCTATTGTTTCAGGGGTACCATATCTACACACCACCTCATTAAAAAATGTCTTAGCTACCACCTTGGTGCTATTAGTTTTAGTGGGAAGTGTATCTACCCATCCTGAAAAGGAATCAATTATTACTAACAAGTATTGAAATCCTTCTTTACTTCTTGGTAATTTGTCAATAAAGTCAATCTAAACCCTATGCCAGGGTCCGACCCTCCGCTGGTGCATCATGGGTTGCCAGTGAGGGGGTCGTGCTCTATCCTGTGCACACCGAATGCAATTCCTTATCCATGTACTAACATCATCTTCCATGTTTTTTTCTATTCTGCAACTTGTCTTAACCTATGTAAGGTTCCTTTTACCCCCTCATGCATGAACTGATGGGCTACATTAATCAGTTCTTGCCTTTCCACTTTTCCTGGAGTTTGGTGATTTATAGCAGGACCCATTGGTTAGGGGGCATCAGTAGGGGTGCTTTTAGCTTGGCTTCTAGTTACATTTGCTATACTGTATTGCTGGGCTATTGTATCCACCCAAATATTCCAAATGGCTTCCTTGCCTGTTCCCTTGTTGTGGGCTTTCACATCCCAATTTTCAATTGCTTAGGATTCTCTGTTACCCACTGGTAAATCCATTTCCACTCATCTAAGTATGCAATATCTTTACCATCTGCCATCTTCCACCCATTTATTTTCCAGTCCTGCATCCAGAACTTAATTCCCTTTATGCAAAAAATCACTATCAGGGTAAATATAAACTGGTCATGGGGAGTCCTCATATTGTTTCAGAACCTGATAAATTGCATGTAATTCGGCATGTTGGGCTGACCCGTGGTCCAGCTGGCCCTGAATAATCTCCTTATCCTTTTCCCATTTATTACCATTGTGCTTCCATCAGTGAACCAAATAGGCTTCCCTTGTCCTATGGTATGCAATTCCTGTAGTGGGGGTGCCTCCACGAGAGCTATTCTCTGTTCCAGAGTAACCTCTGGACAGTCATGCCAGTTTCCTTTTTCAATTAATGCATGTGTTAACACATCTGGTTTGGACACAGTTTCTGTGGTTACCCCTCTGTTAATTCAAATCAGCGTCCGTTGTGCCATTCGAGTATTAGAGACTTTCCTCCCCATCAGTTTTCCTGACAAAATGTATTTTCGTTTAGTGTGGGTGCTTTGAATAGTGACTGGAGCTATTCCTGTGAGTGGCTCAAAAGATTGCACTGCCCAGATGGCTGCCAGGCATTTATCTCAGCTCCTTGCAGCTTCCTGGATTCATATGCTACCGGATCCAGTCTTCCATCCTCATTATGTTGTAATAGTGTAGCAGCCAAGGCCATATTGTTGGCAGCCAATCGAATAACAAAAGGCTGTGACTCATTGGGAAAACGCAGTGCTGAAGCTGTGAGAGCCTGTTGCTTTAAAAGCCTTAAAGCAGCGTCCTGCTCCTCTCCCCTCTCCCATTTGGCCTTTTTCTTTAGTAATCGCCAGAAGGGGTGCGTTATTTCAGCATACTTGTACATGTGTGATCTGAGAAAGTTAAAGCCTCCCAATAGTACTCTCAAGGAGTGGGCATCAGTAGAAGCCGACATTTCTACTAGGGCTATCACCTTGTGCTGGTCTATTTGCCTTCCTTCTTGTCCAATAATTGTACCCAAATATGTGACTTGGGGCTGCACCAGTTGAGCCTTATCCAAGGCTACCCTAAATCCTGTTTCCTGGATTAATGCTAACACCTTTTGGGTTCTCATCTGAGTCTGTGCTTCAGTTTCCCCAAAGACTAAAATATCATCCACGTATGAAAACACAAATCGTCTAGCTTGTGGACTTAATCTATCCAGCATATCTATCACATGCCGGTGTGCGATTGCCGGACTGTTGTGATACCCTTGGGGCAATCGACAAAAAGTCCACCGCCGTTCTTTTATTGTAAAGGCAAACAGATCCTGTGAGTCTGGGTGTAGGGGAATAGCAAAGAAACAATTGGCTAAATCGATTCCTGAAAAATATTTCAATGTGGCTTGGACCTTTTGTATAACCTGTGTCATGTCCGCCACAATAGGAGCCATAGGTATTGTACCTTTGTTAATCCTTCTCTAGGCAATTGTTAGGTGCCAGGACTGGCCGTCTGCTTTTAGTACTGGCCATACAGGGGAGTTGAAGGGTGAATTTGTTTTTCAGATTACTCCCTGCTGTTCGAGCTCCTGGATAGCTTGTACCAATTGGGCCTCCGCCTCCTTTGGATAAGAATATTGTTTTGGGGGAGGCACTAATTCTGCAACAATTTTTACACAGGCATTGATTTTACCACAGTCTGTTTTCTTTTGAGTCCAGACCAAGGGGAATTTCTGGTGCCATTCCTCAGTTTGCCGGGCCGACAATGCCGCAATTGGCCTTTCTCCCCCTTTTGCTAGTAATATCTTTCAATCAATTTTCCCGGAGGAGGGAGGGGGAATATCCACTTTCTAAAGGATACCCCTGGGCATATCTATTACTATGCGATTGGCAAACAACCAATCTGAGCCCAAAATGATTTCATGAATCATGTCCGGATGTTTGGATCAGATCCCCAAAGGTTTTTAATCCTTGTACTGAAAAGGGGACCTGGGCCCATTCCCAACCATTGCCGGGGTTGCCTTGGAAGGAGTTTAAGGTTGCCTGTTTAACCCACCTTCCTGCTTTTGGAGTGTTTTTGATTAAAGACACAGCGGCTTCTCTGCCTATTAAAGCCAATGTAGGGGTAAGTTTACCCTGCTGAACATACACGCATGCTCTTCCCCCAGGGTCCCAATGGACCTTTCCTATGAACTTCCACCCTTGTGTCCCTAGTGGAAGTTCATAGTTCAGCGGGCCCCTCTTGTAGCTTCTCTAACCAAGTCAGGTGTGGGTGCTCCATCCCACTGTGCCCTGTTGACTCCGTCCTACATCAGGGTTCACCAGACCAGTCGGCAAACCTCATTATCAGTTAGCTCTTTCTCGTCCTCCCCGTCCTTTGTCGAGAGATGACAGCCTGATATTGCCGGAGCTCTGGGTATACCCGATCCCCATGCCTACCCCTATTCCCTCGTCCTCAGGAACAACCTCTAGCATATCCTCCCCAGGGCCTGGTAATCCCTTTTCTGCCACTTTTGTTTGTATATGTGACTGCTGGTTTTATTGCTGCCACATAAGAGACCCTTTTTTTTTATAGTGGCTTGTGGTCCAGAGTGAGTGGTTATTTGTTGGACCACTCCCCTTAGCTCCGCTAGGATAGCTGGACTGTTATTCTGCCAAACTGCAAGTTTACCAGAGTAACAGGGGGCCAAAGAGGCAGCACAATCCCTTAAGGACTGGATGCCGAACAGTAGCCCATCTATCGGGATGGCACAGTCAACTGTTACCAGACCAGCCATTACTTGCATCAGAGCCCATCTAGTTAAATAATTCTCGCGGTCCTCATAAGGCTCCTGGACAGAGGCTACAACTTGTGCTATAAAGTTACACTTGCCTATCTGTTCCCCAAATGTTGCCATTAGACCCGGGATACCAACGTCCTCGGTAACAACCAATCTATCCAGAGTGACTCTAATTTCCGGGGCCGCACATACCCCCATGAGTTGATGGACTTCCAAGGTAGTTAGCCCTTCCCTTGCTGCAAGTAAACATACATTGGTACACCATCTAGAAAGGTGTCTTGCTTCAGGGTCCCCAAATGTTCAGCCGTCGCCTTTAAATCGGTGGCCGATACTGGAACTGTGGTAACGGTCGTGCTACCCCCACCATCTACGGGAGTCATTACCGTGGTGCATTGGATCGCCCCTACTGGGGCTATGGGAGTGCACTCATCATGCCTACATTCCTGAGGATTATCCCATATATCCCCCTCCCAAGTTTCCCTGGGGTCCCATATTTCCTCCTCCCAGTCCGGGTTTCCTCTGGGCAAGGTTTGATCCCATTCTCCTACTGTGACTGCTGCAACCTGACAAGTTGTGAAGCCTAGCTTCTGCTTAAACTGCTTGATAACTGATTTGCAGCGGTTATGGTTTGCAGGAGCTCTGCCTTGTTCTAATGTTAATTTCTTCACCATGCTCTGTAGGACTTGGTTTTCTCTTGATATTTTATCTTTTTCCTCTACCTGTCCAGTAATCCCTTTTCCCTGGCTTTTAGTTCCTATAGGGTGTCCTTAAGAATGTCCAATTGGCCGTGGACCCCTGTAGTCAATACTTTCCATTTATCTGCTTCTTGCTCACTCGCGCTGAGCTTTTCATGCAATGTAGTATTTTCTGCTTTGGCAATTTGCCAGCCAGAGGAACGCCTCATTACAGGCTTCCCACAATAGCCAGAGTGCCGCCGAATCCTTTTTTATTGGGGCTGAAGGTTTATAAATCAACAAATATTTTCCCAATTTGTCTTCCAAATCAACTATGGTGTGGACATCTGCTATTGCTTGTTCCATCCATGGGCAAGGGCCAAATTTTGGCAAAATTTGTAAAAAAGGGGTAATCTCTTGTACACATGGTAGCTTTTTCAGCTCTGCCTAAGCATTGTCCTTAGGGGACTCCTTTCATCTGATCATTTTGTATTTAAGATCTTTGGTTGGTATTTTTAATCACTCTGAGATTCTATGTTACCCGTGCTTGATTCGGGACTTACAAAACCTCTTTTCTCTTTTCACCTCTGTTTCCCGTGCCAGTGCCAGGGTGCCTAAATTTAACCCGCTCCAGGCCAGAGGGAGAAATGTTAAGCCTCCCTCTGTATTGCTTGGCCTACTACCACCGAGGGTTCATAACCAAAATATAAAATAACCCTCCCAGGGGTCAGAGCGAGAAGGACTAAGTTCTCCTCTTGTGCTCAGTCTTGCTATGGCTGCGGGTGTATGCACCTAGGATTTCTGGGTTGGAGCGAGGATCTCTAAGTCCTTCTCCTATTACCTGACCCTGCTACGATCGGGGGTATACCCACCTCCAATTATTTCTCCCCAAAGCAGTCTGGGGTGGAGAGAGGAATGCTAAACCTTTCTTGTATTTCTCAGCCCTACTACGACCAAGGGTGTGTATACCTTTTAACAATCAAAATGCTCAGTTCGTAGAATACCAACAGCGAAGACCATATTAACCACAAATGGTTCCCTTTTTACTGACCGGGGGTGTGCACACAGAATGATCGATCGTTTTTAAGTGTATAGTATACCTTCTTAGCAGTATTTTCAACAATTGCAGCACATATTCTTCCCCCTTTGCATTCTCCACCAAAAATGACTAACCAATTTATTTGAGCATAAGCTTTCTGATGAAGTGAGCTGTAGCTCATGAAAGGTTATGCTAAAATAAATTGGTTAGTCTCTAAGGTGCCACAAGTACTCCTTTTCTTTTTGCAAATACAGACTAACATGGCTGTTACTCTGAAATCCACCAAAAATGTTATGCTTATACAAAGCACACAAGATCTTTTATAGGGGAGAAAGCAATACGCCACATTTATTGAGAATATAGCAGTTAGCTTATGCTTTTCAGTCACACACACACACACACACACACACCATGCACACAGTCCCACCAGTCAATGTTTATAGTTACCAGTCCAGAGTCTGGATCAATCTAGTGGCCAGCCACATGGGTGGCAGAGGGCAGCCAAACTCTGTCGGTCACAATCCGATGCTCCTGGAGTTGTTGACAAGATGAACCCAAAGTTCCATGGCACAGCAGCCTGTTCTTATAGTCCTTTCTTTTCGTTGAAGTCTATGGATTTTGCTGTGTCATTTTATGACTGGTTACTCCTTAATTGGTGTTATCTTTTGATGGCTTCTTTCATTCCAAAACACCTCCGGGAGGGTCATCCTGTCCTGGTTTCGATTTTAATCAATTATCTTGTGTTTAAGGGTGCTAGCCTCTACCTCAGGTTCATCAATCTGCCCTTCCTCAATCATGGATGGGTGCTGATGGTTCTTGGGTGTCGATAAGTCTCTTCACTCCTCCTCCCTTGACCATCTGGCTCTAAAAATGGCCTCTACACCTTATCTTTTTCTGATGCATACATTCCTCATTCACACAAACAGTTCTTTACAGAGACCTTTAAAAGTTAAGAAATAGCAATGTTTTATGTTGAACAAGAAAGGCGTCGTAAATTAGACCTTACTAAATCTGGTAACTATCTTTTTCAACGTTGGGGCCTGAGCCTCCAAAATTCCTCTAATCTCATTAAAATAGACACAGAGAAGCCCGTTTCTGTTACTTAGTTACTTACAAGGCATGAATAAAAAGAAAATAGCTAATATTAGTATCCACTATCCTATTCATTTATTCTAATACCTTAATTCTTACTTTAAAACATACAGTGTATTTAGCCAAAACACAATCAATTGTATAGCACAATACCCATGGTACAACAGTGTGGCTGTTCTTATGTACTTAACTAAGGAGGGGATGAACTGATGGGGGCAAAATTATGGGGTGGGGGATGGAGGGGCTGAAATAAGGGAGTTGACACACCAAGACCTCAGACGTGTAGCACCATTCTACCTTCCACAATCTACAGACTGGCATCTCACCTGGTGTTATTTTGTCCCACAGAGACCAAGTATGCTCTGCAGCTTCCCACCCCTAGAGTCTTTGGAGGACACAGGCAGTGGGCAGCAAAGGAGGGGGACACAGAATAGCTCAAGGGGCAGAGTAGGTGCGCAAAGTGCCAGAGGCAAAGAAGCCAAAAGATCGGGGGTCAGATGAAACAATCAGACCGTTTGGGAAATATTTAACATCTTCTTCCTTCAGCAAATTTCAAAACCATGTTTAGAAAAAAAGAACCATTTGTAAAAAAAGACCCTGATAGCTCGAGTGTGCAGAGGGAACAAAACCGTGAGAGTCAAAATATAATAAAAGGGGGCGTGTGTTGGAAATAACATGTCAGTTGAAAATGGCAGCGTGAAGAATGTGTTTTATGTGGTCTGCTCTGTCAGGGGGCCTGTGTCACACGATCAGATCAACACACAGATATTCTGCCATCGTGAAAAGCCTGTCAGAGCACAGCCATCACAGCTATAGTGCCATGCTCCTCAACCAGGGGTCCAGGGCTCCCTGAGGGGCCGCAAGCAGGTTTCAGGGGGTCCGCCAAGCAGGGTGGGCATTAGACTGGCTGGGGCACAGGGCAGAAAGCTGAAACCGCACCACATGGAGCTGAAGCTCAGAACCCCAAAGCTCCCCACCCAGGGCTGAAGCTGAAGCCTGAGCAACTTAGGGGGAAGCAAGCAGGGCAATTACTCAAGGCCCCACACCACAGGGGGTCCTGTGCTCCTAACGCCAGCCATGGTTTTATACGCAGAAAAACAGTTGTTGTGGCACAGGTGGGCCAGGGATCATGTGTGGGATGGGGGGAGGGGGCGCTCAGAAAGAAAAAGCTTGAGAATCCTTGACCTCCAACATCCAAGGCACCAGATTGCCCCTAGCCACGCACCCTTTAAAGAAGCACTGGGCACCAGGTTGTCTTCTCATGTATCAAAAGCCGTACGTTTAAGGGGCCTGGTTCCTCTGTCTCAAACACCAGTTGTGTCAATGGTACGTTTGTTTCTTCAGTCCTCACGACTTGGCTCATATAACATCCCTTCATTAGCTGCTTGATTTTGGGTGTTGGCAAGGCCTGATTCAAGGGACTTTTAGGGGTTTCAGTCTTTAACCAACTGGCCTTTTCGAGCTGCCCATCCTCTTTGATACAAAAATTGGGCAACCACTGTCTTAGTCAACAGTTTAGGGAGAAATGAACACTTCAGCAGTCCATTGGGCTGTCTCCTGAGCTAAGGAGGAACTTTTGTTTGAGTTGTTGAGGGATGTGGTCGGGTGGGGGGGATTGTGAAAAGGAAAGGAGGTAGGATGAAAACCTTCACTCCCTTCGTTGTGTATTTCAGGTTTTATACTTGTTGATAGGTTAAGTGTCAAAAACAAAAGACCTATGTGCTTCTGACCATAGGCCCATGTACTTGTGTTGGGGTGGGGTAGTTGTATGGGCAGTGAGAAATCTGGCCCAACACAAAGTATCCCTGAACCACTCAGTTCTCCCCTTTTCATCAAGTCTCCTCTTAAATCAGACCCTTTACCACTATAATTATACCTTTTTACTTTCCCTCAGTCGCTCTGCATTGGGACTTCATTCTTACCACCATTGCTTTCAGTCATTTCTCATGTCTCTCATTTGCTGGTTTGTATTATAATCATAGAATCACAGACTTTAAGGTCAGAAGGGACCATTATGATGGTCTAATCTGACCTCCTGCACAACGCAGGCCACGGAATCCCACCCACCAACTCCTGTAACAAAAACTAACTTATGTCTGAGCTATAGAAGTCCTCAAATCGTGGTTTAAAGACTTCAAGGTGCAGAGAATCCTCCAGGAAGTGATCCCATGCTGCAGAGGAAGGCAAAAACCCCCCAGGGCCTCTGCCAATCTGCACTGGGGGAAAATCCCTTCCCGATCCCAAATATGGCAATCAGCTAAACCCTGAGCATGTGGGCAAAATTCACCAGCCAGACACCCAGGAAAGAATTCTCTGTAGTAATTCAGATCCCACCCGATCTAACATCCCATCACAGGCCATTGGGCCTATTTACCGCTAATAGTCGAAGATCAGTTACCCCTGGCACTGGCACGGGCAACAGAGGTGTAAAGAGAAAAGGTTTTTTGTAAGTCGCAAATCAAGCACGGGCAACACAGAATCTTAGAGTGATTAGAGATACCAACCAAAGATCTTAAATCCAAAATGTTCAGACGAAAGGAGTCGCCTTAGGACAATGCTCAGGCGGAGCTGAAAAAGCTGCCGTGTGTACAAGAGATTACCCCTTTTTTACAAATTTTGCAGAAATTTGGCCAAAATTAGGCTATTTAATGATGCAAAGTATCTAGAGTTACAGCATGTGGAAGATCAAAACATAAAGTGTTAAATAAGACCAGTCATTTGATAATTGAGGGGCCTTTCAGTGTGATGCCGAAGCGAAAAATGTCGTTGTTCTCTGCAGATGCTGTGACAAAATATCCCCAAGTGTGCCAGCCGTCTCCTGATTCTTTTGCTAATTTTATTTATTTCCTGCATTTTATCGTTCGTGAAACAGAGTTTAGGAATAGGAGAAGCAGCAATGGGCTTCTAATACAGCAAGGAAGTTTTAGGTGGGACATTAGGAAAAACTTCCTACCTGTCAGGGTGGTTAGGCACTGGAATAAATTGCCCAGGCAGGTTGTGGAATCTCCATCCTTGGAGATTTTTAAGAGCAGGTTTGACAAACACCTGTCAGGGATGGTTCAGATCAGAGGTGGGCAAACTACGGTCTGCGGGCCACATCCACCCCGCGGGACCCTCCTGCCAGGCCCCGGAGCTCCTGGCCCCGGAGGCTAGTCCCTGGCCCCTCCCCTCCTGTTCCCCCTCCCCCGCAGCCTCAGCGCGCCGCCGGCCCAATGCTCTGGGGGGCCGGACGGTGCAGCTGCAGAGCCGCGGCCTGACCCGGTGCTCTGGGCGGTGCGGCTGTAGCACCACCATCCACTGGTGATCCAGGCAGCGTGGTAAGACGGCGGGGGTGGGAGGGGATTGGATAGAGGGCAGGGGAGTTCGGGGTGGTGGTCAGGGGGCGGGGGTGTGGAGAGGTGTCGGGATGGTCATAGGGTGGGGAACGGGGGGCTGGATGGGGCAGGGGTCATGGGGGGGCAGTCAGGAATGAGAGGGGGGTTGGAGGGGGCGTCAGGGGGCAGTTAGGGGTGGGGGTCCGGGGGTGGTCGGGGACAGGGAGCAGGGGGTGGTGGACAGGGCAGGAGTCCCAGGAGGGGTGTCAGGGGATGCGGAAAAGGGGTGTTGGATGGGGCAAGAGTACCGGGGGAGCATCAGGGGGCGAGAAGCAGGGGGGTCCGATTGGAGTTGGGGGCCAGGACACACCTGGCTATTTGGGGAGACACAGCCTCCCCTAGGAGGCCTTCCATACAATTTTGGAAACCTGATGTGGCCCTCAGGCCAAAACGTTTTCCTACCCCTGGTCTAGATAATACTTAGCCCTGCCATGAGTGCAGGGGACTGGACTAATTGACCCCTCAAAGTCCCCTCCAGTCCTACGATTCTATGATCTCCCCTCAAAGTCCCCTCCAGTCCTACGATTCTATGATCTCACAAAGGGCCCTGCACCAGGGGGACGCCAGCCTGAGCACTGGCAGGGCAAGGGACACACACACCTGCCTACGCTTGACTTTCAGCTCCACTGTACCCCCCATCTCACACACACACACAGTGCCCACTGCACACCAACACACACAAACACAGTGCCCACTGCACACACACATATACACAGACAGAGTGCCCACTACACACACACAGCCTGACACTGAGCTCAATCAGAATGCAGAAGAATCTCTACGGGGAAGCTGGGACAGCTGCAATATTTCCAGCTTTCCTGAACAAAGAGAACCGAAAGGGATTCTGCTGCCCTGGCAAGGACTGGAATTCCCTACTGGTCTTTTCCATTGGTAGCTTCTCTGAGGCCTGGTTAATGCTTAAAAATTAGATCAACCGAGCTCCGTCGCACAGGGCTGAGAAACGTTTCATACCATGTTCAACGCAGTTAGCTTGTATTGACCCTCAGTGTCATTCTTCCATTGACCTACCTATTGTCTCTCGGGGATGCGGATTAACTACATAGAAGGAAAAACCCTTCCATCAACGTGGAAAGCATCTACACTGTGGCGCTGCTGCAAATCACAGCAGAGTCAATGTAATGGCCTTAATATAGACATCCCCTGACTCGATGGGGGAGTTTCCCCCTTCCTATTAAAGTTATTTTTCTCTCTTTTTCTAGTCACTCTTCTCCATCACTTCATAAAGCTCTTTCCTTCTTTTGATAGGTAAATATGTTCAGAAAAGTTGAAATTTCTCCTCTCAGGATAATTCCTTCCTTCCCCTCCTATGAATGTCATTTCAATTTAAGGCTGAATGCTCTGAAACTGACTTGTTTGCCCATGACTTGGTGGAAACACTTTATTTTTCCTCCCTTCACTTATAATGAGTTGAGAACGAAAGCAGTACCTGCTCAGAACCCTAAAATCAGATTTAGAGTCAAATCTTTCCGTTAATACCTCTGGTGGCAGAGGTTAAATTTGGCTTTGATGACTTTGAGATTTACTCGCTGGAGTGTCTTTGCTCCCAGCACAACAGGTGTGCCCAGCACATGCATTTAATGTTGTTGTCGTGTCTTTCTTTGTGGAAATGGAACACAGACGGCCAGATCATCAGCTGGCCTGGATCGCTGTCCCTCCCAGAGGTCATTATTAATGAAATGAACTTAAAATTGATAAATTAAATTAAATTAATATTATGTTTACACCCTAAATCAGGCGACAATCTGCAACTTGTGCAATTCTAGCTTCTTCTCATCTTCACTCTTATTTATTTTGCTTATTTTTCTGTCACTATTTCCCTTATCCGAAATAAGCAAACAGAAGATAAGAAACCAGTAAGCACTTTGTCTGTTCCCCAGCCACCACACTGAAAACTCACTTAAAATCATTACCAGTGTCTTAAAGCAATCTGTTGGGCACAGATCCTGCTCAACTATGCCAGTGTGACATGTCAGGTCACGAAACCCCTTTAGGACTGCCACCCAACTTCCTGAGACTCCCTTTGAGCCTGTTTTCCCTGCCAGCTTGGGACTTCAGGACCTTACTTTGTTTAAGCCAGACACACTTGCCTGCTGCAAACACAGATCCAAGTCTGAACCACGTCCCCCACAAGATGCAGGCTTCACTGAAAATAGCAAAGAAGTGCTCCTGTCTCCAGCACTCAGATACCATGCTCCCAGTGGGGTCCAAACCCCAAATAAATCCGTTTTACCCTGTATAAAGCTTATAGATGGTAAACTCATAAATTGTTCGCCCTCTGTAACAATTATAGACAGATATGCACAGCTGTATGCTCCCCACCAGCTATTAATACATACTGTGGGTTAATTTATAAGTAAAAAGTGATTTTATTAAATACAAATAGTAGGATTTAAGTGGTTCCAAGTAATAACAGACAGAACAAAGTGAATTACCAAACAAAATAAAATAAAACTTGCAAGTCAAAGTGTAATATAGTAAAAACTAAATGCAGGTAAATCTCACCATCAGAGATGTTCCAATAAGACTCTTTTACAGAGTAGACTTCCTCCTAGTCTGGGTCCAGCAATCACTCACACCCCTGTAGTTACTGTCCTTTGTTCAAGTTTCTCTCAGGCATCTCCTTAGGGTGGAGGGGCTATCTTTTGTGCCAGCTGAAGACAAAATGGAGGGGGTTCCCCACGGTCTAATATAGCCTCTCTCTTGTGGGTGGAAACCCCTTCCCCTTTCCTTCGCAGAATCTAGCTCCAAGATGGAGTTTTGGAGTCACATAGGCTGACACCACATTCCCAGGAAAGCTCAGATATGGATTGGTGTCTCTCAAAGTTCATTGTTAGTTTAAGTGTTTCTTGATTGGGCACTTACTGAGAATAGGCTTTCCTCAAGAAGCTGACCAACTGCTTCACTGAGGCTACTTAAAATCAAACAAGAACGTAGCCAATATTCATAACTTTTAATACAAAAATGATACATGAATGCAGATAGGATGAATATATCGAGTAGAACATAACCTTTGCAGAGATATGTTACTTGGCATATCTCGCATAAAACATATTCCAGTTATGTCATATTTACATTCATAAGCATATTTCTATAAAGCATTATGGGGTGAAATGTCACACTCTGTTTCAAGGACTATAAATTATAGGAAATAAATAAAATTAACAAAAGAATCGGGAGGGAGCTGGCATGCTCGGAGATATTTTGTAGCAGCATCTGCAGAGATGCTGCAAAGATCTTCAGTGTTAACGACCAGTTTGGGGAAATATCCTCTTTTTTTCACCCTGCCCTGACTTTGGCATTTTCAGTGAGGACTGTTCCAGGCAATTCCGGGTCACAGGAGGCAGAGAAGCCAGGAGGAGGAGTTGTGAGCATGACTCCTAGAGGATGTAGGGGCATAGTGTTTCCTGGGCACAGATCTGGAGTGACAGACTTGGGAGTTTCTGAATACAGAGATTGCTGGCTGTTGGTTGTTTCTACCGGTGTTCAGGGAAGCAGGACTTTGCGTCCATTCTTTATAACCCCTCCCCCATGGATTATACCAAAGAATTTAGCTGACTTGTATCATCAATCTTTCCTCCTAATACAATGAACCCTGCAATACTTCACAGGTTGACACCTCTTAGGAGAAGGGGGCACCAACATGCCCTGGAGCACTGATAATACCAGCCAAGCCTGCACACCCATGGGGGATAATTTCTGCTACCATAGTGAAGAAGAGAAGAGTTATCACTGGGCCTACCTTGGATCTCCTTGTGGGGACTTGATGAGCAAAATGTCCTTGTGCATCTGCAGCCATGTATCAGTGCATAGGCCCATCCCTGTGGTGACCTCACCATTTCATGTCAATCCAACGCTACTATCAGTCAGCACCACACCTTTGGTGTTACTGGGATATTTTCTAGGTTGGTGGCTGTGACATACCAGGGTCCAAACCAGACTAATCAGCAGCTGTGGCACACCTGCCTGCAACCTTGCAATGCCTTAATGAAGTGGCTTCCACCTGGGCCACTCACAAATAATCATCCAGCATGCAAATCACACCCTGAGCATGTCTGTGTAGCTGCAGCCTGGCCAGGAATAGTTGGGTTACACTCAGGCTCTCACCACCCTTGGTTATAGTGCAGGGTGACCCCAACACACTCATCAGTCTTCGATTTCCCTCCAGAAATGTATGTCCTGTGCTTCCCAGTCCTCTCCTGGACAATACCTGCTACATTATATATTATTTCTTTAATAGCACTAATATGCTGCAACTTAGTTTCTCAGACACTTCTATGCCTCCTAATTTGTACTCACTTAAAACCTATCTTTGTAGTCAATAAACATTATTTTATTGTTTTATCTAATCCAGTGTATTTAAATAGAAATCAGAGATGGGTACAAGAAAAATAAAGCTAGAATGCAACTTGTGCCTAAATTAACAAATGAGGAGAAATTCAAAGCAAAAGTTTCCTCACCACATGCATTCAGCAGTCTTACTGACCAAACTTCTTAGGTCAGAACCCCACCCCCAGTCCCAGGGCTGCTTCCTTTATCCCTTCAGATGCATCAATGGGCAGGCAGAGAGAGAGAGAGAGAGAGAGAGCGATGGCTTGGGCTGTCTGCCCCTACTTTTTATAGTCCTATCTGCTCTTTGAGAAACTTTTCCACCCGGTTACCAAAAGAAAAAATGTCTATGTAGAAGGATGGCCCCTGCTGCTTTTTCCTCACCTCTTCCTCTTTCTTTTGTTTCCCTTCCTGCTTGATGGCTCTGATTACCGTTTAGTTACAAAATTATGCAGCGCACACATTTCTTTGTTTAAGACAGACCAGTTAGCCAGCCTCTGTTTGGAACAGTATTAATAACATGATACAGTGTAATCTTATAACTTCTCATAAATTATCAAAAAAATTATTAATATTTGCAATGAGAGCATGACTATTTCTAGTTGACTCACAGATTTATTTAGCATCTTAAAGCTGAGCTCTGTGTGCAGATAATATGAGTGCAAGAGGGATAGTTTTGTGAACTGCAGAAGTCCGTAACATGTCCATAACTCCTGAGCTACTCTGGTCTTCATGTGGTCTCCATCAAGCAAAATGAGTGAACCTATTTTTCCTACCTTTGGGAAGAACCTAACAAGGGAAGGAACTAGGAGACCATGGTGATTGGCTTGCTATAAATATCTAGATAATCTGGAGTACTCTTACTTGTCTTTCAGGTTTTACATTCCACTTATTGGGGTGAGGACAATGAGGTGATTCTGAAACCATGAATGACTGGTAAGACATCAGCTACAGCTGCCAACAATAAGTACGTGTCACCTGTATCTAACTTTCTGTTTCTCTGATTCCAAATTTGTTGCTAAGGCTGATTGAAATTTTTTCTTCACAAGTGTTTTTGATGGGAAATTGGATTTTCCAGTCACCTTTTTTTTCCATGAAATTATCTTTTCCCTGGAAATTATAAGATTTCCATCAACATTCCAAACTCCCCTCCTCCCTAAACAATTGTTGTGGGACTCTGGTGATGTTCCAGGGAAGTTCAGCAAGAGGAGAGACCATCATGCATCATGAGGGATGTAGTGCAGCCTGGGAGCCTGGCCCATGTAAGATATTGGTGGTGTGTGGTATCGGATGCACCCCTGTGGTATTTCCAAGCCAAAATATAAAATTTTTAGAAAAAAAGATGTCGGTCTCCACAAACCAGCCCCCTTTGTGTATCAGCTCTATGCAGTACCCGACTTGCACTGAAAACACTAGAATGAAATATTCCCCTAACCTCATACTCTGTAACTCTGGTAGAAATTGCATCATTTAATAGCATAGTAAGAAAGAGTGGGACAAATTAATCCCCAGGGCATGAATCATACAGAATGTGTCTTTGGTTCACTGAATGTGTTAATTAGGTGTTATGGCTCTCTGAGCTCAGGTATTCCCAGTTGCTTCAGGAATCATGTCCCATAGATCACACATCTCAGTATAAAACTTCCCAAAAGCTTCCAACTGGCAGTTTCTGTCACTGTGGAAATGCCACCACATCTCTCTCTCTCTCTCTCTCTCTCTCTCTCTCTCTCTCTCTCTCCTCAGCAGGTAAGTGCTATTGTCCTGAATTACATACACACACACACACACACACACACACACAGAGACACCATGGTGATCAGCAGGTATTAAATTCAAGACCTCCAGCACTAAAAGCCTTAGTCCCAACTCCTACCCCTTCAGCTAAAAGAGTCACCTCTTTGGTTGGAAAAAATTGGCAATTACATAGTCACCAAAGCCAGTGCTTTCCACTATATCTCTGGGTTTTCATACAGGCTCAAGTATTTGCCAAAAAAAGAGCTTAATTAGCACAGTAAGCAAGCTTTACCAGAAACCAACATGCCAAGCCACAGAGCTCACCTTGCCCAAAGAGGGTAAAAAAGATTAACCCTCCTTTACTCTCATCCTTTCTTTAGCTAAGGAATCATCTCTTCAGACTGATTCTCTCACAGCAGAGTCACAAATGACTCTTTTTTATTGGGAATAGTGAACAGGAGTATTTTTGTTGGGGGGCATGATTAACCTGGGTGTGATTGTATTTGCACTGCTTGTACATATTATCGAAAAACTGGAATGACCAGCTGTGAACTAAGCCCTGTAGACTAAGCCCTTCCTGGAGCATTTACTGATGTCCACTGAGAAACTGATCTCCATTTATCTTCACTTATTTCAATATAGAGAAGGGACATGTTTTCCACACCATCCACCTGCCCACATCTCTGTAGCTGCCTGATCTCTGTTCGCAGGAGATGGAAGAAGGAAATCATTCGGAGGTGACTGAGTTCATTCTCTCAGGACTGACAGATTGTCAGGAGCTGCAGGTCCCCCTATTTGGGTTGTTCCTACTGATTTATGATGTCACCCTGGTGGGGAATGGGGGGATGATCTTGTTAATCACGGTTGATCCCCGACTCCACACCCCCATGTACTTTTTCCTCAGGAATTTGTCTTTCTGTGACCTCTGCTTTTCCTCGATAATTTCCCCTAAGATGCTGCTGAATTTCTTAGCCGAGAGGAAAAGCATTTCTTACACTGCCTGCGCTGTGCAAATGAATCTCTCCATCATTTTTGCGGAAGTTGAGTGCCTCTTGCTAGCTGTGATGGCGTATGACCGTTATGTGGCCCTCTGTAATCCTCTGCTCTATACAGTCACCATGTCCAGGCAGCTTTGTAAACAGCTGGTGGCTGGGGTGTACGTTGTGGGGGTGGTGGATTCAATAATATACACGTGTTTTACATTTCAGCTGTCATTCTGCAGCTCCAACACCATCAATCATTTCTTCTGTGACGTCCTCCCACTGTTGGTGCTCTCCTGCTCTGACACCTGCATCAATAAAATTATGCTGTTTGCTTTCACGAGCTGCATTACTGTGAGCAACTTTGTGACTGTCCTCGTCTCCTATGTCTATATCATCTCCACCATCCTGCAGATCCGCTCTGCCGAGGGCCGGCAAAAAGCTTTCTCCACCTGCTCTTTCCACTTGACATCTCTGGTCTTATTTTTTGGCACCCTCCTCTTCATGTATTTACGTCCCACCTCCAGCTTTTCCATGGACACAGACAAAAAGTTCTGCATGTTTTACACGCTGGTGATCCCCATGTTGAACCCCCTCATCTACAGCCTGAGGAACACGGAGGTGAAGGACGCCCTGAGGAAAGCAATGAATAAACTCCTAACCAGTTCTTGAATCTGTTTAACTCTGTACTGGTTTAGTTGTGGGGAATGGAAACAGGTGAATTCAATTCCCAGCCCATTACAAAGTAATTTTGCAGAGCCTGTGGGAGTATTGTTCATTATTATATTGTTATTATTATTAATTGGTTTGTATTCCAACAAGGTCTGCAGCCCCCAACTGAGATCAGTTGACAAAACATGGGAAGCATCACAGGGCCAGAGAGAGAGAATGATTCTATTAGCTGGTGGCTAAGGGGACCACCTAGTGGGTGAGATGCTCAACTTCATCTTCCAACTTCCAATGACAGGTTTCAGAGTAACAGCCGTGTTATGCTCAACTTCCAATGGTTATTTAATTAGTTACCCAAAGTACAACTACTTTGAAAGAAGAGATTGAGAGCAACCCAGACTGGAATAGCACATCACTCAGGGGCTGTGATGTTTTTTGGAAATGCAGGAAACCCAAGTGCATAGTGTGGCGGGTTCGGTCACAGAGACCCTCATTGGGACTGTCACCTGATATGCTGAAATTACCTGTGAGCCCATTTTCCCTGCCAGCCTAGGCTTCCAGAACCCTGCCTTGTTGAGCCAGAGACACTAGCCTGCTGCAACACAGACCCAGGGTCTGGGTCACGTCCCCAAATCTGGAGGTCTAGACTGAAACCAACTCAGCAGGATACCTGTCTCTAGCACACAGACACTCTTCTCCTAATGGGATCTAAACCCCAAATAAATTCATTTTACTCTGTCTGAAGCTTATACAGTGTAAAAGAACAAATGTTCCCCCTCAATATCACTGACAGAGAGAGATGCACAGCTGTTTGCCCCCCAGCTAACAGTTACTCACACTGAGTTTGTAAATAAACAAAAGTGATTTTATTAAGCATAAAAAGTAGGATTTAAATGGTTTTAAGAAGTAACAGACAGAAAAATGTAAGTCACAAAGCAAAATAAAAAAAAAACCCCTGCAAGGCTAAGCTTAATACACTCAGAAATCAGTTACAAATGTTAACTTCTCACCCTAGTTGTTACTTTAGGTCAAATCCTTCTCAGATGCCTTTTCTGACCTGGGTCCAGCCTGTTCTCACCCACCCCGGTGATTACAATCCTTATGTTTCCATGTGCCAGCAGGTATCTCTGTGGGGTGGGGAGGCCATCTCTTAAGCCAGCTGAAGACACTCATTATGTGCCTTCCCCACTTTATATAGAACTTCCCTAAGGTGGAAAACCTTTGTTTTGAATTCAACCCCCCTCTGTAAAAGTACCAGCTTCAAGATGGATTTCAGTATCAGGTGACATGGTCACATGTCACTGTAAGACCCCAGCCTCCATTCTTCCTGGTTTGTCCCACACATACACAGGAAGGCTTGCAGGTAAACAAAGCCATTCACAGTTCATTGATTCTGAAGCACCTTTAATAGCCTCCACTTAATTTGTCTACATCAGTAATACAAGTTTATATCTTATTCTCCTAACTCCAGACAGCGAAATAATCCTTGTAAACAAATAGGATGAACACACTTACTAGATTATAACCTTTATAATGATATGTTACATGGGGCACTTAGCATAAAGCATATTCCAGTTATGTCATATTCAGAAGAATATTTTCACAAAGCACAAGGAGTTCAATCTCACACAGAGCTTTGCCCAGCGCTGGGCAGAAGGGGGAACTGAACCTGCATTTCCCACCTCACAGGTGAACACCCCAACTATTAGGTTAAAATTACATCAGGAAGGACCACCGGAGCTTCCTACTGTGGCTGCATTGCGACCGGCACCTAAATCCTCCCCCCCCCCCCCACAAAAAAAATTAGAGGCATGAGAGTGTTTAAGTTAAGTCCATTAGCATTAACCAGTTTCCTCAACATCACTTTTATAGTCTGATTGCTTTGTTCCACCATCCCAGATGACTGTGGTCTGTATGGGATGTGTAGTCTCTGCGGGACTTCCATTAACTTAAGACAGTCCCTAAAGAACTGCTTAGTGAAATGTGATCCCTACCTCTGCAGGGATCTCCCATCGAGAGAAGACTTGCTTTATTGGGAACTTGGTGGTGGCTTTTGCAGTATTGGCCTTAAGAGGAAATGCCTCTACCCACTTTGAAAAAGGATCGACCACTAATAGGTATTGGTTACCTCTTTGAGTCCTTGGCAAAGGACCTACAAAGTCAATCTGCAAAGCCATCCAAGGACCTTTGTACACCTGAGATTTTAATGGTGCATTTCTTTTGTGCAAAGGATCTACTGTTAGTGACCCTTTTCTTTTTGTTTTGGAAAGCTTTAGGATTACTTTCACCATGTTTTTATCCAATTTTTGTGTTTCTTTATAATCCGTAATGAGGTTTACCTTGATGGTAATAACTAGAACCGTTAACAAAGAAATGGTACCTATTTACAGAATTTGTTTTCTGGATCAATGGTTGGAAAAGCTTTTGTTTTTCTTCCGCCCTTAGATCCAATTGATCAAGACTGGGACACACATGTGGCTCCCCTTGGTACAGTAGGGCAGTTGGTAACCTAATAGGTTTTACTGCAATATTTTTTTTCTTGCAGCAATAATGCCCAGTGGGCTAAGCGAGCATCGGAGACTTGCCCATCTTTTACCCCTTTGGACAGTAAGAACCAAAGGGGAGTGTGCGATGAATGTAATATGATTGGACTGAAGCCAATTAGAAAAAAAAGTGTTGTGTGGCCCGACTGGTTTCCGATAGGTACTTTTCACAATTGTCATACTTAAGTTCAATTGATGACATTAAACGCGAGGCATAGGCCACAGGTCTGATTTTCCCATGTCTCCCTTGTGAAGCCACAGCCGCTAACACATTAACCCTCACCGCTACCTCCAGATGATAGGGTGTCTCAGGATTTGGAGTGATCAACACTGGAGCCTTGACAATGCCTTGCTGCAGCTGGGATACTGCTTCCGGCTGTTGCTCAGTCCATTTCCATAGGTCCCCCTTTTTTTAATAATTGGTGCAAGGGTCCTGCAATGGAAGCAAATCCCTGTGGTACCCAGTGAAACACAAAAAGGATTTTAAAGGGTCCTGTGGTAAAGGCAATGTTTGGATTGCATCTACTTTCTGTTGCGCTGGGGTTCTACCCCATTTTCTCAGGGTGAGACCCAAGAAAGAGACATGATTGCCATAAGCTGTGCCTTGGCCGGATTGCAGTTTAGCCCTGCTTCTTGTAGGATCTGTAGGAGCTCGTTATGTCTTTCTAGACACTCCTTTTTAGTCTGTGTTGCTAAACACAGGTTATCTACATATTGAAATAAAACAGCTGGTTTAGAAAATTGCCACAGTACCTGCCTCATTGCTCATGGAATAAAGCTGAAGAATTTTATATCCCTGGGGTAAATGTGTCCAGGAATATTGGACTCCTTGGAAACTAAATGCAAAATGGTACTGTAAAATGTGAGCCAATGATAATGTCCAAAGCTGTTACTGATGTCAAGGACAGTAAACCACTTAGCTTCTGGATTAACGGACTTGATTAAATTTGGCATCTTGGCCACTGTAGGGGCACAAGTGGGTGTGACCTGGTTCAGGCGTCTATAATTTAATTGTGAGATGCCAAGAACCATTTGGTTTCTTCATGTGCCAAATGGGGAATTCGCAGTGGAAGTACACTTACGTAGTACTCCCTGTGTTAGTAAAGACTTGATAGTCTTTTCTATATATGGGTTTGCCTGTTCTGGGTAAGGATTTTGTCTTTGGGCTGATATATCTCCTCCTTCCACAACACTAGTGACTGCCATACATCCACAATCAAGTTTGTATTGAGCAAAGACATCTGCATGCTTGCAAAGTAATACCTGTAACTCACGTTGGTCTGCATGATTAGCCACTATTTTGTTTAAATCATACCCCTCAGGTTCAGAGTCCTCCACTGGAGATACCATGCCACACTTAGGTATGATTACTGGTGGGTCGTCCTTTGCCTGTTCTACAGTGAGATACAACAATTGGTTACCCAAATCAAGAACACATTTCTGTTTGTATAGGAAATCAGTTTCCAATAGACAATTCCCTGGGTCCTAATTTCATCAATGCAAAGGTATGAACCTTTCTTAAGTAACCTACCTGTACTGCAGTGGATATAGGAAGTGTGGTAACAACCTGATTACTTGCAAAATTTGCAAGTGTTTTTGTACGTCCTGATGACAGAGACGAGGATCTAGGATCCTTAACATGGATGATAGTAATTCCTGCCTCAGGATCTATAATAAAATTTCTGTGGCGGCCCCCTTCCACTGCAGATACTGTGGGTCTCCCGCTTGCATCCCTGCCTAAAGGAGCTATGACTACGCTTGGGGCCAATTGGCATTACGCTGAGTAATTTGTAGAGTATGCAGACAAATAATCTACAGATTTTCCTACTATTTCTCTGGAGGCTGTCCACCGGAGAGAAGGAAATGAGTTAACGGAGACCACCAGATGGTTTGATGGTGCCGGGCCTTGGCTTCCCATTATTAGCTCATTCACGTGGGTTTGGAGTTTCTGGATATCCCGTTGTTGAGACTTAAGCATCTGCTTAAACATCATTACAACTGAGTCCTCATTTTTGACTTGGGTCTCTGCAGGCGTGAATTGTTCTGTGCGGCACTTGAAAAGAAAGGAACATGGTCCCGGGCCCTACATGGGATCCAAACGCATAACCCTGTTGAGGGGCTGTCACGGTTCCTTCCCCACTCTGAACTCTAGGGTACAGATGTGGGGACCTGCATGAAAGAGCCCCTAAGCTTATTCTTACCAGTTTAGGTTAAAAACTTCCTCAAGGTACAAACTTTGCCTTGTTCTTGAACCCTGTGCTGCCACCACCAAGCGTGTTAAACAAAGAACAGGGGAAGAGCCCACTAGAAGACATCTTCCCCCCAATATGTCCACCCAAGGCTCTACACCCCCTTTCCTGGCGAAGGCTTGATAAAAATCCTCACCAATTTGCATAGGTGAACACAGACCCAAACCCTTGGATCTTAAGAACAATGAGAAAAACATTCAGTTCTTGAAAAGAAAAATTTTAATAGACGAAACAGTAAAAAAGAATCACCTCTGTAAAATCAGGATGGTAAATACCTTACAGGGTAATTAGATTCAAAACATAGAGAATCCCTCTAGGCAAAACCTTAAGTTACAAAAAGACACAAAAACATGAATATACGTTCCATTAAGCACAGCTTATTTTATCTGCCATTTAAATAAAACAGAATCTAACGCCTATCTATCTAGATTACTTACTAAATTCTAAGACTCCATTCCTGTTCTGTCCCCGGCAAAAGCATCACACAGACAGACTCAGACCCTTTGTTTTTCCCCCCCTCCAGCTTTGAAAGTATCTTGTCTTCTTATTGATCATTGTGGTCAGGTTCCAGTGAGGTTATCCTAGCTTCTTAACCCTTTACGGGTGAAAGGGTTTTTCCTCTGGCCAGGAGGGATTTTAAAGGTGTTTACCATTCCCTTTATATTTATGACAAGTACTGACACCAAAAGTCCCCCACACAACTCTGTGTGAGTTTAGGAATCACGCAATTAAGAACAAGATAGTTTAGGTGACCAAACATATACAGACACATTTTCAAGAATAATCTTTGAGTGTGAATGCCACTGTTATTGGAATCTCAGTGTAAAAGGCCTTGGGACTTATTTTCCAAAGTGCTGAGTACTTATAGCTCCCGTTGACTTCAGCTGGAGTAGTGGAACCTTTTATTTCTGGAAATCAGGAAGGAGGGGACTGAAGTTGGGCACCCATAAACAGAGGCTACTAAAATCACTGGCCATTTCTGAATCTTTTGGGCACGGTGAATTACACAGTGAATACCCGAAGCACCAATCACCTCACAGTACATCCACACTGCAGTGTAAGCCCAGGGTTCAAACTTATGCTCAAGTCAAGCTTCCTTCCATCTACACACAAATTGCACTAACCAAGGGCTCAAACCCAGGGTCCGAGCACTCCACAGCGATAGAAGGTCTGAGCCTGAGTCAAGATGAGACCCATGGTTCAAGCCCTTTATTGGTTTGCAGTGTAGACACAGCCAGACTGGACTCATGCTCAGGGAATCTGCCAAAAGCGTCCCGCAGGCTGAGTTTCTTTGTCTGATGATTCTATGAGGAATGATAGTCATTGTCCTGTCCATTGCAACAATCCCTAACCTGGGGTTACAAATGAGTGTAAAAAAACAGGAGTACTTGTGGCACCTTAGAGACTAACTAATTTATTAGAGCATAAGCTTTCATGGGCTACGCCCACTTCATCAGATGCATTGAATGGAGCATATAGTAAGAAGATATATATATATACATACAGAGAAGGTGGAAGTTGCCATACAAACTGTAAGAGGCTAAATAAGATGAGCTATTGTCAGCAGGAGAAAAAAAACTTTTGTAGTTATAATCAAGATGGCCCATTTAGACAGTTGACAAGAAGGTGTGAGGATACTTAACATGGGGAAATAGTTTCAACATGTGTAATGACCCAGCCACTCCCAGTCTCTATTCAAACCCAAGTTAATGGTATCTAGTTTGCATATTAATTCAAGCTCAGCAGTTTCTCGTTGGAGCCTGTTTTTGAAGCTTTTCTGTAGCAGAATTGCCACCCTTAAGTCTTTTACTGAGTGGCCGGAGAGGTTGAAGTGTTCTCCCACCAGTTTTTGAATGCAATGATTCCTGATGTCAGATGAGTGTAGATTCTCAAACCCGAGGTTCACAAACTCAGGGTCTGCTAACGCGAGTTCTGCTAGCCCAGGGCTTACACTGCAGTGTAGACATGTCCTCAGAGAGCTAGTGAGTCACTGTGGTATGTGTGGGTGTTCAGCGCAATGGGGCTCTGGTCTCAGTTTGCACCTCCAATCGCTACTGTAAAAGTAATAATAATATTGAGCTATGGGCAAGCTTCAACCACATGCCAGGCTCCTTCAAGGCTCCTTTGATTGTATACGTCTGACCTGGCAGAGCTCCCTCAGGAATGGAGAGATTGAAAAGGTCTGAGGAATCACAACCTAACCCCTAGGCCTGCTGCCTTTTAGACAGACCCATGACACCCTGTCAAACATTTCCCCTCTTTTTCATGCAATTTGCTCCCTTCTGTCTCCGACTGCTGCCACCCCGTTTCTGCCCTCACCGAAACAGAGTGGAGGTTTTATCTCGCTCCCCTGCCCAGAACACAGCTCAGACCCAGGGCAGAGGGAAAAGCAATTCTCAAGGCTGGGGAGCCTGCTGGGTGGCCTACAGAAGCAGCTGTATCCTAGAGCTGAGAACTGTGCAGGTTGACTGTGTGTTGTGTGAAGAAATACTTCCTTTTACTGTTTTAAACCTGCTGCCTAGTAATTTCATTTGGTGTCCCCTAGTTCTTGTGTTACGAGAAGTAGTAAACAGTACTTCCTTCTCTACTTTCTCTGCACCAGTCATGATTTTATAGACCTCAATCGTGTCTCCCCTTAGCCGTCTCTTTTCAAGCTGAAAAGCCCCAGTCTCGTAAATCTTTCCTCATACGGAAGCCGTTCCATGTCCCTAATCACTTTTTTGCTCTTTTCTGAAACTTTTCGAAATCCAATATATCTTTTTTTGAGATAGGGCGACTACATCTGCACACAGTATTCAAGATGTGGGCATACCATGGATTTATATAGAGGCAAGATGATATTTTTCTGTCCTACTATCTATCCCTTTCTTAATTATTTCCAGTATTCTGTTTGCTTTTTGACTGCCACTGCACATTAAGTGGATGTTTTCAGAGAACTATCCACAATGACTCCAAGATCTCTTTCTTGAGTGGTAACAGATAATTTAGACCCCATCACTCTCGTGTGTAACAGTGTGGCGGAGAGCATGACTTGGTCCCCGGCATGCAGCATCCCTGCTCCAGCAATGGTACCTCCATGTTCCATCCTCTTTGCCAGCCCAGGATGCTACTTGCCATGTACGATGCTGGTTTTCCAATTTATTTGAACTCTGGGAGCATGACCTTGTGTCTTTGAAACTTCACAGCCCAATTACATGTGACTTATGGATGGTTCTGAACAGCCGCCTTCTGACCAGGTTGGAGTCTAGAACTTGAAATACCAGGAAAGCAGGTGGGTTCACAAATTCAGGGTTCCCCTTTGGCCCTGTGCTAGAGCAGTCTCCTCCCAACCCCCACTCCTCCCCTGCTCATGACCCCCTCCCCAATACCCCCTGGTGGCCTGAGTGGTTCTGCAGCACCCTGCCATCCATCTCTCCCTCCTCCAGGTTCCACAGCTGCACTCACAACAGATCAGTCTTGCAGGCCCTTCCAGCTGGGTTTTATTTATTTTCCAAGAGACAACAAACCAAAAGGAGAAGAACAGCATAAGGCAATTTTGCTGCTCGCCTTAGTCTCTGCTCTCGGGGTCTTTCCTCCAAGGTTATTGCCAACTCTTCTGTCTCTAGCCATCCTTGCTGCTCCTTCCTTTCTCTGCAGCTCCTGCAACTCTCTCAGACACTTTCTCTTGTGCTACTTGCTGATCAGTAAGAGAATCCGCTGATCCGTGTTCCGGTGGGCCTTCTTAGCGGCTAGGGTTGGCTGAGCTAAGGCCTCCAGTCCTTAAAATGCCAAGCCACCCCATTACAGGGCTATTTACAGGGACAGGCCATAATCAACAATCTAGTCCTTTTCTACATCACCTCCCTCCCTTTCTGCTTTACCAGTACAGCTAGCACCAATACCATGTGTGTTTCTTTCTCCCATTCCATTCTTCGTGTGTTTCCATATTGTTCCCTCTGCATGGAACATCCTCACCACACAACTTCCCCAATGCACCACCCTTTCTTTAATAATAATAATAATAATAAATGACTGTTCATCAAAAGAAAGAGAGAAAGAAAGAAATTCCCAGTCCTTACACATACTGCTTTCTTTGTATGTGTCCGTCTTCCTTTGATCGTAATGTCTTTGTATTAGGGAGTGTTTTTACCTTTTCTGTCTTGTAAAGCACACACTATTGACACTGAAGAGACAAATAATAGATATGTCATAAACAAAAAAATACCCTTTGTCATAAAGGTTGGTCTCCCCACTAAAGTAAGACATAAAAATTAGAAAATACACAAAGGATTAAAAGGTTTCAAAGTCAAGCACTCTCAAGTTAGGAAATACCAGAATGAGCATTGCCCAGGCAATATTAACTCTGCAATAAATGAGGCAGGGATCCTTCAGACAACAGACTTCTTCAATTCACAGCCACAGAGCAGAAAATCCTGTGCACTGAATAAGGCAGGGGTCCTGTGGAAAAAAAAAATAATATGGGATCATGTAATTAAAGTCTACAACATCATGCAAATGCCCTGGCACCCTTAATTCAGTCCTCTTGTGCAACATTCATTTGGACATTTGCTAACCTGAGAATGCTAAACTTTGTAACCTTTTAATCCTTTAAAAAACCTTAACTTTGCATTTCCTAATTATTTTATAGTTTAGTTTATTGATGAAAGCAAACTTAAGTAACATTAAATGAAGGGTTTTTTGTTTGTTAATTTGCTTAGTTTTTTTAAGAGAAAGAAAATCTATTATATATGTGCTGTTTAAACAGTGAAGCTCTTACTCATGTGTTGTTTTCATTATATATTTTATTAAAATTGTTATCTTTGTGAAGGTCTTTTTTTTCACCACTCAGTCCTGTGTTGATCAGAGTATTAAAAGTAATTAAATTAAACTGTTCTAAAACAAAACTCATTTTATGCAACTTCAGTTTCAGTGAAAGTTCTAAGCTATAACCCTGAATGTGTAAGAAGCAGATAAACAATATCCAAGAAAAAGAACATGAATTTTGCATCTTATTTTCACCTAGCCCTTACTAAGGAAAGTAGCAAACAATTGCTCTTTGAGAAGAAACATTGTATCGTACCACAGTACAAACCCAAATGAGCCCAGCAGGAGGCTGTCCTGCTTATTCAAATATGGTCCTGTTTCATTATGAACGTCCTTTCTGTGACGATGTTCTGGTAAGAAGGGGGCAAGCAGTTGTCAAAGGTAGCTGTTGCCATGGCAGCCAGGGGGCTAGTCCTTCTCCCCAAGTATGACAAGGAGCTGGAGGCAGGGAGTGCTGAGTGGTGGGTTATCTCTGATGTCACAATGCTACTGCTCAGGCAGCACCAGTGGGCAGCAAATGTGCAGTGTGTGTGTGTGGGTGGGTGGGGGGGGAAATAGGCTATCCCAGTGCTCCTGTTTCCCCAAATTTCCTAAAGAAACCAACAACATAACACTGAATACACGTTAGTGATTGTTCCACACACATGCTAATTAGTAGCTGAAATTTGATTCAAATCCCGCATGGCATGTTTAGAAACCAGTGTTCCAAAACAAGGAGAGACCTTGTAAAACAGAAAATTTGGATGCTCTGGTGTATTTGTGGTTGTGTTTAAATTGAATACTGTGACTTTAAATTTTGGGCATGGTTCCTGGACCTGCTTACATGCTAGGGAGCTCAGTAGGGAAGCACACTGACTGCTACTAAGCCCAGATTGTCAGCAGGAACCCAGTGAATTGTGCCTCTCTGTGAAAGGGAGAAGCTCCCTCTGATTTTGGGGTTCTTATGTGTTATTGTTCTGGCTCTTAAGAAAAAAATTAGTGAGACATTGCAAACTTCCAGCAAGAGTAATTTATGTTTTCTCTAACTTCTCTGCCTGTGTGCCACAAAACATAAAAGACACAATCTCATAAAAAAAATTAAATAAAATTCTGAAGCCAAAATTCCTTTTGAAACAAAAAAATTGAAAGTTTTCCGGGAGAACAATCTTTTCAGTTGGGAAATGTTGATTCCTTGAAATTGACACATTCCTTGGGAACACATCCGTCTCAGGGACATTTTGTGTGAAGGAAGTGAGGTGTTTCCATAAGATCAACCTTAACAGAATGAAATGGTTCAACCAGCTTTAGTCAGTTTCCATAACAGGGCTCAATTATTGCTTGTTGCTATGGCACCACTGTGTGGTGCATTCATTCATTTTTACACAATTAATGAGGATGTGGTTTATAAAACTGAATAATATCTACCCCTTTAGTTTGTTAAACTATTTCCCCTAGTTCTCAATTTCTTGCATATTGTGCCTGGTGTGATTTCTCCTGCTGTTATATTTTTTTCTGTTGTTCAATAAATTAATAAATAAATGCACAAATTCATAGACTTTAAGACCAGAAGGGACCATTAGATCATCCAATGTGACTTCCTTTATAACACGGGCATATAATTCCATCCCAGTCCAGCATAAGCATGGGCAGCATGAAGAGCCAGGCATGCCCAGGAGCCAGTGTGCAGAAGCAGGAGGCCTGCAGGTTGCTCAGCACCATGCGGCAGGTATCTTACACCTGCTCCCTGCCAGGCACTGCTGTGCCCCCCTGCATCCTGGGCTGTGGGTGCACATAGACACCGAGGCCTTAGGGTGACCTCCAGGGCTGAGGGGATGTGGGGTGGGGGAACCTTCCACCCCCTCCCTCAGGTAGTGGGGAGGCCCAGAGAGTATCAGTTAGACACAATAGATCCCACTGTTCCACATTCTTATGGGAATGCTTATATTTATCATGTGAGTAATCTCATTGACTTCACTGGGACTCCTCATTTGAGTAAAGTTAAGCATGTAAATAAGTGTTTGTAGGATCAGGTCCTTAGTCTGAATAATGTCCAGCTGACGCTGATCATTCCTGGACCAAATCAGGACAATGACTATCATTCCTCATAGAATCATAGGACTGAAAGGAACCTCAAGAGGTCAATCTAGTCCAGTTACCTGCACTCATAGCAGGGCCAAGCACCATCTAGACCATCCCTGGCAGGGATGGGAGATTACACCCAAGACTCCTTTTCTGGGTCCTGAGAGAAAGAGACTTTGAGGAGAACAGACGGAAGAACAGATAGAGGCTACCGGAGCAAGCTTCGCCATCCTGGCCATCACCCACACCATTTCCTGGGATCATGGGTCTTAGTTATCCTGATCATAAGAGACATCCTGGTCAATTAGACTAGAATGGGTGTCCTTGAGGGATCATGGTGCGGCAATACGGGTGCAGTTGTCCTGAACTTATATGCATCCGATGAAGTGAGCTGTAGCTCACGAAAGCTTATTCTCAAATAAATTGGTTAGTCTCTAAGGTGCCACAAGTCCTTTTCTTTTTGAGTCATATAGTGACACCTTTATGTTCCCTACCCTCCTTTTCCACGGGGGTCATAACAACAAATTACAGAAATACCAACATTTTATCGACTCCCAAAGCACCTTATCCTTATTATCAGAGTCATTATGGGCCTCCTCTTGTCCCTGTTTAAGTCAATTGGAGTTTTGCTGTTGCTTTCAATGAGACCACGCTAAGGTGTTACTCAGAGTTTCCCCAACATTTTTGAGCCTCTGTTTACCTTTGAATATTTGTGCTACTGAGGTGTTGAATATACATTTAGGAGCTCAGCTTGTCAGCCTGGGGACTGCCCAGTATTTGCTGCTATGCCTGTAGGTGAATGGGCTCGTTTATTATGAATTAGAGGTGGCCAGAAAATGGAATTTCCAACTCATTAAAAAAAAGTGGTTGTGGAGAAATTTCCTCCCTGAACCAGGACAAAAAGTCAAAACTGTGGAACTGGTTTATAGGACTAAAATTCAGAAATGCCGAAACATTCCAGCTGCTGAAGGGCAGAAACATTTTGGTGGCTGGCTGGGTTGCCCTTTCCGCTAGGCAGCCCAGCGGGTGAACAGGCAGGAAGTTGTGAAGTCCGGGAGTGGAGCAGCTCACAACCCCACCGGGCAGCAGGGCAGGGAGGACTGGGGAATGTAAAAGCCTGGAAGTCTACCAAGTGGGCAGAAGGGGAAGCCAGAAGCCTGAAGAACTGGGCAAACTGGCACCTAGGGAGCCAGGCAACCTGGGCTCCTGGGGAACTTGCTTCCTGGGAAACTGAACAGTTGGAGAGTTGGCTGTTCAGACAGCCAGAGGAACTGGCTTGGAACCTGATGGGTAGACTGGAGACACCCCTCATCCCCCAGACTGGAAACTCATCACCCGAGATGCCAGAGATCATCAAGTGAGTCTAAGAACCTGGGGATCCAGCCAGCTGTGGAATCGAACTCACATGGGAACCTGGAGACCTCTGTTCCCTGGGACCTTTGCCTGCCCATGTGGCAGACTGCCAGGCTGAACCATCCCAGTGCTCCCTGGCTCTCCCAGCTATGCAGCTACCCCTCTCCCCACCAGGAGGACAACTGGGCTGTCCTGCTGCCTGCCTCTTCCCTGCCCGCCTGGTGGACAGACAGCAAACTGGGCAGCCAGAGAAGCAGAGCATCTCAGCTGCCTACCAGGTGGCAGATGGGGAGCTGTGCAGGCTGGAGAGAAGGGGAGACTGGAAGTTTAACGACTGGCAGCAAGGGGAATCTGAGAGCCAGGCAGCCTGGGTGTCTGAGACCCTGGGGAGCATGAGGAGTCTGGAATCCAGGCAGGGGGAATGGTGGCAGCTGGGAGAGCTGGAGATCCCAGGGAGCAGGGAAACCAGGCAGCCACCTAGGGGGTCTATGGAGAGAGGGGCAGTCTAGGGGAAGCACCCAGGAAGGGGACCCTGGAGAGTGGGAAGCCTGGGAACCGGGCATTGTAGCTGCCCCTCAGGTGAGCAGCTGTGCACAGGGACCTGACTGGTTTCCATTCAAAGGACTGACATAAGCAACATGGTTCCGTGCAGTGTTTTGATCCCATTACAGATGGAGATTTATTCCACTGGAAACTTTTTGACCTGCTCTATTCATGAACCTCTTGTTTCATTTGCTTGTACCTTTCTCTGCTATTATCTTGTGAGCTCCAGGCTTGACCCCGCTCTCTCTTTCACCAGTGAGAATGAAGTGTCTCTCCACTGAAGTCCACGGAGTTGCACTGGCAAGAACAAGGTCAGAATCCGCTCTCAATCTCCATACGATTCCTTCAAGTCCCTCCATAAAACCCACCTCTCTTGCAAAGGCTGCAGAAAACTGCCAATTGATAATGACAGGCAGGGTGTGAGCTGTTCCTACTGCATTTGCTACTGCTGATTGACTTACTGCAGCTATGAACCATACTCACAGAGACAAGGTGGGTGAGGTAATATCCTGTATTGGACCAAGTTCTGTAGGTGAGAGAGACAAATGTCTGAGATACACAGAGCCCTTCCTCAGGCCTGGGAAAGGTACACTGAGTGTCACCGTTAAATGCCAGGTGGAACAGATTCCTTGGTGTGAATAGCTAGCACATATTGTAATGGACTATTCAAGTACCTTTCCCAGACCTGAAGAAGAGCTCTGTTTGGCTTGAAAACTTGTATCTCTGGTTCCAAAGGAAGATAGTAAACCACCCACCTTTTCTCTCTAATATCCTGGGGCCAACATGGCCAGAACTACACTGCATACAGCCCTGCTCTAAGACAGTCTGTATTAAAACATCCTGTCATTGTTACTCCCCCTTCCTTCCCGCTAGCTCATGGACTCATAGATTTCATGGCCAGAAGGAACCACTGGGATCATCCAGTCTGACCTCTTGTATAACACAGGCCAGAGAACTTCCCCCCGCTCTCCAACGTCTGCGTGTGAGTCAAGTGCCAGATTAAGTCCACGCTTTTTTGCTCCAAAGTAACTCAAAAGTGGTTGAAGTTTAAAACAAAATGGTGTCAGGTGTTTCTTGTGCTCGGTTGCAAATGACAAGGCAAGATGCAAGGCCAGGCGATATTCGGGCTCAGTAATTTTAGTCTAAATATTTTCCTCTTTGTAATCTTAAACTCACGGAACAGAACGTGCTGGAACACAAAGCTGCACTGGGCTGACCAAACATGCAGACTGTGAAGACATCCTGCGTTGACTTTATCAAGTACATTAGTGTGACGCATCCTTACGTACACAGGAGCCTTTAAGGATTGTGACATCACACAGAGCCTAGGTAATGAAAATATGCTGTCCAAACAATGTGAGTTGTGTCTTTGTTCTTAGCACAAGTATTGCTATCAAAAAGAAAAGGAGGACTTGTGGCACCTTAGAGACTAACAAATTTATTTGAGCATAAGCTTTCGTGAGCTCCAGCTCACTTCATCGGATCACTTATGCTCAAATAAATTGGTTAGTCTCTAAGGTGCCACCAGTACTCCTCTTCTTTTTGCGAATACAGACTAACACGGCTGCTACTCAGAAACCTAACAAAAAAACAGTTACAGTCCGAGTATCTCCTCTTCATATCATCTGCTGAATTAACCAATACAGTTCAAAGGGCAGTGGAACAAACAGGGTGAGGTGCCTATATTGCAGAAATTACATATCAATGTATAAAGGAGAAGCTGTAACACTGTTACTGGACAGTATTTTTCAAGGGAAATGAGACAGATAATGAAGAAAGCTGCCAAGTTCCATTTCCTTCTTCTTTTCTCCTGTAAATCCCATGATGACAGAAATTTCTGGACATTGACTTAATGAGTGAGAACTAGCTCATATTTGCACTCCAGTACTGATCAGTAAAAACCAGTCCCCACATTTACATACAGCGAGAAATAGTTTTTTGGTATACTGTCCTCCTCAGGGCGTCCTTCACCTCCTTGTTCCTCAGGCTGTAGATCAGGGGGTTCAGCATGGGGATCACAAGGGTATAGAACACAGCCACCGTTTTCTCCCAGTCCACTGAGCTTCCAGATGAGGGTCTTAAATATGTAAAGATCAGGGTCCCATATAAGATGGAAACGGCAGTCAGGTGGGAAGCACAGGTGGAGAAGGCTTTGTGCCTTCCTGCAGTGGAGCGGATCCTCAGGATGGCAAAGATGATGTAAATGTAGGAGATGAGGATGATGAGAATGGTGCCTATCGTTTCTATGGCTGCAAAGGTGAAATGCACTAGCTTATTTATGCGAAAGTCAGAGCAGGAGATTTCTTGGAGTGGGCGAATATCACAGAAGAAATGATCGAGGACGTTGGAGTGGCCGAAGGACAGACTGAATACAGTACACGTATGCACAATGGCATTGACACAGGCGCACAGGTAAGAGCCAGCTACCAGCTGGAAGCAGACTGTCTTGGACATGATGACATTATAAAGCAATGGCTTGCAGATGGCCATGAAGCGATCATAGGCCATCACAGCCAGGAGGCAAAGCTCATTGTTTGCACAGAAGGAGAAAAGGAAAAACTGAACCACACACCCAGGGAAAGAAATGTCTTTACTCTTCACTAGGGAACTGACCATCGCCTTGGGGGCAATCACAGAGGAGTAGACAACATCTAAGAGTGACAAATGGCTGAGGAAAAAGTACATGGAGCTGTGGAGTTGGGAGTCAACCCTAATCAGCAGAATCATCCCGACGTTCCCCACCAGGGTGCAGAAATAAACGGCGAAGAAGAACACAAAGACGATGTTTTGCAGCTTTGAACTGTCTGTTATTCCCCGAAAAATGAAGCCAGTCACTGTGGTGCAGTTCCCAGGAGCCATTTCTCCTGTCACTGTTGTCTGTGCCAAAGAAGAGGCAGGGGAGGGGACAGTAGCAATGGGTACCACAAAAATAAATCTGATGTACAGTGGAGACTCGTGTTATCTGTTAAGAGATGCCTAAATGGAAATTTAATTTAGTCATAGATTCCAAAGCCCAAAGGAACCATTTTGATGATCTAGTCCAGTGGGTTTTTTTTTCATTTGCAGACCAATCAGAAATTCTGAATTGAGATAGAAATCTAAGACATAATCTGTGGACCCCTAGGAATCCACGGGCCACAGATCAAAGACCAGTGTTCTATGGTAACAACAACCTTTTGAGGACCCCTTAGATATAGTCTGTGGATCCCAAGGTGTTCGCAGACAACTAGTTGAAAATCCCCATCTCATCTGATTTCTTGTATAACACAGGTCAAATTTTTTTTCAATATTTTTCATTGTCAACTAGACCATATCTTTTAAATAAATCATCCAATCTTGATTTAAAAATTGTCCATGAAGTATCCACCATGACCCTTGGTAAATCATTCCAAGGGTTAATTAACCTCACTGTTAGTAGAGGCCTACTATGTAGAGCTGGTCAAAATTCCCACCAACCCCGGTGGAAATTTTTGAGCTTTCAGGAGCAAAGCCCCATATCTGAAGTGTTTTGGCACTGGTATATTTTGGCTGAAATCTGAAGTATTTTGGTTTTGAAAAGGAGCAACTGGGAGATGTAGTTGAACCAGAAAGACTGGCCTATAAAGGAGAATAGGAGCATCAGGATCTTAAGCTTTTAATTTCAGCTCCTATTTTTTTTTTTCAGATTTGCCCAGCTATGGGTATGAACAAGGTCACCAGTAACAAAGTTCTTGCATTTCTCCATGAGACAAAAAAACACCAAAGATAGGAATCAAAGTTTCCATATGGAAATGGAATCATAACGTCACACTCGTCCTGAAGGTCTATTTCCTACTGATGTGGCTATTTTGGTACTAGATTTACAGAATTCTTTACCTTATCAATGTGAAAAATTAAAATGCGCACACACACACACTTTTCAATTGTCCTGTATGGACGAATCACATTTCCTCATAAAAGGAAACCAAAAGAAAACATCAAAGAGAAAAAAAATAGATTAAACAGACCTCTGAAAAATAAAATGTGTTTTCCACAAAATGTAATTTTAATGTATTGTTATATCCTTTATCATTTCCAGGTTTCAGAACTGATCTGAAAACATCATCAACTCTTACCTTGTTATAACAAAGCAATGTCCAGAACACATTCATATGCCATCTTCCCTCTTAACTGTGATGAAATGTGGGACAGAAAATAAAGTAGTTAACGAATCATTTTAAGGTAGAAAGAGCCAAAGTTGCTAGTAAAAAAAAATCTAATTTCTGAGTGAATGACACTAATACCATGGATATTTGGAGAAACTGAACTGAAAGACAATGGCAAAGCAGAAGAATAACTTAAATAAAAAGAGGTTTGCATTTTGGAATTTCAAAAGTTTGCTTGCTCAGAAGCGATTGACAATTGCCAATATATTTTCCAAGTCAGCATTTTTGAAATGCCAACCGCAAACAATGCAAAGTTTGCAATTGCAAATATAACTTTCTTATCATGAAAATAAAAGGCCAGACATCACCACAGCCACCTGATCTTTGGCAAGGATGTGCATGGAGTGGTAGATTTAAGCCTCATATTAGCACTCTAGCGCCTTTCCAGAATTAAAAAAGAGTTAGGAGCCCTGCTATTTAGAACAAGTCAATTAAAACCACAAACTTGGAATAAACAGTGATAAAATTCAGTAAACAGCATTCTTGTTGAAATGAATAAGTTATATTCACAATGGTCCACTGTATATTAACTGAGGAGATATGAATGAACAGCAAAGTTAAGCATTGGGAGATGAATTAAAACTATGGGTGAGACACTCTTGCCTGCTCTACCTCATTGCACAGCCTAAAACTGGAGTTCTGTAGTGGGGAATCAGAGGCAGCAAGTGAGTTTGGAAAAGCTTCCACCTCAAGAGGAAATGACCCTGTTGATTACTAAGTAAAACATCTCTCTTGCTCTCCCCCATGATCACATGCAGTATCTTGTCATCCTGTACAACCTACGGCTACAAATCTCTATAATTTCCCTTGAGTGAGTGAAGACAATAGAAGGACCAGCCTGTCCTTCTCAGAAGTAATTTCTTTAGCAGAGACATAAGGCAGCTTCATAGAGAATACCCACTGATCTCCACCTCGAGGGGCACAATGAGACACTTTGGTGGTAGGAAGTGCAGATCAAACGGCATTAAGAAAGGTGGTTCCGTTAGAAGCTAGGTGGGTCCAGATGTGCCTGTTTCTTCTTCCACTGCATGCTAAGAAGAAACTCTGAACTATACAAGAGATATTTCATCTCATTATCAGTGTGTATCCACCTGGAGCCCATGAGCCCTTCCATGGGGGCCGAGAATGGTGCATTGGGGAAGCCAGTGCTGCCCATTCCACACTGCACCATCTTTATTCACAACCTTCTCTCTCTAGGGCTGTCGACTGGGAATATTTCACCAGCACTAAACCCACTCTGGGAAATCTTAAATGAAAATGTTTGATATTCAAATAAATGAAACACATGTTTAGAAAAAAAAACCCTCCATTAAACAAGATTCTTTGAAACCAAGGGGTAATTTTAAACAGACTATATTCATTTGCATTTGCACAGTGTATGAAATCATTTAACTCATTAAAGCACAATGGGCCAGATACTTGGTTGGCATAAATCACCATAGCTCTGCTGATGCTGATGTATCCGTGACAACTGACACCAGATGATGATCTATCCTGATATTCCCAAACACTGATGCAGCATTCAGAATAGTTTAGGCAGTTGGTCCCATTTGACTGCAAGTTATTTTGTGAGAGAAAATGAAGACAACATTTTGAGGTCAAAAACATCAGCATTTTGAGTCCAGAAAAACAATCTTTTCTCTTGGTCAACTGAATGGATTTTGGAGCTTTCCCCGAGTATTAGAATGGAAAGAAAGACTCACCTTAGTCTTTGCCCCATAATGTTAAAACTTGTGGCAAGAGAGAGCTCTCGCTTTCTTGAACTCAAATGGACTGTGTAACGGGTAATTGGAGGCAGGGTTTATTTGTTCTGCTGACACGAGGGGACAGAATTCCTCAGAGCTCTGAATCTCAGGTCAGGCACAAGTGAGGGTGGGGAGTGTCATTAAAATACCAGTTATGTCTCCTGGCAGCAGGAGGTAGTTAGACACCAATATATGGTCTTCAAATGTTCTTCATGTTCCTGGACATGCTGATGCTTCTCTTTATCTTTCCCTCTGTTTTATGCAGTCCATAAATCTGAAAATCCACCCTAGCAAGAAGCACGTCCAATCACAAATACACTTAGAGGAGCACAGCAAGGTTTTAATCAATATCTGCCAGGATTATAGCTGTGAATACGGTGTCTTTCAAAGCAATGGGACTAGACGTCTGTATGTCACACAGCCAAAGGCATGGAGCATTCTGCTATTCAGCACTGAGAGAGAAGGAAATATTTGAAGCAGCAGCATCAGAGGGCCCAGAACTCCAGTAAAAAGTCAGGAAATGCACCTGCACACACCCATCTGATTCAGATCTAGATTGGGGGCTGTCAAGGGCCCTCAGCAAAGAGCCTGTCATGACACATGACATTGAGCTGAGCCCTGGCGGGATCCTTATCAGGCAGGATAACTAGGGTGATGCTGCAGCTGGAAACAGTGAAGATTCTGCCAGTGTCCCTGAAGGCCAGGATGTGACCTCAGATTGTATCAGGAGGACCAGTTTGGAGAAGATATCAGTGAAAAGCCTGAAGAGGGGGATGCGCTTGGCCAGACACTGGAAGTCCAGGCTGGTTACTGCAACTCTCCGTACCCTCCGTCCACCCCATTGTTTTCTGGATAAATGGTACTTTCAACACTGAGGACTTTGTAAGTTATGGCCAAATCATTTTCTGTCCTGGATAATATGCCCTGCAATCACAGAATCATAGAATATCAGGGTTGGAAGGGACCTCAGGAGGTCATCTAGTCCAACCCCCTGCTCAAAGCAGGATCAATCCCCAGTTTTTGCCCCAAATCCCAAAAGGCCCCCTCAAGGACTGAACTCACAACCCTGGGTTTAGCAGGCATTGAAACCACTTAGCTCTTCCTCCCCCCCTCCAAAGCTTTGTGTGTATCTGTGGTGTAGTGCATGACATTGGCACAGCCTCCTCTACCTTCCCCTCTGCTTGGCACAATCCAAAGTGGACACAGAGCACTGGGGGGAAAGGTTTCTGAAAAGCCAACTTGGCTATTTAGCCAGCAAGAGGGCTCCCAGCCATTCCCCTGCAGGAGATTGTTTCCCACGTCGAGAGTCTTTGGGGAGGGCAGAACCTGCCAGGTACTGAACACCCACAACCGCAATCAGTGAAATCAGTGGGAACTGAGGGCGACTCCTCCCTCCCAGCATTGGCACCTTGTGAACTTTCGCTGGGGACTGTCCAGGTGCTGCTCTTTCCCTGGCCTGGGAGGGAGCGGGGCCTGGAGGGAGGGAGGAAGCTGCTTGTCCAAACAAACAGAGAGCCTCACTGCTCTGAAAGGACGAGACTCCCCTGGTGTCACAGGGCCCCAGGGGTGAGGGGGAATGTTGGGAGCAGCCTGTGCTGTGAGCTGCTGCCAGTTGGTGAGGACGGCAGCCCCCATGCCCTGGGGTGGGATGTGTGGTGAGGAGGAATTGCATCAGCGGAGGGGAGGTGGGTAGGGGATCAGGCCGGCCCGTTAATGAGCGGCTGCCTTGAGCCCAGACTCATGGCTGCTCCCCACTCAGTCCCAGGATGCAGCGGCTGAAGCGGATGTTGAGGAGGAAGGCCGGGCAGGTGGCTCCAGAGCGAGTGGGAAGCAGTGGCCAGCTTTCCCAGGAGGAGAGCAACCCCTCTGTCCCCGCGGGCGGGGAAGAGGCATGTGGCCAGGCGAGGAGGAGGAGCTCCCTGGCTTTCTAGAGGAGGAGGAAGACACCAGCTCCCATAGCAGGCCCTGAGGCACCTTCAGAGCCCAAATGGAGGTGGCCCAGGGTGATGCTATGTGGGAGGGACCCAGGGGTCTGACAGCCCTGAGGCTGAAGGGTCCCTGTTTGCGCGTGAGGGGAGACCACGGGACAGGGGGAGGACAGGGGCATTGGGGATTAGTAACACCCTGTGCCCATTGGCTCAGCAAGGCACCAGGACTGAGCCACGGGAGCCCCACTGACACCAGTGGGGCTGGCCCAGCCACGCCCTGCGGCAGGGGATGCTGGGTGGAGTCGGGGGAGCTCCAGCCTCCCCCATGATGTTGGAGGGGCCTGACTGCCATGGGGCCCTGAGGCTGATGGGGCTCAGGGCGTCTTTGGGAAGGGCAGGTTGGGGCGCTCTCTGCCATGGGGTTCCTTGCAGAGGAGGGGGGAACTTGAAGCCTTCTCTTTCCACTGCATCCCCCCAGCAGCAGCAGGGATTATACTTTCTCCTTCCCTCCCTGGTGCAGAGACCCCCAGTGCCCAGCTGGAGGAGGTGGAGGAGGAGGATGTGTCCCCTGAATAAGCCACCATCAGGGTCATCCAGCAGCACCTCCAGGGCAGAGCTGAGGTACAAAAATCCCCCAGCTGCGCTGCCCCTGAGTCTGTCCTACCCCTTGTTCCATCCCCACCCATACAAGGGGGTCTTGTCCCAGAGAATCCATCACCCCCAATAGGAGGCACTTCTGGCACCCCAAAGTGGGGGTGTTCGTCCCACACAGGCCAAGGTGTCCACTCCCCGCAGACACTGTCCCAGTTACAACCCCGTCTGTGCAGGGCAACACTGGTTTCGGGAAGTGGGGCAGCTTTCCCTGTCCAACCCCATGGAGGTCCTGAGCCATGGAGCTGGTGTAGGTGGGGTGGGGAGGTCCCTACCTGACCGTCTCTCTCTCTCTCTCTCCCCACCCCACCCCAGCCGGCCACACTTTCCCAGAGCCGTCAGCGCAGTGCAATGTTGGGACCCTTCCGCCATCCGGAGTAGCAGTGGCGGGGAAGGGGTGGTGGGCAGAGTGAAGGAGCTGGGACTGTCAGCCAGAGCTCTGCATGGTTCCATTGAGCACTAACAGTGAGCACCAGGCCTGGCTGGGGACTGAGAGGCTGAAACCCCTGTGAGATGCAGGACATGAGCCTCTGAGGAAAGTCACTGGCTCCTTTCTAGGGAGACCCTGAGATACAGGAGGAGCCTCAGGGAATCAGCTCTTCTGTCCTAGGGACACGGCAGTTCCTGGAGGGATTGTCCTCATGGCCCCTCCATCCATCCTACCAAGGTCTCTGCAGCTGGGGTCTTGGGGTCCAGGGCATGTGCCTTGATTCTGATGGGCTGTTCATGGATCAGGGGTTCAGAGCAAATAGACAAGCCCCAAGGCTGAGCTTTGTCCCAGCCTGGAGAGACAATGACAGCTTGTGCCCAGCAAGACACAGGCAGTGTCATGAACCCCCTTTTCAAGCTCTGCGACCAGGGGTCAGCTATTCCCCCCTGAGCACAAGGTCTCCGCCCCATGGGGATGGGGAGAGGCTTGTTTGTAGAGCATGTACACCTGCCCGCTAACCCTTCTCCTCCTCCCGCAGCACGTCCATTTCTGGCTCCACTCCAGAAACACCCAGCAGAGAGCTAGGGCCATACAGAGCAGCGCTGCCCTGCTCTGATTTGCCACCTCCCTCCCCGGATTCGCTGCAGTTGAGCATTCACAGCCAGAAGAGAGACGATGGGAAACTCGCTTAGATGGCTGGCCACAGCAACAGCAGCCGTCTCATAAAGCTCCGCTCTTGATCTAGCCAACAGAGGCAGGACAAAGAGCCACACAGGGAGAGTCTGGGTTGCAAGTAGCACTGTGCTGTTTCTCAGTGGATTGTGCTGTCCTGACAGTCTATTTCCTGTAAAGTGCACATCCAGCCTCCCTGGGTGACCTCAATGGAAGTTAGGTGCTCTGTGCCCACAGGATCAACGCTCAGTATGCTCACGCAGCAACCTAGCATGCAAAAATGGATTGTGATAGATGCAATGGTCCAAATAGTTAAAAACCTGTCCTCCCTGTTTGTCCCTGCCATTTTCATGTTTCCAATTAAAGGAAGCCGGATATCTAGTGACTTGAGAGCCCCCTTGTTCCAGTCAGGCAGAAGATCAGCGCTAGCATGCGCACAAACCCTTATAGGGAAAAGATGGATTTTTAAGCTAAAGCCCTACCCCGTTCAGCCACGTTTTCACAACTTCACAGGTGAGGCAGTGTAAGAAATGGCTGTGCCTTTTGCTTAGGGTTTGACTCACTGTGGAATGGCACGTCACATTACCCAGTGTTGGAGAACTGTGGACTGACGGGCCTATTAGACTGCAAAGTGACCAGCAAATTAAACCGGAGGTGATCTTGTAAACATAAAGTATTCATATTAACTAAGAAGCCAACCCCTGCCCAAGTTCAGGTCTGCTTTGTGTTTAAAAACTAGGTAAAATCCAATGCATTCAGGCAAGCACGGAGCTGCTGCTTAAATCATCTAATCTGGGCTTTTCAAAGGAATTTTTGAAAGTTAGTTGTATTGATCCATTTGAAATTAAGTGAGAGATGGGCACCCACCTATCCATGGCATTCACCTGTTCCTCAGCAGCATGACAACTATGCACCTCACAACCTTGAATGAATTTAGCCTCACTACACCCCTGTGAGGTCAGGAATTATGACCATCTCCTTTCCACTAATGGGTAACTGAGGCACAACGAGAGAAAGCAAGTTGTGAAGGTAACTCAGGAAGTCTTTGCCAGAATCTGGGTCTACCAAATCCAGGAGTAGCACCTCAGCCATGGGAACATCCTTATGCCTGACTCCCTTACCCTCCTCTGAATATCCTCATCCTAGTTTAGGCTTTTTTCACTGCAGTTTCCTGTTCCTCCCATACATTAGTCATTGTCTTTAGACTTTAAAGACCTAAAAAGACGTCTGTGCCAGCTTTAGATGAGTAGAAACACAATCCACAACAAAACAGCAAAAGCAAGTGCCGTGGCCACCTCAGCCAACACAAAACACATCCGGACAAAAACGTACCCTCACTTGGTCTCCTGCAAAAGATGGAGAGCTTTTGTAATCAGGACTGGTGGAGCTAGATCTGGAGATGGTATCAACTGGAATAGCCGGAGGATCTGTAAATCAAGCACTTTAATACTTTGAGTGTCTATTTTGTTTTAAGTCTTTGACAAACAAAAAAAGACATGGAGAACAATCTATGCGCATAAATATTCTTTCAGTTCTCCTGGGATGTGTCTTCTGCTCAAACTGCCTCTCCTGGGCAACTTCTTGTTACTTTCTGATTCAGGCTACGTTTGCTCACCGATGGCCATGCATATTGGCTGGCCCTTTGGGGAGCTGTCTCCCAACCCCAGGACTCTACATATGCAAAAAATCCAGCTCCCTTTCTGGGGTTACCCTGTGTTGCCCCCTCCCAGCACGGAGTCCTTCCCTGCCCCCTTTTCCTCAAGGGCTGTGGTCTGTGCTCTCTGGGATAAGAACGGCTACTCTTTGATCAGAGAGACTTTTTCCCAGCAGTTTACCCTCCAGCCTGGGGGAAAATCCTGGCAAACTAAAGCTTGATTCCCAGGAGACTATTTAAAGGCCAGAGCATAGAACAAACTCTGGAAGTCTGTGACATCTTCACGTTCTCCCACTTGGTCATAACTCATTGCCATTCTGTACACAATGCAGTGAAAAGATTTTGTCCACACTGCAGTGTGTAGCTAGATGTGGAAGTGAAAGGCTCTGGCAGAGAGGAGGCAGTGACATAGAGTGACACTGCATTGCTAAAAACAGGAGTGTAGATGGAGGAGGCACTGGTTGGTCATGTGCAGAACCATGCAGGGTACATACCTTATGGGTTCAGGTGTGTCTTTACTCATCTAAGCAACGCCTCATCATCTACTCTGCTATTTATACTGGTGCTAGGAGGCATGCCAGGTCAGGGGCTTTACATGCCACCCTAAGGAGTGTGCAGTGTAGACATAGCCTTTGGGAGCAGCCTGCTTTGTCTCTCCCTCTTCTGTGGTTCTTGTATGTTATTGTTCTGAATTCTAAAGAAATAAAAGTGTTTATTGTTGCAACCTTCCGAAAGTGTATTTTAGGCTTTTATCTAACGTCTCTATTTGTATGCTGTGAACATCACACTGATTCCACCCAGTAGGGGTCAGGAGTATTGGTACATCATCCAGTTCACCACGAGAGTGGGCTGAGCACTTGGGAAGGTGGGGGTTACATGAAAGGTGTTTTATTTATTTAAAATAAAAATAGAGCCGACTGATACAATGCTATTCTACTCAGGATCTGATAGCATAGAACTTTGAAGTGATATAGCTGACTTTAGTGAATTGATATCATGCAATGCACATAGTGTGTTTTTGATAAACACCTAACACATCTGTGACCTGGAAGAGCCTTTACACTGTTACCGGTGAGGCTGCTGGCATGGAATTCTTGATTCCACCCCAGCATAGACCCCTTTTTCCTATCACCCTTCCCCATTCGTTACTCGGAAGGAAGTTATGCTAGATTTTCCCTGAGTAATAATCACTTTTCTACTTAGCACTTTCCTTACAGCACATTTCACATCCCTGTTCCTCAGGCTGTAGATCAGGGGGTTCAACATGGGGATCACTATCGTATAGAACACGGAGGCTATTTTATCTGTATCCAGTGAGTAGCTGGCGCTGGGTCGCAAATACATGAAGAAAATTGTCCCATGGAATAGAGTAACAGCTGTCAGGTGGGAGGCGCAGGTGGCGAATGCTTTACGCCTGCCCTGGGCAGAACAGATCCTCAGCACAGCAATTACAATAAGAATGTACGAGATGATGATGATCAGAAACGTGCTCATTTCAAACAAAGTGCCACAGGTAAAGAGTAGCCTCTCGTTGACAGAGACATCACTGCAGGAGAGTTTCAGGAGAGAGGTGAGATCACAGTAAAAGTTATTGATGACATTGGAATCACAAAAGGATAATCTCTGCAAACTGCTTGTGTTTATCAAAGAGTTAATCAAGCCCCAGAAATATGACCCAACAACCAGCTTTATGCAGACCCTCTTGGTCATGATGACCGTGTAGAGCAGCGGCTTGCAGATGGCAACATAACGATCATACGCCATCACAGCCAGGAGGAACATCTCAGTGGTGACAAACACAACAAAGAAGCCGTATTGTGTAAGGCACCCGCTATAAGAAATGTCTTTGGTCTCCACTAAGAAATTGACCAGCATATTGGGAGCAATGGTGGAGGAATAGCAGACATCTAGGAAAGACAAGTTGCTGAGGAAGAAGTACATGGGCGTGTGGAGTTGTGGGTCAATCTGAATTACCAAGATCATCCCTATATTCCCCAGCAGAGTGATGAGATATATGAGAAAAAACGTGACAAAGAGAGGGACCTGCAGCTCCAGACCATCTGTTAATCCAACGAGAATGAACTTGGTCACTGTGGTGTGATTGTCTCCAGTCATTTGTCTAACTTCCTTGTTATCTGCAAGGAAAAAGAATTAATCATAATGCTTATAGCAACTGATTTACATGTATACAGCACTCTAGGCAGACTCTGGACTTTTGAGTGCCCTGTCTCCCTGTGAGTGCTGGAAATAGCTGCAAGATCTTCATAGACTAGACAGTAGACAAATTAAAACACTCTGGAATGCATAGCAAAGTATGATCCTAATGTACATAGTGAATCTGTAACCACTGGTTAGTATGTGTTATGTGTGTCCCATTCACTGCCTGATTTACAGGCGATGTGCTTCTGTTATAGCCCATTGCTTCAATGGCTAGTTCTTTAGCCAAGTTGTAGACACTCCTGCTTTGCATTCTAGAGAGTCCCAGTTCAGTGCCTCTTGTTGGTTCACATGGTAACTGAGTGAATTACTGTACCATCATCAATTGCATAATCACATTGCATGCCTGAAATAGCATATTCTTATCAATAAATCTAAATCCTTCAATTGACAAGTTGTTAGAATCCATTGTGACTGCACAGTAGTTAATGCACTTACTCTCAAAATAACCCAGTGGTAGAGGGTGCAGAATTTGGCTGAGTGTCCCTTGAAACCATTCCCATGAAAAGTACGCTGCACTTCGTATGTAGACAACACTGAGCACGTGAAATATAACAGCACAGAGTACTAATGAAAATGAGCTTGCATGTAAAATGATTTAGAAACAAATTACTATGTGAACTGTTTCAAAGACTATGACACTATCAGTAGTGTTTTGTTAATACACTTTACTGTGAAGGGGACATTTTCAGTTAAGTAAAATAACATGGAAAAAGACCTAAAAAGTTCTTTTCAAAAACCACCCAATACCCCAGATCCACCCAAGACTTAGTTCTTTGGTAATTTCTATTGAAATAGGGAGGATCTGGGTTTCGTTATTTAGGGAGAAATAAATGGTTTGACACTGTGTTAAATTTTTAAAGGACATATTTTTAAATTCATTTTAACTCTGAAATTAATTAACAGATGCACTAGCAAATTCTCAGAAAATTCATTCTTTAGTCAGGGTGTAGTGCTGTCAATACGAGGAGGACATAGCTTAAATATGTCAAGAGGCAACAACTGGACACAGACAGATTAATAGGGGAGTACAAGGAAACAAGGAGTTAATATGGTCAGCCTGAAAGGCAGTGACCTCAGCACACCACACTGAATCTCTGCTTGAGTGGAAGCAAACTCAGCCTTATCTGTGGCACTACCTCCGTGCTATACAGTACAGACTTTGTACTTGGAGCCACATGGACATTTTTTTCAGTGTTGCAGAAAAGTTAGTTTGTCATTTAGTTCTGCTTTACTGGTTAGAAATATATCGATGATTTTCATGTCAGTTGCATATATGTCTATATTTTTCACTAAATCCTGATCTTATTAAAGACAAGCGGCAAAACTTTAATTGACTTCAGACTACATGAACTCTAATAATGCCTATGCAAAAGGGAAAGAGTTAAGATTGCACCTGTATGTTCAACTTTGCTGTTTCCTACCTCTTGTGTAACACTGGTAAAACTGTTTGTCATCTATGTAGCCCCTTCTTTGTTTAGGACCAGAATGTGATATACTGGTACCCATGTTAAATCCAACTTCCCCTAATGTTTCATGGGGAAAACAAAGGAAGCTAAACCCCAAATATTTGGGGTGGGACATTTTCAGTGTGGTGAAATTTGGAACCTAAAACCCTACAGATTTTAATAACATTTTTTCAATCCCAAAATATTTACATAGAGAGGAGGGGCACTGTTGTTTTGTTTTCCTAAAAATGGTGATGGTCATGGGGGAGGAGGGGGAGCTCCATGAAGTTTCCCACAAAATTTAAAATTTAATTATCATTCACAATTATGTAAATTAATTATAATTTAAAATTTCCAACCAGCTCTAATGCTGCTCCACGACTCACCAATGTAAATGAATGGTGCAATATGAAGATTAAGTTACTTCCCAACAAGAGAGAGTGGTCTCAGAATCTTGTCCATCATGAACAATTTCTGCAATGTATGCTTCCTATTATTTCAGCTTTCCGGGCTTCTAGCTACATTTCACTTTGGCTAACCAATAAATAAGATAAAATAGGGTTACACTAAAAAGAAGATACTTCTAGCTTAGGAAAATACAGTGGTTTACCCCATTATTTATCCCAGTTTGGTTCAAATATAGCCCTTTGAAACCTACCTGCTGATGAAAGCTGGCATTTACTGAAAGACATCAAAGTATTTGCATTAGTAAAAGGACAGAGTTTTAAGATGAAGTGTTTATTGTTAGCTTATAAAGCCAAGACGGATTCCCTGGAGTTTTCAGATCTCTTGATGACGGACTTACCCAATTAAGTAACTAAGACTCATGTAGCAGACAGACATTTTGGGTACAGAATAATGGCCCTGAGATATATTGTTCTGTTGGGAGTAGGGGTTCAAGAAGAGATTTTTACTCCTATGCCCACTATTTCTATTCCTGTTTTCTTTCACAAGGATAATTGATCTTCCACATTTGGGTGGAAGGAGGTCCAAAAGAAAGCTCCAATTTCTGATTCTATTCTATATAGACTTACATTACCATAATATCTGAGCATCTTTCTGCTGTGTATTGAGTGACATGTTTGTTCTCATCTCTTCTCCCCATTAGTCCTGGGGGAATTCTGCACCATTGAACAATGCACAATTCACACCGCATTGATATTCTGTGCAGAATTTCCTCCACACCCCTCTCCCACCCACAATTTGGCATTGCAGAGCGGCTGGCTGCCACTCGGGACCACTGGACCCAGCAGAGCCCAGCTCCCAGCTTGCACATAGAAGATACTACCAGGGTAGGGAGATGGAGATGAAAGGTTCCTGACACACCCTGAAAGAAGGAGGTGACATGCAGGAAATTCCATACAAGCACAGGACCCAGCTCAGGTTCATTCTCGCTCAGGATCCCTGGGCTTTGGAAAGGGAGGGGTGTGAGTGTCTGGGCTGGGAAGGCTGCAGCTGGGCTCTGGGGGACGATAGGGTGTGCAGGTGTCCCTTCTTTTGCGGTCAGCGACCTTTCTAAGTCAACTGTTGCGGCTATATATTTCATAAGCTTGACTATTGCAAATTTGTTCTGTCCCCAAACCACAATTTGTCAAGGACACTTGCACCAACTGCGTTTTCCCTTATTTGGCATATAATGTAACCTTTTAACAGTTGTTCTGCCTTATTTGGAATACAGCAAAACAAGCTTTCCTGTTATTGACAGGTTTGTTCTGTTGCGGTTAACGGTCTTTCCTAACTTCTAGCTGCTACGGTTCCATTTCTTAATCCGTGCTGTTGTAACTGCCCTACAATGGAATTTTCCTCACCCTCTTCTTATGCTCTGTATACACAGTTAGCTTGACCAAAATTTTAGGCCTATAAGTTTAGGCCTACTAGATTTTTCCTCCACATTCCCCCCTTTGGTGCCTTTCTTTGGCACCACTAATTGGGCCTAAACTTCCATAGCCATGAGCCTAATTTTTTTCATTCTCCTGTTCTTCTGCCCAAACTGTGCCATACATCTCATTTACAATCATTAGTGCCACCTGCTTTCTTGAATTGAGGTTGCCAGGTTTAGGGCTGGACAGGCAATGGTAAATACATCTTTTATAGTAACAATAACACAATCCTATGCTAAACAGCAGTAAAAGCAACAACATTCCCATGGTGATAATATGATGTGGTTGGGATTGTAGAATAGCTTTAGTTACAAAACACAATACATCAGTTTTGGTATACAAAGTAGACATTTTATAGGCAGTATAAAAGGCATTTTTTTCTGCTTGATATATATTTTGGAGCATGTGAATTTGTCCCTGTAATTTATGAATTTTCTTAAGTTCAGGTAAGATTGAAAGCAAATTTTGGAATCCATCAGGTACTAAAGCAGTCCAGTGAAAGGGTATCTGGAACCTGAGGGCTAATTGTAGAGTTTTATCTGCAGGCCAATAAATGATATGATTGCCTGCGACTGTGGTGAGATTAAAATGTGCATCATTCAGGATAGTGGTCTCAACATGTACACAACTATTATTAGCCTGGAAAAGCAGGTGTCCTGTCAGGGTAGTCCCGTGTCCCATACCCTCCCAACAAATGTTGTCATGGACAGCAACAACCTCTCCTGGTTTTAGTTTACATACACACTGAAGTTGGGGGGGTTCCAATGGTGGGAGTGTCCATTGGCTTCCAATCTCTACCCAAATGTCAGGCGTTACACCAGGAGCACTGACTACAAATCGGTTGGGCATACCAGGTAGTTTAAGTTCCCAAATGTCTCGGTGAATTATCCAATCCCACATGCATCCTCCCCACGGACCTGGGAGGATTCGGTAGGTGGGAGTCCATACCCCTCCGACTGGCCTGTATGGTTGGAAGGAGCACTGTGAATGTCTACATTTCCACTCAGAAAAATTCCAAGTATGTCTCCACGGCCACAGATTAGATGGAACTCCTGAGGTATCTATAAGGGCAGTAGGTCACGCCTGATGTTCAAGATCCCTCTGAATGGCCATAAGCTGGTCATTCAGAAAATCCTGAACCTCTGAACAAGCCTGATCCCACTGCAATGCCTTTCCAGCAATGGCGATACCCAGTACCATCTCTGTTAACAGCTTTTGGGTCATTGAACTAAGGGCAGAGACAACAGATAATTCACCAACACCAGCCTGAACCTAGGCTAGCTGTGCTCCAGTAATAAGGCCCGTGGCTTTTTCCAACTATCCCAATTTTTCCTCATGTTGCTGGCCTTTATGGATAATCCAGATTGCTGCTATGCTATTTGCACCATCCCATATGTGTCCAGTCAAGTCCCTTTTCTTTCGAGCAGAAACCCATTTGCTTTGATGGCAGCCCCTTTTGAACAATTAGGATATATACAGGTAATCTGAAAACTAGATAAGGGTAGTGTAAATTTTCCAGTCCCTAGTGTAGCATTAATTACAGTCCATCGAAACTCCAACCCATTTTTTTTTGGATGAAGTATTGTACCAGATTCGATGGCTGAACACTAATATGTTTTTGAGAAGCCTCAGCATCAATAGCATGGGATGGGGCATACTGCAATATGGTACAGTTTAAATTATCAGTTATTGGGACATTTTCAGTACAGGTAATTTTTTTCAGCAGCAGAGCAAACATTTTTGGTATTTGTTTGGTTATTTATCAGTTGAGTGACCAAATAACAATAAGGGCCCTTTTTACTTAGCATGCTACAAAATCCGGGAATAGACATCATATCTGTCCCGATATGGGCCCCATCAATTTCAATCTCTGACTTTTGGGGCTCAGTGGCAGTGATATCATATATTTCTATTTCCACCAACCCATCTGTTCGCTACTCAATCATTCGTTCATATGAATTGTCCTGAACCTTAAATAATAAGTTCTCCTGGCAAAATGTCCATAAATCACTTAAATGTGAAGGTCTTGGCCATTGGGTTTCTTTTGAATATATGGTATTGTCTATGTTTGGGTAGGTTGTGGGGGTGGTGGTGAGGTTAATGGGGGAAGGGATAGTGGGGATGATGGTTGTGGTAGCAAGGCGGTTTTGATATTCATTGTCTGGAAGCCAATTAGGGAGAGCAGTACATCCCCAGGGTACTTGCCCAACAGCGCATTGTGCAGCCCCCAGGAGAAACCCTAAATACCAAGTAACACCACAATCCCAAGCAAAGAGGCCACAACTTCCTCCTTGCCAGTGTACAACACTCCATCTCTTCCACCAGGGCCAGTTCTCAATGTCTTTTGTGGTCAGGAATTCTTGTACCTTGGCTCCAGTGCAGCAGATGTTCCTTTTCCTTTCTTGGAACATCCCTGTTATAGCATCATACAAGGGAGTAGTTACAGGCTTTGCATCCGGTTCTTCAAAGGGGTCTTTTATTGGCTAACTGCTGGTGGCTTTGTGCATGCAAAAGAACATAACAGTATCATGAAAGTTCAGCAATAGTAGCAAGAACATAGTTACGCATTGTGACAGGGTCGGGCCAGATGGCTACAGGAGAGTAATAGAAGGCAGATATATTAGCCCCAGGTTAAGTAGGTCCCTTTTCCCTGGGTAATGTAACAGGGAAGGTTCCAGAACAATCAGGAACCTTCTGGAGACAATTAAGACAGACAGGCTGATTAGAACACCTGCAGCCAATCAAGAAGCTGCTAGAATCAATTAAGGCAGGCTAATCAGGGCACCTGGGTTTAAAAAGGAGCTCACTTCAGTTTGTGGTGTGCATGTGAGGAGCTGGGAGCAGGAGGTACTAGGAGCTGAGAGTGAGAATGAGTGAGAGTGAGCATTATCAGACACCAGAAGGAAGGTCCTATGGTGAGAATAAAGGAAGAGTTGGGAGGAGGCCATGGGGAAGTAGCCCAGGGAATTGTAGCTGTCCCACAGCTGTTCCAGGGGGCACTCTAGACAGCTGCATTCCACAGGGCCCTGGGCTGGAACCCGGAGTAGAGGGCGGGCCCGGGTTCCCCCCAAACCTCCCAACTCCTGGTCAGACACAGGAAGAGTTGACTTGGTCTGTGGGTTCACGAAAACGGCCAAACTGAGGGCTGCCGTGAAGCTCCAAGGTGAGCAAATCTGCCAATAAGCGTAAGACCCACCAAGGTAGAGGAGGAACTTTGTCACAGCATACGAACCAAACAGAAGGCATCAGCCATTTTCGCACCATGGCTGATTCCTTTATTCTGACTGCGGGGTCAGTCATGGCAACTGGGTGCCAGCGGGCGCTAGGCTCTCCACTGGACTTCTAAAGGCTTTATTCTGGCCTTTGATCTCCGGAGTCCCCTTTACCAGCAGGCCTGAAGACTTAGCTGGCTATAAAGGTGAATCACAGGAGATATCACTTTCTCTTCCTGAGGTTGTACCTAGGTTCCCTTTTGGGGCCTGAAGCGGGGTTGCCATCATGATCACTCCAGTTGTTTTTGGGAGCTGGATCTGGAGGTTGAAAATCCTCAGCATCTGGGTCCAAGGGTGGCGTTATTTTCTTGCAGTGGGAGGCATGGATCCAGTTGACTAATCCGTTGCATTTGACCGCTGTATGGGTGGTCAGTAGGATCTGGTAGGGGCCCTTCCAGAGAGGTTCTAAAGAAGTCTTTCTCTGATATACCTTAATATAAACCCAGTCTCCAGGCTGAAAGGGGTGGCACGGTGTGTCAGCTGGTTCCACCAGGGCACTTTGGACCTGTGAGTGGATAGACCTAACACAACGAATTAGCATCTAACAGTATTGTATAACAGTATCATCATTTAGTTGCAGGTTCAATTGGCAAGGGAGTAGGGGAGGGGATGCTGGCATATGCATAGGTCTGGCCATAAGGATTTCATATGGGGACAGGCCATGTTTGTGTGTAGGTGTGCTCCTCATATACATGAGAGCAAGGGGTAGGGCATCAGGCCATTTAAGGCTAGTTTCAGCACAGATCTTAGAGATTTTTATTTTTAGTTCCCCATTCTTGCGCTCAACCGCCTCCGCACTCTTGGGGTGATGGGCACAATGCAAGTGTTGGGTTATGTTAAGAGCCTTGCAAATCTGTTGCATGATTTGGCCTGTAAAATGGGTACCTCGGTCGCTGGTAATAGAAAGAGGTAGACCAAACCAAGGAATAAAGTCTCTTAACATTTTTTTTGCTATGGTGAGGGAAGGTTTTAACACAAGGGTAGGTCTCTACCCATCCAGAATACATACAGACACGGACAGAACATATTGATAAGAACAACAGCCTGGCATATTGATAAAATTGATTTGGATATTTACAAAAGGTCCCCACGGAGTGGGGTGCACAGCAGGGTTTTGTCTGAACTGGTCTGCCGCTATTGTGGGCTAGGCAGGTCAGACAAGAATTGCAGTACTGCTGTGCCATAATGGAGACATTTGGGGCATACCAATGACGCAGTACTGAAGTGATCATCCCCCCTTTGCTCACATGTGCCAATCCATGGGACACACAAGCAGGATAGGGGAGCACAGCCTTGGGCGCCAACAAGCGGCCATCTGGGGAGCGCCACAAGGCATCCGGATGCAAAGTACACCCATCCTGCCTCCATCTGTCCTTCTCTGGATCTGGGGACGAATCTTGCATAAGAGCTAAATCGTGGAGAGAGGCAGGCATGGAGGGGAACTGTGAACTGAGGAAAATAAAATCAAATGGAGCCGGAGACCCGGAAAGGGCCACCTGTCTGGCTGTGGCATCTGCCAGTGCATTTCCTCTGGTAACGTCGTCGTAAGGTTTCCGGGGAGCAGCACATTTTACAATGGCGATGGCAGAAGGGAGTTGAAGGGCAGAGAGAAGGGCATCAACAAAGGGCCCATTACTAATCTTTGCCCTCCCCCACCCGAAGTGAGAAATCCTCGGTGTTTCCATAAGTGCCCATAATCATGAAGCACCCGGAAGGCATATCGAGAGTCTGTGTAGATGGTAACAGACTTGTCCTTGGCTAAAGTACAAGCACGGGTAAGGGCGACAAGTTCTGCTACTTGGCCTGAGTGTGCTCCCGTAAGGGAGTGGGCCTCCACAGGCTTGTGTTGGGAACAAATAGCATAGCCAGCCACAAGTAGACCCGCAGGATTTCTGAGGCAGGACCCATCTACGTAGAATAGTAGATCAGGATTATGAAGCGGGGTATCTTTTAGATCAATTTTAGGAGTGGAGAGTTCTGCTGTCTCCACTAAACAGTCATGGGGTTCTCCTTCAGCTGCCGTGGGAAGCAGGGAAGCGGGGTTAAGGACAGGACAGCGAGTAAGAGTTACATTTGACGCATTTAAAAGCAGCATTTCATACTTAGTCTTGAGTTAGCGAGATGCTGGGTTTTGCTTTTTAGAAGCAGGGTAGTCACAGGATGCGGGACGGCAATACATAAGGGGGAACCCAAGACAAGAGTAGCAGAAGCCTCCACAAGGGAAGCGGCTGCAGCTACCGCCCGAAGACAAGGAGGGAGTCCACCTGCTACAGGGTCCAAAAGTGAGCTATAATATGCTACAGGGCGTCATTTGTCACCATGAGTTTGGGTAAGACCCCCAAGGGTATTCCCTCCTTCTCGTGGCAATAGAGAGTGAAGGGCTTCTGGTAGTCAGGTAGGCCCAAGGCGGGGGACCTGGTAAGAGCTTCCTTAATCCTAGTAAATGCTTCCTCAGCTTTTGGGGTCCATGGAATGGGCTCAGGGACCTTATCAAGGGTTAATTCTGGCAGGGGCCTAACAATAGCTGTATACCCAAGGATCCACTGTTGGCAATACCCGGGCATACCTAGGAAGCCATGCATTTGTTTCTTAGTGGTTGGTTTAGGGACCTGGAGGATGGCTTGTATTCTTGCAGAGGACAAGCATCTCTCTCCAGATGAAATATCATGTCCCATACAGTGGACTTTGGGCAGACAGTGCTGCAGTTTGGACTTGGAAGCCTTATGACCCTTCTTGGCTAGAGCTTGCAATAGCGTGAGGGAATCAGTTTTGGAGGCCTCTAAAGATGGCGATTCCAACAGCAGGTCATCTACGTAGTGGACCAGAGTGGACCCCATTTTGAACTCAATGTCATCTATATCCCTTTTGAGGATCTGTGAGAACAAGGTGGGCGATTCGGTGGAACCTTGGGGTAACCTGGTCCAAGTGTATTGACACCCTTGGTAAGTGAAAGCAAACAGGTATTGACTATCTCTGTGGACAGGGATAGAGAAGAAAGCCAAGCAGAGGTCAACAACCATGAAATAAATGGCAGAGGGAGAAATATAGGAGAGAACAATAGCAGGGTTCGGGACAACTGGGTAGGTAGGGAGAATGGCGACATTGACAGCACGGAGGTCCTGGAGAAAGCGCCAAGTCTGCATGCCAGGTTTCCTTACAGGTAAAATGGGGGTGTTACATTTACTGACTGTAGGAATAATAACTCCTTGCCTAATTAGGGAGGTAATTACTGGGCAAATTCCCTCTTTGGCATCCCTTGAGAGAGGGTATTGCTGAACTCTAGGAAGGGGTGTTGCCGGATCTAGGCAAATTTGAACCGGTCGAGCAGTTCTGATGCACCCTACCTGGTTGACATGCTCGGCCCACAAACAGGGAGGAACCTTGGCCGGCAATTCCTGTTGCAACAAGGAAGGGTAGGGTGGGTTTCTCCTCTGAAGTGCTCAATTGCAGGACTGCCAGGACCTCATTTTGACTGGGATCTGGGACATCCAAATACACACCATCTGGGGTGCAATAAATTGTTCAATTTAGTTTGCACAGCAAGTTTCTTCCCAAAAGATTAACAGGTGAGCAGGGGCTGAGGAGGAAAGCATGGTGCTCAGACAGAGGACCAATAGAGACAGTCAGAGGTGAGGAGATGGGATGGGGAATAGGAGTGTTGCTCACTCCTAGTGCATTCACTATTTCTGAGATTACTGGAAGGGAAGGGAAGTTGTCCGCTCGGAGGGTGGACTGCGATGCACAGGTATCTAGCAGGCAAGAGGTAGGGGTGCCATTAATTATACAGTTTACATATGGTCCCGTCTGGTTTAAAGGGACAAGCGGAGCGATGATGTCACCTGTCTCCTGGCTATCCTAACGGTTTTGAGGGCACAAGGGAACAGGGGAAGAATATTGCGGTGCAAGGGCAGGTTCGATTGGTTGGTTAAAGCGATTGGGACAATTATTTTTCCAATGGCCCACCTGTCCACAACAGTAGCAGGCATCATTGCCTTGCCCCTGAGTAGGGGGATGGTGGGGACCTCTGTTGGGTCTCCCTCCTCTTTCCCTTAATGGACAGTTGTTGTGTTATTCTGTATGTTCTGGAGGGTCATTAATTTAGTTTCGATGTCATCCTTTTTCTTTTCTAACTGACAGGAGTAATGCTGGGCGGCTGCCAAAATTTCGTTAGGGTTTTTTCCCTCCCAATCCACGATACCAAGCTTTAAATGGTTTCCTAATTGTGGATTGAGTCCCTGGACAAAGGCTGCCACTATGGCTTGTTTGGCATCTTCCTCTGCATTATCTATGCCAGAATATCTTTCGAAAACCTCCTTAAGGAGCTGCATGTAATCAGCAGGGTTTTCTCCTTTATTTTGTCCACAAGCACTAATTTTAGTCCAAGCTGCCTTTTTGGGGGCAGATTTTAAGAACTGCATCCAGCAGGTTGTTCCTGTCTGTATTTAAATTCCTATTATGGCCTTGGTCATTGTTGAGCCACTGGGCCTCTTGTGGGAGGCGATTTAATGTTCCCCTGGGCAGAACCCCTCTCAGGAGTTGATTTAAATCTGCCCAGTTAGGGTTGTAACAGCTTATGACTGTTCTTAATTCTTCTTGAAATTTGACAGGGTCTTCCTTATTTTAGGAATTTTTTCAATCAAATTATACAAATCCGTGGGAGACCAAGGGGCGTGTATGGTCACCAGGGTTGCATGACCCAAAGCATCAGCACCTGGGCCTGGGAGTTGGCACAAGGGGAAGGCTGCTTCATGCTGGGAAAACAGGGGCCGAGGGCTGGAAGTGAGGGGTTGGGGAAAGAGTTAATTTTTCCTTTACCGCTTTTAATTGTGTTTTAAGTTTCTCCTGGGAGTCCTTGAGACTCCTCATTTGAGATTCATGGTGCCGTTTTTCTCTTTCCCCATACCAATCGAAATATGCATCCCACTGACCTTGTCCAACATTATTGGCAGGACATGCGCCTCTGAGTTGCACAATCCTGTCAAGGTCGAAACTTCCCTCTAAGGGGAACTGTAATTTCGGATTGTCTCTGGCATACCAATTCGATTTCTTTAGAAACTTGCAAGTGAAAGGACTATAATTTGCATACATGTAGTACGCCGGTGTGCCTTTTGGTGGGACGGTGATGCTTTTGGACTCACCTGCCCCCATCTGTACCTAGCAAGAGGGGAATCCTCTTGGATCCCCTGGCCCCCAGTACTTCACCTGGCGAGAGGGGAATCCTTTTTGGATTTCCCGGCCCCCAGTACTTAACTCAATTCACTCGTCACACTCACACAGGGAAGGTTTTGTTTAGGGTCTCCACGACGGTTTTACACTGTTTTGCTCTTCAGCAAAGAGCATTGGCTGGCACCGCATACTCTGTCGCTTCAGGCGAGGTGATCAGACCAGTCAGTGGCTTATCAAGCCACCTTCGGGGCGTGAGCTAGAGACAGGGGAGGAAAGAGGGTACGGAAACAGACCATCCAAGGATGGAAGGGATGGGATCACACACACTTCTAGACCCAGACAGGCCCCTCGCCGGTCATGCCATGCAGAGGAAAACAGCCAAGGTCAGGGCATTTATCGCGTTGCCCACTAGATGGAGTCACAGGCCTTGCTTTACAGACACTTCTGACTTTGCAGGGCACTCTGAGCATCTTCCTGTGACTCACACTCACACCGGTCTACCGACCTTCACTTTCACACTGGCACGCGGACCCAGGTATATCCACGACCTGCCCAGCCACAACCAGTGGCTCTTCCCTGGAAAACCAAACCTGGATGGGACTCTAACCCACCCCAAGGGCATCAGGCGTGTCTGACAGCAAAAAAGTCCAGATAGAGCGTACAACTCACCCAAGCCCAGAGCCTACGGGCAGTCCTCTACCAGAAACCCAATATAGAGATTTCCAAAGGTCTCTTACCTTTCTGATGGGCCCGGGGTCTGGTGGGGAACAGCTCGCGGTCCTCCATCTCTCGGGGGTCGCCGTCTATCCGAGTCACGGACACCAAGATGTGTGGTGGAAAATTAACCACGTGTTGTGTTTGGATCAGAAACAGGCCTGAGGCCCCTTTATTGATTACAAGCGCAGGAGGGGGTAACAGCTCGAAGTAGCTGCCCCCCGAAGCAAAGCACACACAGCTTTTTAAAGCTTAAAACCACAGACAAATTACACATACTTCTGTATTAATTACCTTATTTGGAATACATTGCAAAATTAACACTGGTCAAAAGCAAAAACAAGCGTCTCTCCCACTAGGTCCCTCTTGTTATTCACTGTCCATTCTTTTGTGGTCAGCGACCTTGCTAACACAATTTTTGCGGCTATATATTTCATAAGCTTGACTACTGCAAATTTGTTCTGTCCCCAAACCACAATTGGTCAAGCACACTTGCACCATCTGCATTTTCCCTTATTTGGTATATAATGTAAGCTTATAACAGTTGCTCTGCCTTATTTGGAATACAGCAAAACAAGCTTTTCCTGTTATTGACAGGTTTGTTCTTTTGTGGTTAATGGTCTTTCCTAACTTCTAGCTGCTATGGTTCCATTTCTTAAGCCGTGCTGTTGTAACTGTGCTACAATGGAATTTTCCTCACCCTCTTCTTATGCTCTGTATACACAGTTAGCCTGACCAAAGTTTTAGGCCTATAAGTTTAGGCCTGCTAGATTTTTCCTCCAGATATATGTGTCTAAAAATATGTTCACTGTTGTTAATTTTCTCAGAAATATTCACCCCTGGCTACATGCTTTTAGTCTGATCATCAGAAGTGTAGGTGTGGTAATTTTTTAGGAGCCAAAGAACAAGAAGCTACAGGATTTAGTCAGAAAATAGCATGGCTGCAGTGTCCAGAAGGGATAAATTTAGAAGCTCAAGTTTTGAAACATTTCCTCAATGAATGTATGTGCATAATGTGTACTGCCTGGTAGCCGATGGTTTAAAAACATGGAGGTATATTTCGGTGTCACCCAATAACCAGTAAGTGTGATGCAAACTGTGCATAGCTCTATCCATGTTATTGTTTCCAGGTATAATGGAGATCCATGGATCCTACTACTGTCTAAGGCACCAGTCCCTCACACTTGCACGTATTCTTTAATTTTATGCATGTGAGGCATTCCACTGAGTCTGTGGGGTTACACTCATAAGTGAAATTAAAATATCAGCCGAATCAGGGTCACAATGTGTAAAATAGACTAAATGGCAGGGTAATGCACTTTCCTAGAGATAAGGCATTTTTTCTCCTTTAGAAGTGAAGGAGTTCTGGGTTTTCCCATCAGTTGTTCCAGGTTCCATTCCACAACTCAAAAGGTCTCGAAGCATATGACCACAGTTCTTTATAATAGATACACCATTCGCATAAGAACTAATGCTTTCCTTTATGGTTGATCAAGCAGCTAGCGCCCAAGGCTGAATGAATGGCTGGAGGAAATTGTACGGCAGTGACCGAGTTCATTCTCACAGGACTGACAGACCGCCCAAAGCTGCAGGTCCCCCTCTTTGTGGTGTTCCTAGTGATCTATAGTATCACCCTGGTGTGGAGTCTGGGGATGATGGTTTTAATCAGGATCGACCTCCTGCTTCACACCCCCATGTACTTCTTCCTCAAGACTTTGTCCCTCGTGGATGCCTTTTATTCCACAGTCATAGCTCTCAAGATGCTGATGAGCTTCTTAGCCGAGAGGAAAGCAATTTCCTACACAGCTTGCATCATCCAATATTTTAGCTTCTTATTGTTTGTCATCTCTGAGTGCCTTTTGCTGGCAGTAATAGCGTACGACCATTATGTAGCCATCTGTAACCTGCTGCTGTACACAGTCATCATGTCACCAAAGCAGTGCCTATGGCTGGCGGCTGGTTCATATCTATGGGCCTTCCTGACCTCTGTGATACACACGAGCGGTTTGCTAAGATTATCCTACTGCCACTCCAATATCCTGAATCATTTTTTCTGTGATATCAACCCAATTCTAAAGCTCTCCTCTTCTGGCTATCAACCAGATCCTTGTTTTCCTCTTTGGCAGTCTGAGTGACCATCCTCATACATCTTAATTATTGTGACTGTGCTGTGGATCCGCTCCACCGAGGGCAGGAGCAAAACCTTCTACACCTGCGCCTCCCACCTGATGGCCGTCTCCATCTTCCATGGGACAATTCTCTTCATGTACTTCCGACCCAGCGCCAGCTACTCACTGCACACAGACAAAATGGCCTCCGTGTTCTACACGGTGGTGATCCCCATGCTGAACCCCTTGATCTACAGCTTGAGGACAAGGATGTGAAGGACGCCCTGAGGAGAGAAATAGAGACTAAATCGAGGGCCCATTTTTTCCTCAAAGGGTGTCATAATAGGACAACCAAATCCTTCAATGGTTGCTCTGTACACATAGGGCTTGTCTCCACTACAAAGGCACAGTTACCAATTCTCATAATATCTGGTGCTTCTCTTAAAGCCCCAGCTCCTTCAGCCATGTGATCACTTAGGAGTCTCAGATTTTTTTTTAAAAGTATGTTTCTAGCCCTCAGGGTTGCTAAGAAAAGCTTGAAAACATGACCCCCTTCAGGGCCCAGAAACCAGCAAGCAAATCAAAAGACCACAATTAGAACTGGTCAGAAAAATTCCAATGAAACATTGCTCCATTGCAATTTGCTGACTGAGTGAAATTGGGGCATTTCTTGAAGACGGGCCAATGTCACTGCAGCGCCATGGTATCAGGGAAACACTGCCTACATCAGAATCCTGCCTGGTTTCCTGCTAGCTAACCTGCCCAGCTCCTTGGCAACCTGCCTTGAGGCCTGCTAGCAACCTCAGAGCTTCCAGAGTCCATGGCCTTGGAGTCACCACACATGCCGATTGCCCTGGGGGCTGGGGACATCCAACATTTCCAGTGTCCATGGCTCCAGAGATCCATTCCCTTTTCAGAGACTTTTCAAATACTGGGGGTTTGTTCCTAATCCAAACAAATTCTGAAATATAAAAATCCTGCACAAAAAAGAATTACCTTTCCCCGCCCCCTCTCTAAACCCTTTGTGTATTATTTTTAAAAGATCTCAAGATTTTAAGCCAATCACATGATTTTTGGAAGCCTGATTCATGGTTTTCAAATGCTTGGGATCAGCAACACTGCCAGGGGATGCGTTATGAAGCAGCAGTAACCAAGTGACTGGACATAACTGTAGTCATCTAAAAGGATTATCTGGGATGAACTAAATTATGAGTGCTTTCTAATTTACCCTCAGTGAGCAGACAATATAAAGTACCTAGTTCATAAACTCAAACACATGCCAGGTATATTTCATTGGGGAAAATTTGTGATAATGTACATGAATCTGGAAACTCCCTACGGGGAACTGAATGCCTAATTCCAGTCAAATTTACAGAGACTTGGATGTCAAAATCTCCTACTCAGCCTTGAAAATCTCAGTCCTCATGAAAAGTGAATGTAAATCTAAAGGTCCATCCAAACATTTCCCAGACATCATGGCAGCTGGTTTCCTGTCAGATATTCACTACCCACACTCAAGCCCGGTGGTGTCATTCAAATTTAATTCACACCATGAAATTTCCTTCTTCCATGCTGCTGGCTCTTGTTATCCAGACAGGTATGGTTTCATGTACCCCTGTATAAATGGCTGGGGGCAATCACAGCATGGTGACCCAGTTCATCCTCCTGGAATGCAGCATACCCTTCTTCACAGCTTTCCGGGTGATCTATGTTCTTACGCTGGTGAGGAATCTCAGGATGATCGTATTGATCAGGGTTGATCCCCGACTCCATACCCCCATGTACTTCTTCCTCAGTAACCTGTCTGTCGTTGACCTCTGCTACTCCTTAGTCTTCGCTCCAAGGATGCTAGTGAATTTCTTAGTGGGGCGTAAAAGCATTTCTTACTCTGCCTGCATTACCCAACACTTCTCTTTCGTCATGTTTTTGACCAAAGAAGGGTTCCTGCTGGCTCTGATGGCATACGACCGCTATGTAGCCATCTGTAACCCTGTGCTCTACACTGCTGTTATGTCTAAGAGAGTCTGTTTTCGTCTAGTGGCCAGCTCATATGTAGGGGGGCTCGTGAACTCACTGACCCACACATATGGCTTGCTGAAGTTGTCATTCTGTGGGCCCAATGTCATCAGTCATTACTTTTGTGACACTAACCCATTGCTGAAGCTCGCCTGCTCTGATAACTACATCAGTGAGATTTTGCTCGTAATGTTCTCTGGGATTATTGCCACATCCACCCTCCTGATTGTCATCATCTCTTATCTGTACATCCTCTTCTCTATCCTGAGGATCCACTCTGCCACGGGCAGGCAGAAAGCCTTCTCCACCTCTGCCTCTCATCTGACAGCTGTCACCATGCTCTATGGACCTGTAAGCTTAAGCCACATACAACCCAGTTCCACCTACTCGCTGGAACAGGAGAAAATCTCTGCTGTGTTTTATACCCTGGTGGTCCCCATGCTGAACCCCCTTATTTACAGCCTGAGGAACAAGGAGGTTAAGGATGCTCTTAAGAGGGTGATAGACTGGAAAAACATTCTCAGCTAATTTGTTCACCATGACAATTCCAGTCAATTGAGAAGAACAATTGGAAGAAGGAGAGGAGTATCGTCTATGTGTCACTGCCTTCATTTGTGTATCTCATACGTTGTACAGGAATTAAATGAAACTCAAAGAACTGATGTAGCATGTGGAAATTATGTTTTATAATTGCTTGAGAGGAACAATGTTACCTAATGACCTGTCATTATGTGGCTGTTGCAACAGACACCCTTCCTTGTTTCTTGACCATGAATCTATTTGAAATGGTGCCCTTCAAGGTTATCTGAGATTTAAAATAAAATAAAACTTGCCTCTAATTTTAATTTCTTCATGTGTTGCTCTAATTAATACTCAGTATGTAACTTGCACTATGAGAATTCAATACTTTTGCTCTCTTTAGCGTCTGGGCCTCATAAGGGCTTTGTGAGCCTGACACAATTAATCTCTATCCCCCTTATAACAGCCCTTAACGTAGTGGAAGCCTATCAGGTCCCTCCTCAGTCGTCTTGGCTCAAAACAAGACATGCCCAATTTTTTTAAAACCTTTCCTAATAAATCAAGTTTTGCAAACCCTTTTTGTCATTTTTCTTGGTCCCCTCTGGACTTTCTCCTATTTGCCCACATCTTTTCTAAAGTGTGACTCCCAAACCTAGACACAGAACTTCAACTGTGGCCTCACCAGTGCCAAGTAGAGCCAAACAATTACTGCCTTGGTCTTACATACAACACTCCTGGTAATACACCCCAGACAGCCTTTTTCACAACTGCATCTCATTGTTGGCTGATACTCAACTTGTGATCCGCTTGAACTCTCAGATCCATCTCAGCTGCGCTTCTCCCTAGCCGGTTATTCCCCACATTGTATTTGTGCATTTGATTTTTCCTTCCAGAGTGAAGTACTTTGCACTTGTCTTTATACTGATCACATCTATACTCAGACCAGTCCTATATACATCTATTCTCAACAGTGTTATCATATATAACTAGGCTTGGAAGCAATAGACTTTTCTCAATAAATGTTGGTAAAGGTTGATTTCACCACATGCACACAAACCAATGAAAAAAATATTGCCATCAATAATTGAAATGTACAGCTAGGCAAGAGTAAGAAAAATTGCAGCTTGAGAATGTACTAGAGTTTGATTTAAGGATATTTATTTTGACATGTGATGTTGACAATTTGTGCTTTAACAGTTATAAAGCTTTAACTTTTTGAATCTCAGTGTTGGCTGTCATTAAAAAAATTATGTCTGACCTCCCATTGCCTGATCCCCCATAATTTTCTGCAACTGTGAAGGTTTAAGCATTTAAAACAAAAAGGCTTAAAATAAACATTGATATTATCAATTAAAATTATTAAAAAATTAAAATTATAAAAAAACAAGGCTTTCTATATTTGTTATACAGCTTTATTTTCAATCATCTTTTTGTCACCTTATTCTGCTCTCCATCTGCTCTCCATCTGTACCTCTTGTCTCTTATTTTAAGCTTACATCACAAGCTCCTGTGGCCAGAGGTTGTCTTTTTGTTATATGTTTGTACAGCACCTAACAGAAGGGGGTTGGGATTAATCCTAATTCCAATGAATTAATTAAGTAGTATCAATAATAATGCTCATGTAATGTTACTCCCACCAATGCCGTATATTTCAGAGGGGTAGCTGGGTTAGTCTGTTTCAGCAAAGACAAAGAGGAGTCCTGTGGCACCTTAAAGACTAACACATTTATTTGGGCATAAACTATCATGGGCTATAACCCACTACTGGGTTCCAGTCCACAGTAGCTTATGCCCAAATAAATGTGTTAGTCTTTAAGGTGCCACAGGGCTCCTCGTTATCAATGTCATATAGTGATTTTATAGGTTTACTAACAGCAATGCTATAAATTGATCGTATATTTTAAGGACAAGACGAGACAATGAGATCATTTAGTCTGACTGTGTAACTCAGGTCACACTTTGATACAGTTACCCTCTGTTTTAAACCCATTAACTTGTGTTTTATTAAGTGTATCTTCCAGAGAGCCATCGGGTCTTGATTTCACAGCATCTCTAGCTGGAGAATCCACCACTTCCCATGGTAGTTCATTCCAGCGGTTAACCACCCTCACTGTTGAAAATGTGAGCCTCATGACTAAATTGAATTGGGATAGTTTTACTCTGAGCAACATGACATATTGTTCAGCAGAACTGGGGGTAGGGGGAAATTGGGCCAAAATACTTTTTTTTCTGAGCAACGCAGATTTGGGTTAACTGAAATATTTTATGAATTTGTGTCAAATGAGCTGAATTGTTTTGCTTTGAACTAAAACCTCAGAAAAATCTAAAAGGTTTAAATAGTTTAAGTTTCCCATTTAAAAGACTTTGTTTCAAAATTTACTTTCATTTTATTAAAAAATATAACAATTGGAAAAACAGCAACTGATCAAACAAAACATTTCATTCAACTTGTCAGTCAGCCAAAAAAATTGAAATTTTTGAAAAAAACACATCAATTTGGGTCAACCAGAAACTAAAATTTTCATTTATGTCTCAGAAGAGCCAGCAAACCAAGAAGTCAGGTATTCACGCAGCTCTTTTGATCATACATTTTGTTTCTCATCATTGCTATCTACTGATTAGCCCTATTCTCACCAGTGATACAATTCTATTGCTTTAGGGCTGGTCGATATGGGAAACTGACTCTACAGGTATCTAATGTAACTCCCTATGTGGCCACTTTTCTTTTTCCGGTTTAGTTTAATCCAGTGGATTAAGAGGGTCCATACCAGGAGCTATTCCAGAATAGCTCTAGTGCCTTACATTCACCTATTACCTTGCTCAGGAATAACTTCCCAGTGCAGACAAGCCCCTGTTCTCACCAACACTGATTTGGAGCTGTCCTTTCACCCCTCCATGCAGAGGTGGGACACTGAACAGCAAGGTTTATCAGTGGGGAAATGAATTTATTTGATGTTTTTCCCACCCGAAGAGCCCAATACAATTTTGCAAACATTCTGGTGTAGCTGAATCCGCATTTTTCTCTGAAAAAAAGTTTCAGCCAACAAATTTTGCCCAGCTGTCGTTAGGATCCTTTCTACCCCATGGAAATGCCTTACACTTAAGCTCTGCTCAATAGACTTGAGCCAAGGGATAATAAGGTTTAGCCCATGGTGAGTAATAGTGAGAGGACAGAAACCCACAGAAGAACACTCAAATGCAGCTTCCTCCAGGATTCAAGAGTTGACCCGCTACCCAACCCCATTCATGGGGGCTCTTTTTTATCTTGTATTAATACAGTTTCAATGAAAAATATCAGAGCACAATATTGGATCAATGCTACCATACAAAGGTGATTTTATCTTTCTCAGCTGATAAATGTCTACCTTCTTGATACCTTAACGTCAGAAAAAAAAACTTTAAATAAATCTTCAGCTAGTACAAGTCCTTCTGCACTAGTGTGATTCTGTGGTCACAAAGTTTGCCATGGAATTCACCCTGTTGCTTCCAGAATTGTGGCCCAGAATCTCCACTTTCATTAAATTAGCCTCAGGTGTCTAGCCCTTTGTGGAACTGACCTTCAATGCATAGCCAATGCAGTGCCCTGTGCTTGTGTCTGCAGGCTGCCTAAAACAATAGCTCTGAGAAGTATTAACAGTCCCATTTATCTTAATCAGAGCTCTGGGGTCTCCATGTGTGGGGGGTCTTCCCCCTCCAGGATGCCATAAAGCAGCCAGGCACCTCACATTTTGTTTCCTGTCACCTTGCCCAGCTAGTACAAGGAGGAGTTAATTGGACCAGGCAGCCTGAGTTGCTCCAGGTAGGAGGAAGCCTGGGCCCAGGTCCAACTTGCAGCTAGGGAGCATAGGGAATGAAAAGTACATTGTGGCGGCTCAGGCCGAGGGGAGTCAGAATGAGTGCGAAGGATCCGCTCTTGGTCCTTTCTTGGCTCCTGTTTAATTGTACGTTTCACTTTTCCCCTGTAAAGGAGGAGAACATGGGTGGAAGAAATGGCGGAGGGAAATCACACTGTGGTTATAGACTTCCTTTTCCAGGGATTCATGGATCATCCGGAGCTTCAGATCCCCCTCTTTGTGTTGTTCCCAATGATCTATGTTATCACCCTGGCGGGGAATCTAGGGATGATCATCTGGATCAGGTTCAACTCCCGACTCCACACCCCCAGGCACTATTTCCTCAGCAGATTGTCTCTTGCTGACGTTGGTAATGCCTCGGTTGCTGATGACTTTTGGGGTTCAGGCCAAACCCATTTCTCTCGCTGCGTGCCGAGCACAGGTTTTCTTTGTCTGTAACTTTCTGACCAAGGAAGATTTGCCTGGTGGTGGTAATGGCATCTGATTGCTTCCTAGCCCTCGGTAGCCCCTTGCTCTAGAGCCTCGTCATGTCAACGAGACTGTGTGTGTTACTAGTGGTTGCTTCCTACATATGTGGCTTTGTGAACGCAGTTCTTCGGACTCCATTTATAATTTACCCTGCCCTTCTGTGACTCCAATGTCATCCACCATTTCTTCTGTGACATCTCCCCAATCCTTAAGCTGTCCTGCTCCCACACCCACAACGCTAACACGGTGCATTTCACCTTGTCCACTATAGTGGTCATGACTACGATTCTCATTGTACTATTCTCCTACATGTGCATCCTCATTGCCATTCTGAGGATCCACTCTGCCAAGGGCAGACGCAAAACCTTCTCCACCTGCGCCTCCCACCTGATGGCTGTAACAATTTTCTATGGGACTGTGATCTTCATGTATTTACAACCCAGTTCTGACTACACTACAGACCCAGACAAGATCATCTCTGTGTTTTATATACTCATAATTACCATGCTGAATCCCCTGATTTACAGCTTGAGGAACAAGGAGATGAAGGATGCCTTTAGAAGGATGATAAACAGGAAGATTTGTTCTCAGTTAATATAATTATTGGGATTTGTGCTTATCAATAAACAAGTGATGAATTAATAGTGAATTCTCTGTGTCATAGCTCTGATTTCTTTGTTTTAACTGTATTCTGTGGCTTGTTCGAAAAAAAAGGAATCCAAGACTGTTAATCTTGGAAATTCAGTTTCCCATGTTCAGGAATGACTGCGAGGCTGCAAAGAATACAGACGCTCCCCGATTTATGCAAGTATTCTGTTCCAGAATGCCTCGTATACCTCGAGTTTTGCGTAAGTTGGAAACGTATCTCCGACCATTACATGCAAAAAAAAAAAAACCCAAAGAAACTCCTATTTCTAGTTTACGGAACTTTTTCCATAATCTCGGATTTGCGTAACTCGGGGAGAGTCTGTGCACTATTGTAAGGGAGCATTTGTCACAGTTCCCCTCTGACTCCCTTTGCTGGATATGCACCGACTTGTGTTGAGGGGAATCCCATCTTGGATCCCCAGTTGTTTTAAGGTGCCAGAGATTGAATGGAGCCAGTCACTGCTGCAGGCTTGGGGTTCCTAGGCACGCAATCAGGGTGCAGGCCCTCTGCCTAGCGCCCTTTCTGGTGAGCTGGAACCTGCTATCTAGCTGCCTAGTCCCTGGGCTCAGGGATGACTTTGCAGACTCTGCCATAGCTTAAACACCCCCGTCCTAGAATGCCACAAAACAGTGTGAGCCTTCTGGGTTACAGCTGAGCTCTCCCATAGGGCCACACAGTATGTGTAAAGAATATAACACACAGAGAGAGACACTCTGAACAGGAATCTAACATGGCAGAGCTAACACTTCACCAGTAAAGCACAAGCTCATTTAGAAAAGGACACACATCCTAACTTCAATTGGCCTCACTAGCTCATCCTTTCCTTGGGAGTCCCCTTGTGTATACATCTATGTTCAGAAAGACTGCTCCTCTCCCTCCTCATCTAGCTCCTACACGCAGCTCCTCTCAGTTCGAGCTGGTCAAACATGGCCAGGTAGAGCCCAAATTGAGCAGCTTTTGCCCTTTTATAACCATCTTACTCTCTGTCAGGTGACCTCATGATCAACCTCTGCGGATGACCAGATACCCCTACCAGGCAAACACTGCTTCCCCCCCACCCGCCCCGCCCGCATCAACAGAAAGTTTAGATGGGAAATTTTCAACCACCCCCAGGCAGGAACAGATCCAAAGCTCATTGAAGCCAATGAAAAGACTTGGATTGACTTCAGTCAATATTTGGCTCAGTCTGTCGGAGTTTAAGTGGGGATATTCAAAAGGCACCAAACTCCCATTGCAGGGAGTTGTCCAGGGAACTGGATGTCTAACTGCTCATTGAAAATATGCATTTGCTCATGGGCAGTTGTTGATTGCACTATGGGGTTTCCAATCCTGGACCAGTATTAAAGTGTTGAAAGGAAAATAGCATTGGAAGCCAAATGAGTTTGGCCCACACACGTATTGCCAGTTTAAGAATATCACGATGTTAATCAATAGACAGGTTTCAGAGTAACAGCCGTGTTAGTCTGTATTCGCAAAAAGAAAAGGAGGACTTGTGGCACCTTAGAGACTAACCAATTTATTTGAGCATAAGCTTTCGTGAGCTACAGCTGCATCCGATGAAGTGAGCTGTAGCTCACGAAAGCTTATGCTCAAATAAATTGGTTAGTCTCTAAGGTGCCACAAGTCCTCCTTTTCTTTTTAATCAATAGAGTAACTTTGATGTCTTTTTATGTTATGACACTATAGCTTCATTCCATTTTGCACATATATGGAAAAATCATAAGTAGTATTCCTAGGAGCACAAGAAGTGGATTTAAGTGATTGATGATTCAGAGAAAACTTCCCTGGACTAACCAGAGCATATGAATATTCAAATGTCAGTGTGTGAGCAAGCTTGCTAGTGCTATGAATATTGATAGCCCCATCACACTAGTACTTCATAATGGGTACTAGTACATCACAATCGTACATCTTTATAAATTGATTGGACTACATGTATCCTTTATCTGTCCCCACATCATACTCGCAAGTCAATGGAGTTACTTCTGGGATGAATCTGTCTCAGGGTTTACAAAGTCCAAAGAAAGCCAAACAAAGCAGACCCTTGACATAATTTCATGATCACCAGAGAAACTCTTTCATGGGTTGGAGAGAAGATAAATAAGTAAATTGAAGCACTCTCATAAAAATGTCCAGGACTGAGATCTATGGTGCTGAACTAATATGCACTGGAGAG